>NC_063337.1:56074950-56093712 GCF_021869965.1 Rhincodon typus | reverse complement strand
CTCTGCTCCTATGATGCTGCTTGGCCTGCTGTGTTCATCCAGCCCTGCACCTTGTTGTCTCTATATTACAACCTATCTGGTTGTCTCTTTATATATGTTTTCTAATTCACCTTGTTAGTGTTTGGCAGTCACTGCTCTCATCAATTTGACATTACCTGTGTAAGCAGTCAATTTGCCTTAAGCTTCCAAATCTGAAGATATTAATTAGAAAGTATAGGCCCCATATTGATTCCTGGACACTCCATTCGTCACTCTTCTCTCTGGCACTTGCTCATTGACATCATTTCCTATTAAAAGTTAGCTGCTTCCTACTCCTCCTCCTCGCTGAATTTATTATCAGTTTCCAAGATGTAATTTTCATTTCTATTGTTTAAATAACAGCCTTTGATCTGGAACTTTACAAAGTCTTTTTTGGAAATCTAATTGTAGCGCATTGTAAGTCTTTTCCTTTGGAATATAAATTTCTCATAGAATGTCAAAGGTGATTGCACAGGAAGGATTTCCCCCTTCAAAGTGAAACCGATGACAAAGCTATTCACTTTACCGTAAGGAGATTTAATAGATTACAGTTGGTTTAAGGGTAAAAACACTGCCTCTTAATTATACACATTAGGAAGAACCAAGGTTCGATCTTAATTTATCGATGCTAACTCATGTGCTGTGTATTTCCAGCATTTTTATTTTCTTTTGTTTTAGTTACTCAGTATTTTCAATATTTATTTTTATTTCCAAAACTTATTTCTAATTGATGCTGATTGTGTTGATGTGAATGGAGATATCCGCATTGATGCTGACCTCATGGTTTAAGTAAGGTAAAACCAGGGTTACAATCAAGTAGATTCAACATGATTTTATGAA
This sequence comes from Rhincodon typus, assembly GCF_021869965.1. Taxonomy (NCBI): domain Eukaryota; kingdom Metazoa; phylum Chordata; class Chondrichthyes; order Orectolobiformes; family Rhincodontidae; genus Rhincodon; species Rhincodon typus. The sequence continues at coordinate 56,092,854 of NC_063337.1, read as the reverse complement.
AGGGAAAAACATATTTGACAAATTGATTAGAATTCTTTTGATATAGGAAAGATGGATAAAGGTAAACTTAGCATATGGTATGGTGTATCTGGGTTTTCAGAACGTACTCAATAAGGTACCACATAAAAGGTTACTGCACAAGATTATAGCTCAGGATTTTGTGGGTAATATATTAGCATAGACGGAGGATTGGCTAACTAGCAGGAAACTGCCTGGATAAATGGATCATTTTCAAATTGGCAAATTGTAATTAGAGGATGCCACAGAGGTCAATGCTGGATCTCAACTATTTACAATCCAAATTGATGTTTTGTTTGAAGGAAAGACTGTATTGTAGCTAAATTTGCTCATGATGTATAGATAGATAGGAATGTTAAGTTGTAAGGAGAATTCACGTCTGCTAAGGGATATATAGATCGATCAGGTAAACTGGCAAAACTTTGGCAGATTCAATATATTGTAGAGAAATGTAACTTTGTGAGGAAATATTTAAAAATTTTTTAATGGAGATTAATAATGCTGCAAAAAACAAAAACAAATACAAGCCCAACAAGAAATTACAAAGGCAAATCGAATGCTGGGCTTATACTGCCAGGGATTGGAATGTAGAAGGAAAGTCTGCTATAGTTGTACAAGGTATTGGAGGTATCACAGTTTTGATCTCTTTATTTAAACAAGGGAATATTTGTATTGGAGGTAGTACAAATAAGGTTTACTGGGATGATTCCTGGGTAGAGGGTTTTATATTATAATGAAATATTCAGCAGGCTGGGGTCATACTCTTTGGAATTTCGAAGGAAAATAGATGATGCTGATTAAACATAAGATTCTGAGGTGGTACAACAAGGCAAATGTTGAGAGAATGTTTCCCCTGTTAGTGGAATTTAGAACTAAATGGAACAGTTTCAAAATATGGGCATAACATTTAAATCAGAGATGAAGAGAATTTTTTTCTTTTGGAGGTTTGTTAATCTTTATATGTGGTTACCCCAGCAACAATGGAGGTTGCTGAATCATTAAATATATTCAAAGCTAAGCTGTAAAATACTGATCTACAAGAGAATCAGGGTTATAGTTTGCAGGCAGGAAGGTGAGGTTGAAGCTACAATCAGATCAATCATGATGTCACAACCGTTGAGGTGTTTGCTGTGTAGCGTGTGAAATGTGAGTTAATTTAGCTCATTTAGGACAACATTTTTTACAGTTCATATGATTCCATTTAAAGTAGACCAGCAGTCAAAACTATTGCCTAAGTAGATTTATGGATAGTTTATTACAGGCTGTTAATGAAAATGCCTTAGGGAAAAGAGACCTTACTAGGAAAACCATTACAAGATTAAAATAGGTACAGATAAGATGGAAAGAATACTTTTCAGAAGAAAGATCCAAAAAGTTTCTATGGTATATCATTGGAGTCCGTTGCTTCAATTCTTTCCTGCTGAAGTGAAAAAGTTATGCTTGAGGCTAGATCCAGTTGCACTGGCTCTGTAGTTGAATAGTTGGCATTTTCTTGTGGAGATTGAGTGTTTTTTCAGTGATTTTCTTCTTGGAGTTCTGTACTCTAGATAACTGTACATTCAATTTTTATATTCAGGTCAGGCACCATATTTTGGCACATCCAAAAACCAAAAAGGCTAAACACTGAAGGCCTCTTTGAAAGCGGACACAAACAGATCTGTAGGCATGCTAAATTAGGCCTCTTTAGAGGGGGAAAAAAGGCTTTGCTTGTCCCAAATGGACCTAAAGTGAAGTTCCTCTTTCCAAGGGTCCGAATAAACTTACAAGTAAGTGCATCCACAAACGGAAAACGTCCTTTATCTGAAAACCAGTTGGTCCCAAGATTTTCTGCTAAAGGATTCCTGACCTGTAGTTCCAACTTGCAAAAGTGTCTGTCTCAGGCTTTCCAACTGTGATTAGTCCAGCTCTGGAGCTAAACTCTTCCAGTGTCTTGTAGGTGAAGCAATCAGCTTTTCTAGAGCCTTAGGTATTAACTTGGATGGCTCCCACTTTGTTGTTTGTTCAGGCTAGAAGAAATTTTTGTATCTTAGAAGAACTCATTATGTTGTCCGAGGCGGGATGTATTCTAAATGTCTCCCTTTTGTGATTTGAGGCTGAGACAACACTGTTCAATGTGAATAGAAAACATTCATTGTAACAGACATGTCCCCTGGTTATCTACATCCTAAAGAGGATTTTTAATTGATTTCCAGTCTGCAGATTTTAAAACAGACCTATCCTTTTAACATGTTTTGATACTGTCATAATATATTTGCCCTGAATAGGGAAATATGAATTTTGCAAATATATTCATTTTTACAGAGATATATTGTGAAGAAAAGGGTGAAGAAAATATTCACAAATTCTTCCATACACTGTTCCAGAATATAGGTTCTGCTTTATTTTCCTAATTAGGTTTTGATTTTTAATTCAGTTCATTCATTTCTTCTCTTTTTGCCGGTTGATTATAGTTTGCATTGATCTGAATTCTGGAGCTTTCTACTGGTTGGGAAATTATAAATACAAATGCTCTACAGATAGCCCATTAACTAAAACTCAAGAATTAGTCCTGCTTCCGTATAGAAATCCTCAATTATTTCCTGCTGGCAGTGTATGTAAATACTCAGTACGTTAATCTCCTTTGCCATCTCCTTAGAACCATGAGAAGTAACTTTCCCTTTACACACAAAACCTTGATGGGTTTCTCTGCCTCTCTTTGTATTTGCACAAAGTGTGACAATTTTTTGACTATGGACATGGTCTATTTTGCTACTGGCTTCACTTGCATATGATCAATTTTCTTTATTATTACCAGACTTGCCATAAATAAAATAGCTTGGAGTTGGTCCCATAACTCACCCTTCTACATTTTTGTTCTTAAAAGTTAACGAGGTGCTTTTCCATTTCTCTTCATTCTCTGATCCTTTACAATCCAGGTCCTGTTCCTCTGCCTCCTTTCATGTACTCCCCTGCTGATTCTAACCATGTGGTCCACACCTGCTGCGATTCAGCAATTGTTTGGGTTAATTCATAGCCTCAGCCTTCCTTTTAGATGTACATGTTGAGGTGCATTTTAATTATAGAATCCCTACAGTGTGGAAACAGGCCCTTCGGCCCAACAAGTCCACACCGACCCTCAGAGCATCCCACCCAGACCCACCCCTCATAACCCACCTAATCTACACATCCCTGAACACTGGGCAATTTAGCATGGCCAGTCCACCTAGCCTGCACATCTTTGGACTGTGGAAGGAAACCAGAGCACCGGGAGGAAACCCACGCAGACACGGGGAGAATGTGCAAACTCCACACAGTCACCAGAGGGTGGAATCGAACCTGGGTCCCTGACGCTGTGAGGCAGCAGTGCTAACCACTGAGCCACTGTGCCGCCCCTAATATTGTAGGGGAGACAATTTCTGAACTTTTCTAACAACACCAATTCTCTATTCCCTTTTTAATAGATTGTGCCCATTGCTTGAATATAATTCCACATGTGTTGGTATGAGTTTCTTACATACATTTGAGAATTGCTGGTGAGATGCTTCTGAAATAAGTTCATAGGCAATAAGCATTGCCTCCTGTTTGTAATCAACAGTCACTTCGGGTGACATGGTGGAAATCATGGACATTTCCTTCCAACTGACCATAGAACGTCACTATTCCCACTGCTTGGGTGGGGGCAGGGGTGGGGGTTGGTGGTGGGCAGTGGTAACTGTTCTGTCACATTTTCAGGGCAGTAAAGAAAGATTCTACGTCTCCTGAATTTGGGAACAAATTGGAGAATTTTAGTGCTTTGAAGCCTGTTTCGATATTATGATGGTTTTGGTTGTTAGTTAGCAATGCTCACATCCTATGAGTGAATAAAAAAATTGGGCATAATGAAATTTTCTTTGGCAGCTTCAAGCTCAATCTAGTTATTATCTGTCTGTGCTTGCTACTCAAATTCCAACATCTGTATGTTGAAATCCTGGTCCCTATTGTAACCTGTTACTTAGCCATATATTTCTGACCTTGAAACTGTAGCTCCTTTCCTCTGGCTAATCTTTCTTCTCTCTGAGCTTGAATTTCTAACTGTTCCTTCTTTCTGAGTTTGCCGTTCTAACTCCTCTTCTCTGACACTAAACTGCAGCTCCTATTCCAGTTTCTGCAGCTCTGTTTGCTTAAAGTGACCAAGTCAGGTTCCAGTTCAACTTCTACTATTTACTCCATTTCTTAACTGAATCTGAAATTGTTCAGCCAATATTCTCAAGAACTGCTTCTGTCTCACTGGAGATCCAAATACCTAGAAATGGCTTTTAAATGGTCCAAATCTAAGCTCTGTAACTTCTGCCAAACTAAATGTTCCCGATCAATAAGTTCTTGGGCAAATGTCATTATCTTAAAATATTTTAGTACATTTACAAAACAAACAATCACTACTGTAACCCTGATTTAGTTTCAATTCATTTGATTCTGATGCTTACCCTCTACTTACAACTTTTAAGTAGTTTAAACTCTACTTGTTTCACAATGGACTAAATCCCAGCTTTATTTCAAATTTTGCTTTGACTCATTTTGAAATGGATACAGTCGCAGACATGAGACCCCAGTTGTCACTGGCCATGTGACACACATGTCTGCCGGTTGCAATAAATAATCCTTTTGGAAGAGAGTATAGGCCAAATGGCCTTCTCTTGATCCCGCTTCTGATATTCTTGAGTTCCCACAATTCTTGCTTCTGATCATTATCCACTGATTTCTACTAAAAGTGGCTGTGTAAGAAAGACAGATGAGGTCAACATTGTGCTAAGCTGTGACATTTTGCACGGCACCACTGTGGTGCAAAACCGGAAACAGGACTACCCATCACGACAGACTGGACGATATAAATTCAGAGCGGGACAGAACAACAATGCTTCAGTGGAGGCTAGAGAGCACTGAAGATGTCACCTAGAAGGGAGACAAAACAATTGCATAAAAACCAGTCAGCTTGGCGAACCAACCAACAACTCCAACATTTTGTACAATTGACTAGCCTGTCCACACTGACCTTCAGGCCAATTATCACAGCCTGTGGAACCATATCCATATAATGATAAATAACTTCTGGATAACAAGGGAGAATCAACATTAGGGAGAAAAAATGGTCACTTGAAAACATTAATTGTTCAGTTCATTCTGACAGCTAATTGGTTCCTTTTTAAAATTCAATGTGAATAATTTCAATATAAAAACATAGAAATCAGCAACATTCAGCACCTTGAACCTGCTTTGTTGTTCACTAAGATCGTATTTTATCTGATTATGGCCTTAATTCCACAGTCCTTTCTATCTCCTATAACCTACGACTCTCTTGTTAGTAAGAATTTATCACCTCTGACTTAAAAACATTCAATAACTCAACCTACTCAGCACTTTGGGGAAGAATATTCCAAAGACTCATGACCCTCACAGAGACTTTTCCCCATTGTTATCTTAAAGGAAGATGCCTTATTTTTAGTTTTTTTTTTTAGTCAGCCTGTCCAGGGATGCCATGACATACCCTGGAGCAGTCATATCCTGTAGTTATAGTTTCCTCCGCAGGGAAAGTATCCTTTCAGCATCTTCCCTGTCAAGTCTTCTCAGGATCTTGTATGTCTCAGTAGTTTCACCTCTTTGAAACTCCAGTGTACACAAACGCAGCTTGTCTAATCTTTCTCCATAAGGTAATTCCCACCACACACTTCCCCCCAACATCTATTCTAGATATCAGTAGGTGAACCTTTATATTCTTTCTTATTAGGCAAACCAAAATTGTGCACAGTACTCCATACATCATCTCAGCAGTGCGCATATAAATGTGGAAAAGAATCCCAACTTTTATATTCCATAGTTGGCAACATTCCATTTGCCTTCCTAATTAATTGTTGCATACTAATTTTCTATGACTTCTGTACCAGGATACCGAGATCCCTCTTTACCTCAGAGTTCTGCAATCTCATGCAATTTAAGTAATAGTTTGATTTTCTATTCTTCCTGCCAAAGTGGGCATTTTCCACATTTCCTACATTATACTCCATTTGTCAAATTTTTGCCCCCTTACTTAATCTAGCCATATCCTATTGCAGACTCCTTCTGTGAGACCACAAGACATAGAAGTACAGCACTATACTGATTCCTGTGGCAGACCATTATTTACAGATTGCCATTCTGAAAATGCTCCCCTTATGCCGAATGTCTGTCTTCTGTATGTTAGCCAGTCCTCTACCCATAGTCAGCATGACTGTGACACTTTGGTTCTTTATGAAGTAGCCTAATGTATGATGCCTTATTAAACATCTTCTGAAAGTATAAATATATTGCATCCATTGCATCCCCTTTATACATCCTACTTATGATCTCTTCAAAGAATTGTAGTAAATCTATCAGGCATGATTTCCTCTTCAAAAAGCCATGCCGACACTGCTTGGTCATGTTATGTATTTCTAAATACTCTGCTATTACATCCTTTAATAATGGACTGCAACATTTTCCTAATAGAAGATGTTAAGCTATCTGGCCTTTAGTTACCTGTCTTAGCTCTCCTTCCCTTTTTGTCTCCTCTTTACATATTACATTCCTGACTATCTTTATGTTTTTACTAATCGTTATTATATTTGTTTCCTTAATCCAAATCATTAACATAAAGCTCAGAATATTAAATTTCATTGTCAAATTTATACTCCTCTAATTCTAGTGCTAATGAGCATGTTGAGATAAGAATGGTAACAAAACTGTTTGGCCAGCCGTAATCTCAGAAGAGTGGAAGCAAAATAAATTTGAGAATAAACTTTAAATATGCACACAGGATTTTAAATAAAGTACTGAAAAAATCTTTCATAGGTAACATAAAATACAGTTTTGTTATTATGATTGGAGAAATTAACATAAAATTATAAAGCCTAAAATTCTTAATGCTCATTGTGAATATAAAGCAATATGCAGGCTGTTTGTTTGACTTAATTTCCCATGCAAGTTTTCAGAGAGTTATTAAAAGAAATAAATTAAATGCATGAACACGTGAAGTGGTACAAAATGAATGAAAAGTATTTGATTGAAATTTCTTTTGGCATCCTGATGGTTTTTGCTGGGTTATTTGATCCCTGTCAGTGCAGCAGATGGGTCTACAGTTGCTTTCAGCTCCTTCGGCGAGGGAATAGATAACTTACAATTGTTTACACTCTTGATTGTTATTCCGTGGTTTTTACTGTGGTTCTAAGTGTCAAATGAAGACTTGATTTGATTTATTGTTGTTAAACAAGAACACATTCAACTATGATGTCCTCCACAGTCAAATGAAGAGTGGACATTCAAGTATGAATCTTAGTGGTGGGCACTGCAAGTAAAATCACAGCTAAGCAAGACCTAGCCCTTGTAGCTGAGAAATGGATATAGGCAAAAAGTTGCATTTTAACAAAGGAACAGTGCACCTATCCTTGTCCAAACAAATTAAATCATGTTTGATCCATGGATTTCATATTACAAACCTCAAACAGCAAGACAATGTATAATACCTAGTTCATAGCTCAATAAAATTAAAGATGTTGAAATATAACTGAAGGCAAGCAGATGTGATTAAATATTGCTTCCATCTGTTTTTGAGCATAGTTCTTTTTATGTGGATGAAATATATATTAATATATTTATACATATAGTTGTATTAGGTTTACTTCTGACTAATGTATACTTCTTATAAGAAATCAGACATGATTTTCTATATCATGAACAAAAACAAAGTTACTGGAAAAGTTCAACAGAACTGGTTCTGAGGAAGGGTCACCGGACCCAAAAGGTTAACGCTGTTTTTTCCTCTGGTTCTGAGGAAGGGTCACCGGACCCGAAACATTAACTGTGTTTTTTCCTCCAGTTCTGAGGAAGGGTCATCGGACCCGAAACGTTAACTCTGCTCTTTTCTCCGCAGATGCTGCCAGACCAGCTGAGCTTTTCCAGCAACTTTGTTTTTGTTCCTTATTCACAGCATCCACAGTTCTTTCAGTTTTTATAATTTTCTATATTTCCAGCTACATGCCATTCAAGGGAAAACAAACATGAAACGGAATGAATGAATTAATCCCTGAAACTAAACATGGGAATTGCGCAAATTACCCATATCTATTGGCTGCAACGCAAGCACCATATGAATGATTTCAGCATGAGATAACATTAAATGCATTGTTGATGAGCATGGGACCAATATTTTGATTACCTACCACTAGTTAAAGCTAATTTAACCTCTGAAACTGATGTTGCAATGTGGTTGAAACGTTGTGGGAGCTAAACCTGACCTTATAACACCAGAAGGATGGCACAACGTGGAAGAATGCAGGCTCTAAAGATTTTGAACATAAGAATACAAGAACAAAAAAAAGGACAGCAGTTGACCACCCCTTCCACAAGCCTGCTGTCTCTTTCAATTTGATCATGGCTGATTTACCTTGATTTCACCTTCCTGTACTGTTCCCATAATACTTGATTCCCTTAGTAACCAAAGGCCTCTTGATCCCTGCCTTTAATATACTGTGGTTGGAGCTTCCACTGCTTGCCGAGACAGCAAATTTCAAGGATTCACAACCATCTTTTAAATAAAGAAATTTCACCTCAAATTAATTCTAAATACTAGGGCTCTGGACTGTGGCTATGACCACTGGTTCTCTACCTCCTACTTGGGGAAATGTTCTCCCAGCATCAACCTGGAAAACTGAAGATTTTGAAAGGCTGGAATGTCATCACAGATTTGGGCAGAATAGAGACGATTCATTGACAATTATGAGAAAAAAATTGAGTGCAGTGTACACTTTGCAAATTTAAAAATGTTTTGTTCAGTGCTTGCTGGGAAACTACTTGACCTATTTTCAAATTTAAGGTGACGTTAGGGTGAACATTTTCAAGTTTAACTGAACAATTATAAGAATAACACAGCAGTTAAAAATGTAAGGTTTCATCTCTTCACCCATCTTATCCATTGAAACTGAAAAAGATTTTTCAAATTAGGAATGATTTCACTAAAATCTAATTTGACTTGAATTTTTCTTTATTTTTGCCAACTGTTCTTACTCCTGAAACTTCTCCAGTTAATCAACTATTTGTTTTTGTATAACTTAATGATTGGCATTTACAAAATGCAGACATCATAAATCATTTAACAATTTAAAATCTTTCAGAAATTGGAAACAGAATGATTAATTCTTTAATGATGCAATATTTGTGGCCAGTTTGTTTGGTGTGTAAATCACTGGCACCAATCATGTTTTTAACAAACACATTAAAAGTGAAGAAAATAGCTTTAAAATCCCTGACTTTCATATTACTTTTTTATATTTACAGGGAACCAAGAAAATTTGTGCTTCACAGGGGATCTGGTGGATTAGGCTTCAACATTGTTGGGGGTGAAGATGGTGAAGGAATATTCATTTCGTTTATCCTGGCAGGTGGACCAGCAGATCTCAGTGGGGAGCTGCGAAGAGGTGACCAAATTCTATCAGTAAGTTTTTGTATTTTGGTGCAGTGATGTTTAAAAGCTCCTGCTTTGTGATTATTGATGAAGTGCATCCATTGTATGATATGAACAGGAATGTTGCAGAAACCATGCACAAGGAAAGAACTTTGAATAAGAGAGTGATTAGTGCCCAACTCTCAAACCACGAAACCAAAATTGATGAGCAAGAGTACCATTCAAAATTGCTTGTGATTGGCATGTGACCAGTATGCTGCATACGGCAATCGCACTTCAAGAAGCAAGAGTGAGACATCAAGAACTGCAGACGCTGGAGTCAGAGATAACACAGTGTGGAGCTGGAGGAACACAGCAGGCCAGACAGCATCAGAGGAGCAGGAAAGACGTTTCGGGTCGGACTCTTCTTTAGAGAAGGGGTCCCTTCTGAAGAAGGGTCCAGACTCAAAACGTCAACTTTCCTGCTCCTCTGATGCCGCCTTACCTACTATGTTCCTCCAGCTTCACACTGTGTTATCAAGAAGAAATGCAATTATCATTGGGAAGGTGAAATTTAAGCAGCAGTGTACCCAAAACCATAGTGTGTCAGGATAGCCAGGAAGGAAATATGGATGGAACAAATTAAAAGCTTCAGACTGCAGCCTGCAGTTTTAATAAATTCATAAGTTCATAAGAAATAGGGGCAGAATTAAGTCATTTTGCCCATCGTGTCAGCTCGACCATTTGATCATGGCTGATATGCTCCCCGCCCCCATTTTCCTGCCTTCTTCCCATAAACCTTCAACCCATTACCAATTAAACATCTATCTAACTCCTGTTTAAATTTACACACTATCCCAGAATCCACCGCATTTTGGGGTAGTGAATTCCACAGATTCATCACTCTTTGAAAGAAATAGTTTCTCCTCAGTTCTGTTTTAGATTTGCTTCCCCTTATTCTTAGACTATGACCTCTCATTCTAGAATGCCCCATAAGAGGGAGCACCCACTCCATGTCTCTTTTATCTATACCCTTTATCATCTTGAATACCTCAATTAGATCTCCCCTCATTCTTCTAAATTCCAGACAGTATAGACCTAAGCTGTTCAATTCCTCTTCATACAACAAACCCCTCATCTCTGGGATCAATCTAGTGAACCTCCTTTGAACTGCCTCCAATGCACCACACCTCAAATAAGAGGACCAAAACTGTGCACAGTACTTCAGGTGCATTCTCAGTAATGCCTTGTATAATTGCACTAATACTTCCTTACCTTTATATTCTATTTCTTTAGCTATATAAGCCAACATTCCATTTGCTTTCTTTATTAACTGCTGCACCTGCATGCTAGTTTTCTGTGATTCATGAACAAGGACACCCAGATCCCTCTGCACCAGAGTACCCCGAAGTCTCTCCCCACTTAGATGGTAGGTCGCCTTCCTATTTTTCCAACCAAAATGCATGACCTCATACCTATCCACATTAAACTCCATCTGCTTCATTTTGGTCCACTTTCCTAACCTATCTATATCCATTTGTAAGGTTCTTATTTCCTAATTGCAATTTACTGTCCTGCGTATTTTTGTGTCGTCTGCAAATTTGGCCAAAGAGCCTTCTATCCCTGTATCCAAGTCATTAATGTAGACGGTAAATAACTGCGGCCAAGGACCAAACCCTTTGCCCTCCACTTGTAACTTCTTGCCATCTAGAAAAAAAAGCATTTATTCCGACTCTCTGTCTTTAGACCAACAGCCAATCGCCTATCCCAAGCTAATAAACTATCCCTAATCCCCAATCTTGTGAATTAATTGTTAATTAATTAATTAGCCTTTTATGCGGCACCTTATCAAATGACTTCTGGAAATCCGGATATATTACATCTACAGGATTCCAATTATCCACTTTGCTTGTTACATCTTTGAAGAATTCTAGCAAATTAGTCATACATGATTTGCCCTTCATAAGACTGTGCTGACTCTGATGGATAGCGTTTCAACTTTCCAAATTTCCTGATATTGCTTCCTTGATAATTGATTCTAACACTTTGCCAACAACAGATGTTAAGATAACTGGTCTGTACTTTCCCACATATTGCCTCCCCCCCGGCCTTTTTGAATAGGATTGTTACATTTGCATTTTACCAGTCCACTGGAACCTTTCCCATGTCCAGGGAATTTTGGAATATTGTGACCAATGGATCCACTATCTCTGCTGCCACTTCCTTTAATACCCTAGGACGTAGGTCATCAGATCTGGGGGACTTATCTGTCCTCAATCCTAATAGTTTGAGTACCTATTCCCTATCGATGTTGATTTTTCTAAGTTCTACCCCTTCTTTTGCCTCTGACTTGCCCATTCTAATAGAAATGGTACTATTGTCCTCCACTGTGAAAACTGAGCCAAAGTATTGATTTAGCATCTCAGCTATTTCAGTGTTCCCCACTATTAATTCTCTGGTTTCATCTTCTAAGGGACCAACATTCACTTTAGTGACTACCTTCCACTTTATATACCTATAGAAGCTTTTGCTGTCCTTTTTAATATTTTGTGCTAGTTTTCTTTCCTAGTTTATTTTAACTCTTTTTTATTAATTTTTTAGTATCCCTATGTTTATGTTTGAAAATTTCCCAATCTTCCAGCCTGCCACTGGCCTTTGCAATCTGGAATCCCTTAGTTTTTGACTTTATATTGACCTTGACTTCCTTGTTTAGCCTTGGATGTTTTTTACTCCCTTACCCTCTTTCTTCCTCACTGGTACATATTTTAATTGAATGTGGTACTGAACTATTCTGGAAGCAGTCTAAGCTACACTACATCAACCAATTTTGGGAACAGAGCTGAAATTAACATTGGGTTCCCAATTTTCAGAGAAATAGAGTTGTGACCTAGACCATTATGGGATACCAAATCAACATTACGTATGGTATGCTCTGGTGGATAAATCCCTGCATAGTGCAGTAAATGTTATTTGCCTGAAAAATAGCTTATTCTATCCGTCTTAAGTTGTGCTTTGAATAATTATCTGTGCATTACATTTAAATTTCGTAATATGTAAATGTATATAGAAGTATGTGACCTTAAAATGTTTTATTATATTAAAAGAGCCTTATAAATGTAAATCATTATTGTCATCGATACATAATAAAAGTACCAAGTAAATCTCAAAGTGCACATCCAGTTCAGTGTTTAAACTGACAGAAAATCACAAAAAATGCTACACGTAAGTAAGGACCCTGAAGTTTAAATATTGATTGCAATCATCCTTCATAAATGTTTAAAATTACTACATGGCTTATTCTTTTCTGTGCTAGCACCAAATATTGTGTTGCAGTTTGGCACTTTAGTTAGATTGAACTTTTTGTCAAATGCTGAATGAAGGAATTCAGATATTGGATCATTGTATGATTTTTAAAATTCTGATCTTTTACATTCAGATGAAGTAAATAATATGAGGAGTGAGAGTTGGAAACATATAATTCTCATACACCTAATTGTTCCTGTTTTTGACAAGAATCGATTTTCTCATGTCAGTGTTAATTTAAAGACACCAGTTTTGCAGACCTCAAAGAGAATGATGCAATAATAAAGATGACAGATTACATTTAGGAAGTGGAGATGTTTTTCTATTTGTCACAAAGTTAGATTTATTTGATTGTTGTATTTTGTCCTTATTTTTGCATTAATATGATTTGAAAGTGATACAGAAGCTCCAAAACTTACAGTAAAATAGCACACACAAAATGTTCTCTTTTTGATTTTTTTACTTCCTGTGTTCAGGATTATGACATCTGTTTTGAAGACACTGTCAGTGAGACCTTTTATCAAGATTGAATTTCAGCTGTGTATTCAGATATAAATTTGTTTGCACTATAAAATATCTATGTACATTTTTGCATAGGCTTTAGTTGCTACTTAGGCAAATTGTTTATCTTCCTACTCCGTCTATATGAAAACAAAATATAAATGAGCTAGAGGCAATGTTTTGTTAATACCCATGGAAAAATGAAAGCAACTCATTGAAGCTGTAAGTAGTGAGAACTGCCTGCCTTTAGCTCCCAGTTCTCATAATTGAAAGTTACAGAACAAATAATATTGTGTTTAAATATATATTACATAGTAGGCTTCTAGGCAGACTGAATTTACTACGTTGACAGAATTTGAAAAAAACCCTCAAATCATTTTTTTCTCTCTTAGTAATTCTGAATGCTGCCAGAAGAGGGCAGTATCCAATCAAACATGAATTTCATGTATTTCTTTATATGATTGTTTGCTTTCATGGGTAACAGAAATTCTTGGCATTCTGCGTTAACAGCAATTTACATTTCACACAACACTATTATTATAGGAAAACACCCCTAGGTGCCTCACAGAAGTGTAATAACACATAAATTGACAATGAAACAAGAAAGAGATATTGAGGATGAGGGGATGGGGAGGTAGATGGGGTGGTAACAAAAGGCTTTGTCAAAGATGTAGATTTTAAGGTCTTAATGGACAAGAAACCAGATGAGAGGGACTAAGTAATAGGGAGCAAATTCCAAAGCTTAGGCACAGCCTGTAGAAGTGAGGTGAAGGGATTGCAAAATAGGCCAGAATTGCAACAGCCCAGAGTTATAGGGCTGGAGGAGTTCCTATATGCAGGCCATATAGGAAGTTGAAATATGAAGAATAAACTTCTACTTTGGAGATATTGGGGGATCAAGAGCCAAAGTAGATCAGTGTCTACTAGGGTGATGCATGAGCAGGACTAAATGTGATTTTGAATATGGACAGTAAAGGTTAGGGTGAGAAGAAGTTATTGGAGGGTGCTCGATACCAGGCCATCCAGAAGGCTATTAGCATGGTTGTCTGGAAATGAGAATAAAAATGATAATTTTACAGATGGGTTGAGGAAGAGCTAGAGATATTCCAAGGTTGTAAATAAGCAAGCTTTTCGATGTAAAGGATGTGGTGTAGAAAGCACTGCACAGTCAAATAGGACAAAAAATTAATACTGGGATATGGATACAAATATAACAAGCTTCACTATCCAGGAAATCTGATGGTTTGGCATCTGCTTCAACCACCATACCCCAATATCTGCTCAGAGATGCAATTAGCTCTCTTCTCTGCAGTCTTGGACAGTGTTAACAAAACAATGCAAAATGTCCTAATACTAACTCATAAGCTACTATCAATGGTCCATTACACCCTACCTTTAAAGTTAAGTTTCTGGATGGGCCTGTGTCAGTAAGATTTGAAAGTAAGCAATGTTAACACCTAAATGTTATATCGTGTTTGGGAGGATAATGTGAGAAAATTTGCTACGATCCACAGAGAGAGCCCCCACAGTGAAACTTGTTAAAAATGACACATGGCTGAGTTTTGGTAAGATTCAGCCTCTTTTGTATAAATTTCCCAGATTGTTTGCACAACCTCTGAATTAAGTTTGGTGGATAAATTTGTTGTACGTTCATGTAAAGGGACCCATTACGAATGAACTGAACACACTGATTGCCAAGATTTAATTCAGTAATGGGTTGATATAGATTTCCTCTCCCCAAATCTTAGATGCAGAAAGGCATGTGTTCAAAAGGGCTGAGTAGCTAGAGTGATCTTCCCATTTGAGATACCCCTACTTCGTAAGTCACTACACCAAGAGGAGTAGTAGCAGAGATAAGATAGTCTATCAATGAGACACAATAGCTGTAGGCAGCACCCGCCTTGTTACTATCCCAATTGGTGGTGACATATTTGTGGTTAATTTTTAGCATAAGTTCTCATTAACAAAATTGGTGTACAAATTAACAGAAATTTTTGCAGAATTTCTAAGAAAATTTGCAGCTAATGTATCATGTTGATCATAGTTTTGAATAAAAGGATGCTTTGGGATAAAGAATGGAAATTGTTGGATTATTAGGTGTCTGGTAAGAGAAACAGTAAAAATGCAGAATTGTAATGATTGGTCCTTCATTTATTATGGAAGGTTAATAAAAGATCAGGAACACAAAAGCTAGTGGAGTAGGCTTTGTTAGTCGATTATCTCTGTAGATTTAAATAGCTGACCAGTCATTTGTAATGGGGGATTCTGGTACACTTGAAAACATATGCCATTTAAACGTAGAATTCAGTTGGTTTATTCAGTCTTCTTGGTACGCTAAGTTATTTTCTTCCTTTAATTTTCTCCCTACCGTCCCTCCTCTGCCCACTCATCTACTTCTGTGTCCCAATTGGCCGGATTCTATATTGCCATAACTTCACAATTCCTCATCAAACTCTTCCTAAGACTCCTTCCAGAACTTTCTGTTAGTGTTGTGGGTGTCTCTACAG
The DNA here is from genome assembly GCF_021869965.1 of Rhincodon typus. NCBI lineage: Eukaryota > Metazoa > Chordata > Chondrichthyes > Orectolobiformes > Rhincodontidae > Rhincodon > Rhincodon typus. Next base: position 56,077,119 of record NC_063337.1, on the reverse strand, counting down.
CCCGAGGACTACAATCTTCTCAGATTAATGATCTTATATCAGTTTGTTCTTGGTGTAATCCTGCGTGATCTTTTTAGGTTAAAAAAGGTTATTAACTCTAGTTTTTCATTAACTTTAGGCAATTTAATTCAATAATAGAAGTAAAGTTTTCCCAGAGAGAAAATAATGTCTTCTTGTTCAACCTTATTCTGGTGAACAGAACTCAAATGATATGATGATCATTTCCTGGTCCTGAGAGTTGAGAACTTTATAGCCACTTGTTCACCTCCGCCATCGCCTTCAACATTCATTCCTTCATTGCTTAATTGCAGCAGCAAGATACACTGCAGAAACTCATTAAGGCTCCTTCAACAGCACACTGAATTGAATTAGCTTTATTGTCACATTTACTCAAATTAGTACAGTGTAAAGTTTGTAAGCCGTCACTTACAGCGCCATCTTAGGTACAGCTTCTTCAATTACAAGATTAGTGACATTGTAACAATGTCACCAACATGGCACCATTTTAGGTACAGGGTACCTAAAATACAATCCTTAGTTACAGATTAGACCTAATCCACAAAGTCTACCACCTGGAAAGACAAGGGCAGAAGATGCATGGGAACAACACTACCTCTAGGTTCCCCTTCCAGCTACATACCGTCTTGACATGGAGCTGTATTGCCATACCTTTACAGTTGTTTGTTAAAATTCCTGGAACTCCTTCCAGGATTCCTTCACAATGCTGTGGGGGTCCCTACAGTCAAAGGATTACAATGATTCAAGAACTCAACTCACCATCACCTTTGCCAGTGCAATTAGACATGGACAATAGCCCAAGCTTTGTGCACATCCCGTGCATGAATAAAAAATAATCCTATTGTTATAATGGACCATCAATGTTCAAGTTTCGTCATTTGACTTTCATACCTAAGGCTTTCTTGGACTAAAAATAGTTTTGAAAAGCATACTACTGACCTGGTTAGAGACAAAAAAAACTGCAGATGCTGGAATCCAAGGTAGACAGGCTGAAAGTATACAGCAGGCCAGGCAGCATCTGGAGGAAAGGAGAAAGTTCTCAACTCCCAGGACCAGGACATGATTATCACATTACTTGAGTTCTGTTACTGAAATATGGTTTATTTGCAAGTTTCAAGTTTGGATCCTACAATTTTTTTGAACTGAGCACACTGCAGATAGCTAATCATTTCAAAGTTATCATGCAAGTGTAAATAAAACAACAGATGTGAAGTCATTAATGCCTCACTGAGTTTCATTGCTTCTTGATTGTAGCGAAAGCCATTTCCACATCTTCCAAGTGAATTGCCTGGGTGTCTCGGGTGATCAAAGCAACCAGGTCAATTGTATAAGGTAGACAGACAGGAGGCTGGAAGAACACAGCAGGCCAGGCAGCATCAGGGGGAACGGAGAAGTCAACATTTTGGGTATTAGGGTCTTGGCATCCTACAGTGATCCTGGGGGAAGAAAGCATCACCCCATCCATCAGGATCCTGAGGTCCCTGTCCTCAAATCCTGTTGCCAATTTCTCCTTATCTGCCACGCTCTCCAGTGGGCATGTTTACAATTGTGCAGTTCAGCTTCAGAATAGCAGTGCTTGTCTGGTGAGCAACGGTGTTTCGAAGATGCATCTGGTGCCAATGATGTCAGTCTATTTTGGGATATTAGGCCATTGGCAAGTTCTTCACGCTGCAGTGAGCAGTAGAATTGGGCTAGCATCAGACAAAAAAGGCACCTGGGGACACGATAGATACTTAACGAGATGTGTTTGAAACTGTAGCTGGAGAATACTTCTGGGCCCCACAGACACAAACCCTCCCTGTAACTCAATGAAAATGACACTTAGCCAAAAAAGTGGTAAGATTCAGCCTAAGGCCTTTAGCTTTGTCCTTTTATTATTTTTGTAGCCTCTAGAATTATTCGTTGAATTTGTATTCTCGACACATTTTCTAAGGATCTGTTTACTATTTCCCATCTAATACCTCTCTTGCCTTATCTCTAATCCTTGATTTACACATCTTCCCAAATGTGATCTCTTACCCTACATCTTAATTTAATCAGAGATAGTAGGAACTGCAGATGCTGGAGAATTCGAGACAACAAGGTGCAGGGCTGGACGAACACAGCAGGCCAAGCAGCATCATAGGAGCAGAAAGGCTGACGTTTCGGGCC
>NC_063337.1:56041147-56059950 GCF_021869965.1 Rhincodon typus | reverse complement strand
TATCCAGCTAGGTTTCATTTTTGAATCTGCCTTGGCCATTAGTATCATTAACTGGATTCACAATAATACTTTGGTTAAAACTATGCTGGTACATTTATCAAACAGTAATTTCCAGATCATTCTAAAGTTTAAATATTATTCCAAATATCCCAAGTGTATTTTCTTAAAATTTCATTGCAACTGAAGTTATTACACTTTCAGGCTTAAGTTGTCTCGTTTGTGGTTCCAATTGTGCCAGACAATTTGCAGTGGGATTCATTCTGCAGAGTTGTGGTTGATCAGCCTTTACTACATAAAATTTAAAATATTTTGATTTTGGAGTGATTTTGTCATTTATCATGGAGAGGGAACATTATTGTTGACATTTTCATAATGACAAAAATATAAATTTTTTTCTTGCATTAGGTATGGATTTGTTTATGGTCTTAAAAATCATTCCATTCTTACCTCCCCTCTGGTTTGTAATCTTGCCTATAGTTTTATCTCATTTGCATGAATGTAGAATGTAGATAAGATTTTAACAATGAAAAATAGTTAATTGTCTGAAATTTTCTAAAACCTGAACATTTGAAGTAATTAAAATTTCCATTTTTATTTTGAGTAATATTTGATGCCATTTTGTAGAAACGTATAATGAAATTAAACTTCACAACCAGAGTTTTTTAAAAATTAATTCTATTATTATTTACCCAGTCAATAGTTACTGAAGACTTCTAAGGAGAAACACTGTTACTATTTCTAGCATCATGACCCATAAGAAATACTTACGTTAAAAAATTGAACTAAATAAAGAAATAATAAGAAAAGTATCCTGAATTACAACAGGGCTGGGGCTGAAATAAATAATAGAACACATTTGAACAACTTATTGATCGGAGAACCATTTACTAGTGTTGAATAATTCCTTGATTAATGCAGTAATATGCAAAAATGTTTTTTCCCCAGAAATTCTTCTCTAGACCTAAAGCAATGTAATCCTTAAATTGATTCATTTTAATTCAGTCAACCAGTGGAGAGCAACAACTGATTTTCTGCTCAAATAAAACCAAAGTACTGCAAATCTACACATCCCTGAACACTACGGGCAATTTCTTTTAGCATGGCCAATCCACCAAATGCTAAAGACCTGAAGTAAAAACAGAAAATGCTGGAGAAACACAGCAGGTCTGGCAGTAACTATGGAGACAAAATCAAAGTAAATGTTTTGAGTCCAAGGTGACTCTTCTTCGGAACTGAAGGACTCAAAATATTTAGTCAGTTTTTCTCTCCACAGATGTGCCAGACCTGCTGAGTTTCTCTCGAACTTTTAATAATTGAATTTCTGCTTTTAAGTTCTGAGGATTTATTCTCAATAGAGTACTGGAGATCAAAGCCCTTTGAAAAAAACCATCAGTGGGACACAATGAAGACCTAGCAAAAAATGCTGATAGCAAATAAATGTAGAAGGAGGAAATAGTGTTTGTGGGCAAAGTGGCATATTGTTAAAATATTGATTGTTGTCTGGTGATCTGGAAAAATGCTTACATAAGATGAGTGTTAAGAGAGTTGCCTTATTTGCATTCCAAAACATACTCCTGAGAAGACAGCATCCTGGCAAGAGAGGATAATAAAAACAACGAGGGACAACGGCTCCTTACATTTCACATTTTTTAAATAATCCATGGAATGTGGGCATCGCTGGCTGGGCAGGGTTTATTGCCCATCTTTAACTGCCCTTGAAAACATGTTGTTGAATTTCCTTCTTGAACAACTGCAATCTGTTTGGTATAGGTAGACCCACAATGCTCATAGGGAGTGGTTTTCAGGATTTTAACCCAGCTATACTGAAGGAACTGTGATATATTTGCAAGTCTGGATGGTGAATGGCTTGGAGGGGAATTTGCAGGTGGTTTTGGTGGTGTTTCCATGTATCTGCTGCTCTTATTCTTCTAGTTGGTAGAGGTTGTGGGTTTGGAAGGTGTTGTCCAAGGAACTTCGGGAATTTCTGCAGCGCATCTTGAAGATGGTACACACTCCTGCTGCTGAGCGTCGGTGGTGGATGTGGTGTCAATAAAGTGGGCTGCTTTGTCCTGGATGGTGTCAAGCTTCATGAGTGTTGTTAGAGCTGCACTCATCCAGACAAGCAGGAAGATGGTGGCTCAGTGGTTAGCACTGGTACCACACAGCACCAGGGACCCGGGTTCAATTCCAGCCTTGGGCGACTGTCTGTGTGGAGTTTGCACATTCTCCCTGTGTCTGCACGGGTTTCCTCCAGGTGCTCTGGTTTCCTCCCACACTCCAAAGATGTGCAGGTTAGGTGGATTGGCAATGCGAAATTTCTCATAGTATCCAGGGATATGTAGGCTTCGTGGATTAGTCATGGGAAAAATGCAGGGTTACAAGGATAGGGTAGAGGTCTGGGTGGGGTGCCCTTCGGAGGGGTGGTTTGGACTCGATGGGCCAAATGACCTGCTTCCATACTGTAGGGATTCTGTGATTCTATGATAAGTAAGTATTCAATCGCATTCCTGATATGTGCCTTGTAGATGGTGGACAGGTTTTAGGGAATCAGGAGGTGAGTTACTTGCTGCAAGATTCATAGCCTCTGACATAGCAGTGTACACTAGCGGTATACTTCGAACAGGTGATACACATCTCCAACTTGCACCCTATCTTCCTGAAAATTGCAGAGCTACTTCTTCATGGCTGTTTTACGATCTGGTATAACCTCTGTCTCCATGGCCTGATAGCATTCTGTTCTTTGATAAAGACTGTTGCAAAGCATCCATTTCATACTTTAGCTCTGCCCCCTGCCTCCATGTGTAAATCCCTTCTTTGGTCCCGAATTAGCCCTACTCCTTTTACCACTCTATAGTATTTATATAGCATTTGGTTTTCACTTTTATTTTAGCTGCCAGTCTCTTTTTCATATTCATGTTGTTGACCCTAACCTTGATAGGTTGAATGTACCTTCCTGTCAGCAGTTCTCCCAACATTAACTGGCAGTAGTCTTCATTCTTAGGTTGTCAATTTTCTAAAATCTAGTTTTATTGTGCAGCTGTCTTCACAGTTTATTATTAGCATTTTCATGACACTTGATTGATTATTTACTGAAACGATCCAAGCAATATGAACTTCTTTGCTGCTGAGATTCAGCAATGTACAACCTCTGATCTCTGGCAGAAGAACGTGTAAACTCAGTGACAGATTTTTTGCAACTAATGCAAATGTGTTGAGTGGACCTGGCACACCCATCTTAGTATGAATTACCTCGAATCTGAGTTGCTACCCTCACCCTGCATTAGACAAACCAGTGTGCCTGGAACAGAGGCCATTATTCACAAAATCAGGTCCTCTCCATCATTTTTAAATCATTCAAAATCTTTCTGACTACAAAAATCCAGCCCTCAGGCTTGCATACACCCACTTCAGCTAATTGAAAATAGAGACACCTGGGTTTGCATGACTGCAGAATATGTCAAATTTGTGCTATTTTATTGTATTTAAATTTATTGATACTGTATATTTATGTAAATTCGGATTTGCCAAATACATGAAACCATTCTAATTAGGAACAGCAGTTCAATAAAGAAACTGGAGTCTAGTGACAGACTATTATATGCAGTGAGCTTTCATATGAACTTCATTACCCTTTGATCCTCTCAAGGAAATTGTCTTAGTTAGAACTGTACAGCCCTTTGGCCCACAATGTTGTGCCAAACATGGCACCAAATTAAACTAATCCCTTCTGCATGCTCTTGGTCCATATCCCAATATTCCTTGCATATTCATATGCTTATCTAAATGTCTCTTAAACACCCCTATTGTATCTGCCTCCACCACCACCCCTGGGAGCATGATCCACACTCCTACCACTCTGTATAAAAATACTTGCCCCTCACATCTCCTTTGAACTTTCCCCTTCTCACCTAAAATGCATGCCCCCTCGTTTTAGACATTTCAAGTCTGGGAAAAAGATTCTGACTGTCAACCCTATCTTATACACCTCATAATTTTATGGACTTCTATCAAGTCTCCCCTCAGCCTCCTCCATTCCAGAGAAAACAACCCAAGTTTTTTTTATTCATTAACAGGACGAGGGCATTGCTGGCTAGGCAGCATTTATTGCCCATCCAATTCAGAGTCAACATTGCTGTGGGTCTGGAGTCACATGTAGGCCGGACCAGGTAAGGATGGCAGTTTCCTTCCCTAAAGGACATTATGAACCAGATGGGTTTTTCCACAACAATTGACAATGGATTCTTTTTCATTATTAGACCATTCATTCCAGATATTTATTGAATTCAGATTCCACCATCTACCATGGCAGGTTTCGAACCCAGGTCCCCAGATCATTATCTAGGTCTCTGGATTAACAGTCCAGCAATAATACCACTCGGCCATTGTCTCCCCTAGTTATTCTAGCCTCTCCTATAGGTCATATCCTCCAATCCAGTCACAGTCCTGGTAAACTTCTTCTGCACCCTCTCCAAAATCTCCACATCCTTCCTGTAATGTGATGACCAGATTGAATGCAGTACTCTTAAGTGTGGCCTAACCAAAGCCTTATAAAGCCGCAACGTGATATCCTAACACTTATACGCAATTCCCTGACCAATAAAGGCAAGCATGCCATACGCCTTCTTCACCCCCTGTCTACTTGCGTGGCCACAAAGACCCCCCTTTACATCAATGCTGTTCAGGGTCCTGCCATTAACTGTATACTTTTCCTTAACATTTGATCTGCGAAAGTTCAGCACCTCACACTTACATGTGCCATACTCCATCTGCCCTGCACCTATATGTGCAACTGATCCATATCCCGCAGTATCCTTTGACAACCTTCTATACTATCCACAACTCCACCCATCTTTGTATTGTCTGCAAACTTGTTAACCCATCCACATTTTCATCCAAGTCATTTATATATATCACAACAGCAGAGGTCCCAATACGGATCCCTGCACAACATCACTAGTCACATTCCTCTGGCCTGAAAAACAACCTTCCACCACTATCCTCTGTCTTCTATGGGCAAGCCAATTCTGAATGCACACGGCCAAGTCACCATGGATCTCATGCATCTCAACCTTCTGGATGAGCCTACCATGATGGACCTTGTCGAAAGCCTTACTGAAATTCATGTAGACAACATCCACTGCTCTACCCTCAATCACTTTTGTCACCTCCTCTAAAAATTCGGTTAAGTTAGTAATACATGGTCTGCCTTATACAAATCTATGCTGACTGTCCCTAATTAGGCCACACTTTTCCAAATGCACATAAATCCTATCTCTAAGAATTCTCTCCAATAGCTTCCCAACCACTGATGTAAAACTCACCAGATAATAGTTTCCTGGATTATCCCTATTTCCCTTCTTGAATAGAGGAACAACATTAGCTACTCGCCAGTCCTCTGGGACCTCTCCAGTGGCCAAGATGATACAAAGATCTTGGTCAAGGCCCTAGCAACCTCTTCTCTTGCCTCTGTCAACAAACTGGGGTAGATACTGTTGAGCCCAGTGGACGTATCCACCTTAATGCTCTTCAAGAGACCCAACACCACTTCTTTCTTGATCTCAAAATACCATACCATGCTTGACACAAATCTCACTATTATCTATATCGTTCTCCTGGGTGAATACTGACACAAAGTACCCATTTAGGATCTAACCCACATCCTTGGCCTCCGAGTACGAGTTCCTCCCTTTGTCCTTGAGTAGTCTTACTTTCTCCCTCATCATCCTCTTGTTTTTAACAAATGCATAAAATGCCTTGGGATTCTCTTTAACTTACTTCCCAAGGTCATTTCATGTCCCCTTCTTGGTCTCCTAATTCCCTGCTTGAGTTCTTTTCCTGCTATATTTATATTCTTCATGGGCTCTGTCCGATTTTTGCTTCCTAAATCTTACATATGCTTCTTTTTTCACTTTTGACTAAATTCATGACCTCACTCGTTATCCAAGGGTCCCTTACCTTGCGATCCTTATCCTTGATCCTTACTGGAACATGCCAGTTCTGAACTATCATCAGCAAATCTTTAAACAACTTCCACATGTCAAATGTGAACTTGCCTGATAACAGCTCCTCCCAATTAACACTCCCTAGCTCCTGCCTAATACTGATGTAATTTGCCCTCCCCCAATTTAGTACCTTGCCACATGGTCCTGACTTATCCTTATTCATAGCTATCTTAAAACTTATGGAGTTGTGATCACTGTCTCTAAAATGCTCTCCCACTGAAAAGTCAGTCACCTGGCCAGGCTCATTAGGCAGTACAGGGCCCAGTATGGCCCCTACTCTTGTAGGACTATCCACATACTGTTTCAAGAAACCCTCTTGGATGCATTTAACAAATTCTGCCCCATCTAAGTCTCTTGCTCTGAGGAGGGCCCTGTTGTTGTTGGGGAAATTAAAGTCATCCACTATGACAACTTTTTTTTTATTGCATCTTTCCATAATCTGCCGACATATTTGTTCCTCAACGTTTCGGTGGCTGTTGGGAGTCCTATCGTGTAATCCTTTCAGAGTGATTGCACCCATCTTATTTTTGACCTCTGCCAATATTGCCTCAGTGGATGAGCCCTCTAGTATGTCCTGTCTGAGTGCAGCTGTGACATTCTCCCTGATAAGTAATGCAACTCCTCCACCTCTTTTACCTTCCTCTCTATCTTGTCTAAAACAATGAACCCTGGAACATTGAGCAGCCAGTCCTACCCCTTCCTCAACCAAGTCTCTGCAATGGCCCCAACATCATAGACCCATGTACTCATCCAGACTCTAAGCTCATCTGCCTTACCTTTAATACTCCTTGCATTGAAATAAACACACTTCAGCCCATTAGCACCATTGTCTTCATTTATTTGTCTCTGTCTGTCTTTTCTTTCTGATTTACTCGTCCTAATATGTACTTTCCTCTCAATCCCTCCACTTGCTGACCTGCTGCTCTGGTTCCCCGCCACTGTAGTTTAAAACCTGCTGAGTATCACTAGTGAACGTCCCTGCAAGAATACTGGTTTTCCCCCAGTTTGGGTGCAACCCATCCTTCTTATACAAGTCACTCCTGGCCCAGAAGAGGTGCCAACGATCGTGAAACTCTGCCCCCTGCACCAGCTCCTTAGCCATGCATTCACCTCTCCTATCATGCTATTCCTTACCTTACTAGCACGTGGTGCTGATAGAAGTTCTGCCTACAGCTGTCCTATAATTGCTTTACAAGCCATTTACGTATTGATACTTGACATAGAATAAGTTTGGCAGAATTCAAACATATAGTAGAAAAAATAAACATAACCACAAAATGGTCTTTCGTTTGAGTCCCACTCTCAATCTTGCTAGGCGCAGCTGAAGTGACATTTCTCAAGTCAGTCATTTGAACAACATCTGTTTGCCTAAGAACTGGTCTCCCTCCCTCTATCCAAATATAAACCACAACTAAATGATTTATTATTTGGTGGGATTTTTTTCACAGGATTTTTTTCAGTGCCAGCAAGAGTAGTGTGGGCTGACTCTATATAATATTGAAAAGGAAATTTGATAACTACTTGGTAAGAAAAACAAATCTTTAGAAAAAGACTAATGGCCAGAGTTGTTTCAAAAATCTGACACATTCACGATGCTCTGAATGATCTCCTTTGATGTTGTGTAGTCCTATAATTCAATGTAATCAAAATCTCAGGACCAATCAAATAAGGACAAAGCTTTGGTTTTTTGCAGATTTGTTCAAACCTGCAGAGTTTTAATTGTTAAAACCAAACCTACAGCATTACGTGCTTATGTTTTAGTTAAAAAGTATATGATCTATCAAGCTAGATTTTAGTCTGGGATCTGACTTGCCCAGTAATAACATCAGCTGACAATCTAACTACATATTCACAGTTGTTGGAGTAATTTTCATTTTCTTTGGTCTGTGGAGAAAACTGTAAAAATTTGTGCTATAAAAACTGTCTGGAGCATTGATCATCACCCATCTTGTATGAGTGCATTCTCCCTTGTTACATACTTAGGTAGAATGAATATATGTTTTCAAAGAAGTGTGCATTCATGAATGGTCATAGTCTGACACACAAAGTGGCCATAAATGCAGGACATGAATGGAGGCAAAGACTTATTATAAAGTGTTCACATTAATGAGGACTCCATTGAAATCAAACATAGAATGCTATGTCTAGGCTGCTGTCGTGATCGCAAGGATTGAAGGATGCCCAAAATCTGTTGCTATTCAGGATGTCTTTCAGAGATCAGCAATACCTCTCTACTTGGGATGGGTAAAGAGACTGCTTAATTCTGATGCCAGTGGCTGAATCTTAATAGAAATCAGCTAAATGTCAATTATGGTGAATTTCATGAAGATTTTCTCTCCGCAAATTTTCTCACACTACCTTTGCAAACCTGCCTCATTTCCTATGCACCACACTGTTTTGGAGGTGTATTTTCCCACTTGCCGTAGGTGGAAGTACTCATCACTTTTAGGATCCTTTGAAGCCCAGCAGTTCAGCTACTCAAGCTCTAACCGTCTGGAGTTACCCTTCCCCACACAGGTAGTGGGAGAGCAATCACAAACCAATGCTTCTCAGCTGACACTTCATTGATCATGCAGTTCTCATTCATACATCTGTTGCTATTTATGAATTTAAGAACTAAGTGACATAGCTTACCTCAGCTATTCTGCCCAATGTCCTCATCTTCCTCCTCAGAAGCTCGTTACCACTCCCCCAGCTGGTCAGCCTCTATCACATCCCTTCTTTGCCTTCTGCAGTTGTGTAGATCACAACATGCTTGGATTATACGGAACACCCTATCTAGAGTGTCATGCAAAATTTCCCCACACAAACGTTGAAACCTCGTCTTCAGGCATTCATGTCATCTGCACAGCTCTGATAGAAGAATTGGCTGCATTGTATCTTTGTTTATCCCCAGTCAGGCAGTTATGTACCAATTCATCAGCCAATGTGGCAGGGGGTAGTCCCTGTTTCCCAATAACCTTCTTCGTAAGGCACTATCAGGTCTTTGAGATGAAACAGAAACAGTGGGTGTTCTCAAAGATAGTGGCATCGTTGCAGCTTTCAGGGTACCTGGCACAGATGTCTAAGATGTGGAACTGATGATCACAGATGACTTACACAATGCTGGGATGGACCCTCTGCATCCTAATTTGCTGTTTCCATTCTCCAATTGCTTAACTTCTACACTACAGCAGTTGCCCCCAGTAAGAACCCCTGGTTTTCATTGAGCAGATGCTCTGGCCTGAGTATGGTCCACCCCCAAGCTATATTGGAAGAATGGCCCTGACTGATGAGTGTCCAGGCAGCCGACTGACCTTTGTTGAGCTCCTAGCTTCTTACCGAGAAGTTTTGAATCACCCTCCAAGATAGGTATCACATGCAGAGGGTACACATGAGGTTAAATAAAAGTGAATATAGCCAAACTAATGTTGCTAGAGTTTGGTACTTCTCAATAAGGTCTGCCTTATTAAAATTAGGTTGTCTTCAGTTAAAAGTAGATCTTGCCATGTTTTGCTAGCATCATGAGAGGCAGCTTTTTGACATCTTTGTAGAGTAAGAAGCAGTGAATTTGTAAACATTGCCATAATTGGGCTTAAAACAGATTTCAAAGTTGGAACAAAAACAGAGTTGCTGGAAAAGCTCAGCAGGTCTGGCAGCGTCTGTGAAGGAAAAAACAGAGTTAATGTTTTGGGCCCAGTGACCCTTCCTCAGAACTGATGGTGGCTGGGAAAAACGTCAGTTTATATTCAGAAAAAAGGGGGATGGCATAGGGAGTAAACGACAGGATAGAGCCTGAAGAGAGAGAAGAGCAGTTGGACAAAGAGTTGATAACGATCAGGCTGGGAGGGTGAATAGTTGTTAATGGGGACTATTAGTGACTAATAACAGATACTGTGTAATGGCTGGCTATGTGGTAACAAGGCCTGGTGTGTGGGGTAGGGACCTGGGACACGGGAGAGTTTAGGCCCTAAAATTATTGAACTCGATATGATTCCAGAGGGCTGCAAGGCCCCCAAGCAGAAAATGAGGTGTTGTTCTTCCAGCTGGCATTGGGCTTCGCTAGAACAGTGCAGCAAGCCAGAGACAGACATGTTGGCCAGGGAACAGGGTGATGTGTTAAAGTGGCAGGCAACAGGTAGTTCAGGGTTTTTTTTTGCGAGCAGAACGTCGATGTTCTGCAAAGCGGTCACCCAATCTACGCTTTGTTTCCCCAGTGTAAGGGAGACCACATTGTGAGCGGTAAATGCAGTAGACTAGATTCTGGGAAGTGCAGGGAAGTGTTGCTTCACCTGGAAGGTATGTTTGGGCCCTTGGATATTGGGGAGGGCGGAGGTAAATGGGCAGGTGTTGCACCTTTGCCGGTTACAGGGGAAGGTGCCATAGGGCTGTGGGGGTGTGTTGGGGGTGAAGGAAGTTTAGACCAGGGTGTCCCGGAGGGAACGGTCCCTGCGGAAAGCGTACAAGGGAGGGGAGGGGAATACGTGTCTGATGGTGGCATCTTGCTTGAAGTGGCAGAAATGGCGCCTGATGATCTTCTGGATATGAATGCTGGTGGAATGGTAGATAAGAATGAGGGGAACCCTATTGCTGTTGCAGGAGGGAAGAGAAGGGGTGAGGGCGGAAGTGCGGGAGATAGGTTGGCTAGAGCTGGTTGAGGGCCCTGTCGACAACTGAGCTGGGGAATCCTCGGTTGAGGAAGAAGGTGGACATTTTGGAGGTTCCCTTTTCGAAGTTGGCTTCATCTGAACGTATACGACAGAGACGGAGGAACTGGGAGAATGGGATGTGAGGTGTGAGGATGTATAGTCCAGGTAACTGAGGGAGTCAGTGGGTTTGTAGTGAATATTAGTGGCCAATCTATCCCCAGAAATGGAAACAGAAATGTCGAGGAAGGGAAAGGAGGAGTCAGAGATAGACCAGGTGAAAGTGAGGGCATGGTGGAAATTGGAGGCGAAATTGATGAAGTTTTCCAATTCCAGATGAGAGAGGGAAGCAGCACCGATGAAAGCATTGATGTATCGGAGAAAAAGTTGTGGGTGGGGGCCAGAATAGGACTGGAACAAGGAATGTTCCACGTACCCCACGAAGAGACAGGCATAACTAGGGCCTATGCGGATACCCATGGCCACCCGCTCACCTGAAGAAAATGAGACGAGTTAAAAGAGAAGTTGTTGAGGGTGAGGATGAGCTCAGCCAAGCGTAGGAGGTTGGTGGTAGGTGGAGATGGTTCAGGTCTTTCCTCCAGGAAGAAGCGGAGAGCCCTAAGACCCTCCTGGTGGGGAATGCACGTGTAAAGGGATTGCACGTCCATGGTAAAGAAGAGGCGGCTGGAACTGGCAAATGGAAGTTTTGAAACCAAGTAAGGCATCAGAGGAATCATGGATGAATGTGGGCAGGGATTGGACCAGGGGAGAGTAGACTGAGTCAAAGTAGGAAGAGCTGAGTTCTGTGGGGCAGGAGCAGGCTGAAACAATGGGTCTGACCGGACAGTCCTGTTTGTGAATTTTTGGGAGGACGTAGAAGCGAGCTGTGCGGGGCTGGGGTCTGTCAGCTTGGAACAGAGTGGGGGAGACCACTGGATGAAATGAGATCAGTTACTGTAGTAGATACAATGGCCTGATGTGTCATGGTGGGGTCGTGGGGCAGGGGAAGATAGGAGGAGGTATCTGAGAGTTGGCGTTCAGCCTCTGCAAGGTAGAGGTCAGTACGCCAGACAACAACAGCACCACCCTTATCGGCAGGCTTAATAACAAAGTCAGAGTTAGATCTGAGTGCAGGGAATGCAGTCAGTTCGGAGGGAGATAGGTTGGATTTGGTGAGAGGGGCAGAGAAATTGTGGTGACTAATATCACGTCACCAGTTCTCAATGAATAAATTGAGTGCAGGTGGAGGGAGAGTGTTGGAACTGGACAAAGGGGTCTGTGGGACGGGGAGAGGACTGTTGTCCAAAGAAATTAGCACAGAGGCGAAGACAGCGGAAGAAATTCGGCGTCATGTCGTGCCCGAAATTCGTTAAGGTGGGGACGCAGAGGAATAAAGCTGAGACCTTTGCTGAGTACAGAATGTTCACCCTCCCAGCCTGATCATTATCAACTCTTTGTCTGTCCAACTGCTGTTCTGTCTCTTTAGGCTGTATCCTGTCATTTACTCCCTACCCCGTCCCCTTTTTGCTGAATATAAACTGACGTTTTTCCCAGCCACCATCAGTTCTGAGGAAGGGTCACCGGACCCAAAGTGTTAACTCTGTTTTTTCCTTCACAGATGCTGCCAGACCTGCTGAGCTTTTCCAGCAACTCTGTTTTTGTTCCTGATTTACAGCATCCACAGTTCTTTCGGTTTTTATTCAAAGTTGCAAGTCGGGCTTTTGGGGCTTCTAGATACATTGGAATGGAAATCAGGCAGAATGGATCAAGTGCCACTTAGCGTCAGCAATCTTATTTGGAAAATGTTAAGACATTGGTTTTCGTCAAGGAAGGGTATCACACAAAATGCAGTGCATTCCAAAAGCTGAAATGGAGGAATTGCAAAGTCTAATTGGACAGATGTATCAGCTGGGGACCTGAATAATTGCCAAATTGCCTGTTTTGTAGTATTAAATTTGAGTACAACTATCAAAAATTTCAAGGTGAAAGATTTTATTCAGGTGAATAAAATGTTGAAAAAAAATTATAGTCTGTTTTTAAGTATCATAAATATTACTTTTAACAATAAACTGACTAATTTATACCAATGAGTCCAAAATGGTCAGAATTGTTGCTTTAAGTAATTTTTAATGAGGCAAAGGACTAGTCCATCTTGTTTTTTAAAATTTTTGTCATTCAGAAATGCCAAAAACATGCATCTTGTTGCATTTAGTAATGTCTCTTCTTCAAATATCTGTGATTGGTTTAAGTGCAGAAAGGTTTCTCATTTTCCTGTGAGGAATGGAGGTAAATATTGCCCTTTAACGTAGGAAGCTAAATAATCAGAAGAGTAGTAAGAAGCACCTTAACAGTAGAAACTCTTGCTCTTGCTGAGGTGGTATATATGACAGTTTTTCCTAGTGAAAATATTGAAAGAAATTCTGGAAAGATATGAAGCAGCAGTACCCATCATGTCCTAGATCAATAATAAGTCAGGATAGGATTATGACACTCAACAAAATGTGTCAATGAGAAAAGACTGAAGATCAATATTACAGTTTTAGAACAGATGCCAGAGAAGGGAAAAATCAGCAAATTGAAATATGTAGAAGGCAGCAGTTAATATTTCTGGTTGTTTCACAAAGAAAGGAGCAGGTTCTAAGAAACTGTTGCTTACACTGGAAAAAAGGATGGAGGAACACAGCAGGTCAGGCAGCATCAGAGGAGCAGGTAAGTTGACATTTCAGATTGGGACCCTTCATCAGGAGTTTAGGCCCTAAAATTATTGAACTTGATATTGAGTCAGGAGGGCTACAGGGTCCCCAAGTGGAAAATGTGGTGTTGTTCTTCCAGCTTGCACTGAGCTTCACTGGAACACTGCAGCAAGCCTGAGACAGAGATGCTGGCCAGGGAACAGGGTGGTGTGTTAAAGTGGCAGGCAACTGGAAGCTCAGGGTCTTTTTTTGTGAGCAGCACATCGATGTTCTGCGAAGCAGTCGCCCAGTCTATGTACATTTTCTTGGTGCTTGAAGTGGCACTGACCTGCCAGCTGTCTGGGTCAGCAGACTGTGTCTGGTGCTGTGGCTTCCTTCAATGAACCACAGAGAAAGGATGACCCTCTTTTCCACCGCCACCTCCAGACCCCTTTCTCCAAAGCAGGGTGCCATTTCCCTTTCCGCAACATCCATAAAAATGATGAAGTAATAGGCCAGTTCCTGGCTTGCAGTCATGTGCAGCTGAGGGGTGCTAGGCTTGACTATATCCTGACCCATACTCCAAGAATGAAGACTGTGTCTCACAGGCACTTCCTGCTAGGGTAGACCTGCTAAATTGAGAAATTTCATGACTCAAGCTCGCCATCTTAGTACCAAAATTCTGCACAGAGAGTTTCTGATAATTTGGTCTGACATGTGCAAAATATTAAATGTTATGGATCTGATTTCTTCAGTCTATAACCTTGTTTAAAATTGTTTACAAACCCAGGACCACCAGCAAAACTAACCGTTGCCCAGAATAAAATAATGAAGACAATGTGTTTCCACTAAATCCACCTGTTGAAGGAAGTTCTTCAAATTGATCTTTTTTGTTCCTGGTATGTTTTTAAGCATTATAAATATTACATTTAACAATAAAGCGACTCATTTATACCAATGAGACCAAAATGGTCAGTATTATTGTTTTAGGTAATTTTTTGTGAGGCGGAGGACTAATCCATCTTGCGAGAAATAATTTTTTTAAAAAAACAAGCCCAGTTTCATCTGAATTGTAAAAAAATCTATATCTGGATTACCAATCTAAATACATCAATTCATGTCTTCAATGAAAAGAAAAAATAAATTCTTTTATAACATTGATCAATTATGCTGGAACATGGAATAATTTGTTTGTGATCAGTAAATATGTTTAATGTTTTTCGTTGTAGCATGTCATAGTTTTTGATTTATATCTTAGTAAAGTTGCAATTTTTTAATTTACCGGCTACTTCATCCTACTTAGAGTGAAACTCAATTTAGAACTCCATTGTTGATTGTTTTAAAATTGTGCACATCTGTTTAGTCATAACTCACTTGGGAAAGTGCACTTACACTCAAGCCCCACTATTCCCAGAGTTGCCATTAAAGTTAATGATTTAATCAAAGTCTTCAATTTATCTGTCTGATGGACTCATGTTAAGAGAAAACATTGACCTTCTGTTCTCGAATCTTCTTTCTGGATTCATTCATGCTCTACAGGAAGGTCAAGCAATTGTAAAGTCCTCAAGTTACTAGTTAAAGACAACAGCTTTTATCAACTGGTAGGAGAAGATAGCTGGCTTTCCTCATGGTTTAGTTAGTTTTATTGTAGAGAGATAGAACTTGCTACTTCAGCAGAATAGAGGTTTTTCTCTCTCTTTAATGAACACTCAGTCTGTTCACCTGCCCAGGAGCCAGTCAGAGAACTGTCATTAGCTAATGGCCTCCAGCATCCAAAACTGCACAAACCAATCAGCAAACTTTTGGACAAATCTCACTCTGCAGACAGACCCTGGCACTCCACCACCACCACCACCACCCTCCACCCCCCACCGCCTCACTGCTTGCACAGCAACTGTGTAATCACAACTCACAATGAATTCCAATAGTTTGTTTTTAAAAGTACAGCAATTTCATCCACTGTCTCTAATTTTAAAACAATACTGTCCTCATTTTCGTCCACAATTAAAAGTCATATTTTTAAAATATAACTGCTAGTTTCAAGAAATGAAGTTTTTATTGAAAAAAAAAAGTTAAACAACTTTCAAAAACAATTCTGATGTAAATGCAACTCAAACAAATCTAGGTTCTTTACATTTATCAGGTAGCTTGTGTTTGTCTTGCAAAGTGTGGCTTGTAAGTGAAAAAACCTGAGCAATGAGTGATCCATTTATAAGCTTTTAGTGAAGCCAGGGAGTCTGAAGAGTGGATCATTATATCTATCAGAAATATAAATTATTCTTGTGGGTTGCTGAATCAAAGAGTGGCGTTGAAGATAAAAGAAAGGATGCATGCCTGTTTGCGAGCATCCAGGGACATGCCATATCATCATGAAGATGGGATGTGAAAGTAAAAGATCCAAGCAGTTCAGTTTGGGAAATGTCAGTAGTTGCAGATTTGGTTTTATGTAGTCCACAACTCATTGAACAGGCACAACCCAGCCAAGACAAATAAATCTTAATCAGGCCAGAATTTAAGGAATGAAATTGCTAAATTTATCATTCAACCAGTCGAATATCTGTGGGAGCTCAATCTCAATTTAAAATTCATGAGGGGAGTGCAAGATGTTGAATGATTTGCCTAGTTTGTAGCTAGAGAGGAAGTCTACAATGTCTTCACTGATCCTTGTGGCAGAAAGCATTCACCTTGAAAGGTTAGGTTTGAAATAGCTATACAGAAGTTGTGGAAGCATACTGAAAACAATCAATCTGTTTGTATCCAAAGCCAGGACAAGAAGCCAAAATGTCCACAGTCACGCAAAGAGAATTGGAAGATCACTTAGTCAAAAGTGAATGGAAGGATTCCATATGTCTTGCACCTGGAGAAAGCCAGCTTTGGCATACTTGTGGGTTGGTCCTAGGAAAAGGGAATGAACTCTCAGGATTCCATAAAATGAGGGGATTCTGGAAAAGAGAGTTTAAAAAGTAGAACTGAGTTAATGGCATGTCTTTATAACCTATTCTGTTAAGTTTGCAGTGTTTGCTTTAATTTCTCTTTTATATATACATTAGGAATGTTTCTTATCAATAAGCATGAAATTGTTTGATATGTTGGGTAGATGTATGTTCACTAATGTCCTTTAGGGAAGGAAACTGCCATCTTTACCTGGTCTGGCCTACATGTGACTCAAGACCCACAGCAATGTGGTTGACTCATAAATGCCCTCTGGGCAATTAGGGATGGGCAATAAATGCTGGCCTAGCCAGCAACACTCTCATCCCGTAAATGAATAAAAAAGAACTTTTTTGGAAGCTAACAGTCTGTAACAGGATCATACCAAAAGACTTAGTCAATATATTAAGCCTAAATATAAATTGATAACAACAATCCGAATGTTCATTTAAATCTAAACTAGCTTCACTTGTGCTAAGAAGCAGCCATTTATGACAGTAAATTGAATGCATTTATTTTTAGATTTTCCTTCACTTTGCCCATTATCTTTAAGATACTGAAAGTTCTTATTTTCACATTACAATTTCATGTAACACACTTAATTACTAAACAGTGCTTTTAGCTCACCTTAAGTTGATAGCCCAAAACATTTTCTCATTGCTAATTTTGTTTTAGCAATTTTGATCTACATTGTCTCTGTGTTTCACCTTCTACTACCGGGGGTCGGTTAGCACACCATGACTGGTGTGCGACGCAGAGTTCAGTTTCCGCGCTGACTGAGTTTACTGTGAAAGGCTCTCATTTTCAACCTCTCCCTTCACTTGAGGCACAGTGACCCCCAGGCTAAACCACCACCAGCCTTCTCTCTTTATCTCTCTCTCTCTCTCTCTCTCTAAAAAGAGAGCAGCCCTATGGTCTGGTGAGGCCAAGACATTTTACTGCTAATAACGTGACATCTTCATCCAGCTTAACAGGTTTCTTTGCAAAACTCTAATCTCAGGTCTAATGTCAATTTTTAGAGTTTTGTTTTTCTTCAAACAATAATGTCAGTTTGACAAGAAAAGCATTTTAGTATAGCAGATGGTTTAGTGTCATTGGAAAATTTTATTTCTGCTGAATTTGTCTAAATACAATGTTCAAAGGTTTAATTACTACATATATCCATGTAAACATACATTCTCTGTAAATATTGACCATAATTTTTGACGTAAAATTTCATAAGTCTCCAGATTCTCCAGGTAAAAGAGAATATTAGATTTTCAGAGATCAAATTCATTCACTACCCACACTCTCCCCTGTTCTGGGACTCCTTCACTCATTCAGTGATATGAGGTGGCAGCAGGAGATACTATCGAGGAAAGCCTTGGTGTCACTCTGATTGTTCACATGCAGTTGCTGAAACTCCATTAGCATCATCATTGCAGACAGCTCAAATCACAGCATCCCTGAGGAGACACAGCCGTAACTAAATAATTTCCTGATCTAACCCTGCTACATGGTTCTCAGAGCTAAACAGCTCAACCTATCCATTATAGCACACTGAATCTCAACATGCCACACCCATCAATTTTTTAGTAATAGGACAGGGGTTGCTGATCAATCCATGCACAGGATATTGTTTGTGCCTGTATGTAGCAGGCTTGCAAATTTCTCAGGAAAAGGTTGACCCCTAACTTTGCCTAAAAAAATTGGTTGAAAAAAATTCAAGTTTTACAATCATCTATGTGTATGTACAACAAACTGAGTATTTTTGCGTTGTCAAAAATATGTTAAATGAATAATAGATCTCTACATTTATTTACATAGGTCTGATAAATCTGCTTGGCGAATATTAACATTAATGTTAAAAATGTGGTACTTAAAAGGAAGTATAAATAGAATTAATGTTATATTTGGCAATTATAAAACTTGAATATGTTTACACACATTTCTGTTGGTGATTAAATAGAAGGCTTCTAATTTAGAACATAAAAATTGCACAGAACAAATTTTCAGTTTTATTAGTGTTGACGATTCATTAGCCATTGCCCCCGTGAATAATTGGGATCCCTATTCTAATTGTACTTGTTAGTAAGTAAAACTCAGTAATAAATACCACTGTAAGTCATGAGATTTCAATGCAAATTTGCACAACATATGCATGCCTACTTTAACTTTTGTATAATTGTGCATAAAATGATAAGACGAAATGAATATACATTATGATGTTTTGGTGGGAAATAATTCTTATTTTATGCATTGCAAGATCAGGATTATAAAATTTACTTCATAGTTTAGTTCAATGTTTTCCTTTAGGATAAAAACTTTGCTAAGTAAGCATTCCTCTTTGCACTGTAAATCTTTCAAAGTGTAGTATATACTGGACATATGAGCAGGACATGTGGCTCATATGCCTGACTTCTAAAGCAATTGCTCTTCTTGGACCTCAGTCGCAGCAGGAGACTCCTAGGAAGTCAGCAGAAATGTTTTAAACATTTCTTCAAAGCACTCCTGAAGAGGTCAGGGGACACCTTGGCAACAAGGTGCAGAGCTGGATGAACACAGCAGGCCAAGCAGCATCATAGGAGCAGAAA
>NC_063337.1:55997751-56041047 GCF_021869965.1 Rhincodon typus | reverse complement strand
TGGCAAATGGGACTAGATTTATTTAAGATATCTGGTCGGCATGGATGGGTTGGATCAAAGGGTCCTTTTCCATGCTGTACAGCTGTATGACTCTATAAGGTAGCCTTGTTTTAATCTTCTGTTTGATTGGAGATGGAGGGTGGAGATTTTCTGTTACTGTTGTTGACCCAATTTCACCAACATTGCTTTGTCAGCAATGGTGACAGTAGGTAACTGTCAAGATGAATTCACCTGATTTTGCATAACAACAGATCTTCTAATTATATTTTACTTAAATACTGCCTTTTTAATGTTAGCCTTCACTGAAAAAGTGCAGAGAGGGTGATGTTACTAAAATATATTAAATTTTAAAAAAGATCGGCATTTTCAGAAATGTGAGTGATTCTGTATATCATTCACATTGCTTGCAGAATGTCTTTTCAGCTGCACAGTGCTATCTGTAATAAAGGTAATTACCTCCTGGCTTGTAATTTTTGATTCATCAAAGATGAATGTGTATTTATTTTCACAAGCATTTAGAAAGGATAATGAGTCAGAGTAGAATAATTTAAAAAGTAAAATGCTGTCTTTATCAGTAACTTATTTGAAAATAACTGATTAGGTCATCAGCCTTTATATTTGAGCCAGTAAAGCTGTGCAGTACATTCTCAATTGAAATGTGTTTACCCTGTTAATAAATGAAAAGCTCAAATGAGTTATATTTTTAAAAAATCCATCTGATATTGTACTTGGCTATCCTATGTGAATGTTAGTCATTTTAAGACTTGCTGGTAATCGTTTCCACTTGTTATCTTCCTGGGAGTTAACTTGATGGGTGGGATCAAGGCCCTGCGAAGAATTTTCCAAGTTGTGACTAACAAAAATAGTTTGAGTCAAAAATAAAATTTTCTAGAGAAACTCAGCAGATCTGGTAGCATCCATGGACAGAAAGCAGAGTTAACGTCTTGGATCTTCAGAACTGGACCTGAAATTTTAACTTTCGTTTCTCTCCAGAGATGCTGCCAGAACTGCTGAGTTTCTCCAACAATTTTTGTTTTTGTTTCAAATTTCCAGCATCCACAATTCTTTGTTTCATTTTAATATATTTGAGTTTATGGTTATTTTCAGCAAATAAAGCTCTGAAGAAACAAAACTTTATATACAATTGTCAATATATTTATATAGAAATATAATTTAGACTAATTGGTTGGGACATTGTTTTATTCTAATATTACAATTATTTTGAGATAGCAAGAACTGCAGATGCTGGAGTCAGAGACAATACCGTGTGGAGCTGGAGAAACGTAGCAGGCCAGACAGTTATTTTAGCTTGTTTTCTAACGATGAGTTTTTTACTTCATCATTTCTTTGCAATGTATCTTTGTTTTCTTAGTTATCAGTGTTCTGGCCTAAAATCTTGTTGCTCAGGACTTTAGCTATCTGTACATTGAATTGGAGAGTCTGCAAAGGGAAACGTGCAGCTTCAATTATAGTTCATTAGGAACAATTAGTTATGCAATAGGGCTTCCCCCATTCCTTGGTGTCTTAAGAATTCAAGATCTTTAAAAAATAATTTGTCCACAGAGGGTCTGTATTTAGTTGGGACCATCAAAAATTGTTGGTTTTAACACGACTTACAGATAATGGAGAATTGGCTGAATTGTGGACTTGTTAAAAATGTACTTATTTTTACCTATGGGGGAAATTTTAACCCTCAAAGATAGGTTGGATAAGATATTTTATAAAGTAAATATTTTCAGTACTGATATGAGCCCACCTACTTCTGGCTTTAATAGAGGTGGACAGAGGCCAATTGTAACCAGTCCAATTGTAGGAGGTAGCAATTTAAATATTAAAAGAACGTTGAATACCTCATATTTAGCTACCATTCGAAGTTTTTGAGTTGTAAGGAATTCCCTGGAGCTAAGAAGTGAGAAGGATCTTTCTGGTCTCTAGCACTAGGCATGTGATACAAGAATACAATCTGGTTAGCTGTAGCCAGGAAACAGACAACAAACCAATAAGGATCTGCTATTTTTCTGGGTTTACTGGCCACAAACCAGCATCCAGTAAATCCCTCTTGCCTCCTAGTTTATGAAATATGCACTTAACAATGCAGCAATTCCTTTTAGTGTTTTTTTTTAAATAGCATGTAACCCCATAGCTTGATAAAACTTGGTTTATTACAAGTCTGAAGCAAGTTTCGATTCAATCTGCAGTTTAGGGATTGGCACCGTATTATGTTAACTAAGTAAATTAGCTTGTAAGATATTACCTGTAAACCTCTGTGTAACCAGGGCAAATGTTTTTCATAAGCATGAGCATAAAGATAAATGGCCCAGAAACAAGTTTAACATTGATTTGTTTCAGAATGATTAATAAATATCTACTTACTCTTTTTCAGGTTATCAAAGGGATTACATCTGATCAACAAAAATGTCCATGATCCTGAGCTCCCAAGTGCAAAAGCAATTTATGTAGCTTTATTTAAAACAAAACTAGCTGTGAAGATTTCTGTAAGATTAGGGTCACCGATTTCATTGTTTCATGAATAGTGAAAGTGTAGAAATAGAAACCTCTAATGGAAGCAAAACGTTCAGTGATAAATATAATAGAAAATAGTTAAAAAAAAATTCTGCACAGTCAGAAACTTGCAAAGAACAAAACAAACATCATGGAAGCTCAAAGACCAACACTCCAGAATGAACCAGCATTGGTTGGATCTTGCATTTCTGGAGAAAAAGTGGTGGTGTTAGCTCCTGCTTTAGAAAATATGGGAGAATCTTTTTCTGCGGATGACAGCATCCTAAGTGACGACCTGAGCACTGGCTCTCTCAAACAGAAATCTTCAAGCTGCCGAAGAAAACGAGAATTCATACCTGATGAGAAAAAAGATGCATTGTACTGGGAAAAGAGAAGAAAAAATAATGAAGCAGCCAAAAGGTCTCGTGAGAAACGACGTTTGAATGATATGGTTTTAGAGAACAAGCTGATGGCTTTAGGTGAAGAAAATGCACGACTGAAATCAGAACTTCTTGCTTTGAAACTAAAATTTGGATTAATCACTGCAGCATTTTATGCACAGGAGATACAAAATCTTGGAAATGCTTCAGGGCCGTGTTTTCAAGACTATAAACCCTCTGGTATAAATTTAACTTCTTTTGCTCCTGATCATGAGCGTGGTTTTCTTGGAAATGGATGTATTTCAGTCATTAAACATTCACCACCAAGTTCATTGTCAGATGTTTCAGAAATATCTTCAAATGCCCGGGAAAGTCCTCTTCTTCAAGTAGCATGTAAAAGCCCAAATGGCACCTTCAAGGTCATAAAACAAGAGCCTCTGGAGTTCAAAGTAGATTCTGAAACTTATTTGCGAGACCCCAGAGAGGGAAATGGTTCTTATGTGTCAGCCATGTATAGAAATTGTATTGGCAGCACCTTCAGCAGGAACTATTCACATTCACCACCTTCCATACAGATTGCTAGGTCATCAAGTAATTCGCCAAGAACATCAGAGGCTGATGACAGTACATTAGGAAAACCTACATCTGAAGAAGAAGGTGAAGATGAACAGCAAGTGCCTAAAGGCCCAATCTCTTCTCCTATGGAATCCAAAATTGTGCACAATGCCATAGTTAAGGTTCCTGAATCAAACTCTTCTGCACTGCCTCACAAACTTCGTATCAAAGCTAGGGCAATCCAGATTAAAGTAGAGAATGTGGAAGCATATTATGAAACACCAGAGAAACAGCCATCATCTGCCAGTACCATTTCTGCTAAAATATCTTACCCATTGAACACAGCAGAAATGTTTAAATGCAATGCTTCAAATTCAGTACATCCTGCCTTAGCTCCTTTGTCTATTCAAGTAGCAAACATCAATGATTGGTCTCACAAACCAGAACTTTGGCATCAAAAAGGAAGTGAAGAGAAATTGGAAGGGGCTTACAAACACGTCCGTCGGTCATGTTCCCCTGTTGCACTAGCAAACCAATCACTTGCTGCTGGGAAAGACTCTGCCTTCATTAATCAAGGAGTACAATTGGAATCAGAAAACTTGTACTTAAAACAAGGCATTGCAAGTTTAAGTGCAGAAGTAGCTTCACTGAAAAAACTCATAGAAAAGCAACAGGCTGCTACTTCAGACTCTGGCAAAAGCACTACTGAGAAAAGATTTGCCAACTGACGTTGCAAATGAAGTAGAGTGGTTACTTTTATATAATGCTAAATTTTCACTGGAACAATTTTGTCTTTTCATTGTAATCAAATTGTAATTCCTTGCAAATGCTCACATATTGTCTGAATTGTACACTTTGAACATTGTCTTTTGTGGACCTTGTGATACACAGGTTGTACTGTACAATGGGAGCATTCATTTCTGTACTTTCAATTACTTGATACAAAGCTATGGATGATTCTTCCGTCCTTACGTTTTGTTCAACATCCAACATTGAAATATCATGTACACCAGATTAAATAGTTGATGAACACTGAGACTTGCTTGAATTTTTTTTACTTAATATTTCAGGAATTATCAACAAACAGTGTTAAGTCTGGGTATTTTTGTTATTTTAGTTTGAAACGGATAATTGTTCACTTGTAAGCAGCTAGTTAAGTATCAAAACTGGGAAACATCCTAAGTTTAAAAAAAGTTCTCCTTGGTATAGAGCATATTTTAGTCAACATTTATCACATGAATGTTGAAGACAGGCAAATTCAACTCAATTCCAATATATTTTATAATGTACTGATTGCTTGAATGTATATATTTAGAAATAATTTTGATTATTTTATTACAAATTTTATTATTATATTTTATACTGAGTTTCTTCTTTTTTTGGTCCTTGGGAATATAACATTTACTATCCAGTGTCAATATCAAACACTCTTAGGTCAATTATATCTATATCAAAGTTGGCACAATGAAGCTTCCTTGACCCTATACTAAACAATGTACCTTAGCACCAACTTATTAAAAAAAAACCCATATTGCACTTGTTAATTATATACAAGGTTGTGATAGGCAAGATTTTTAACCAGTAAGGAAATTTAAAGTTATAGAGAAAAGGCAGAGAAGTGGAGTTGAGGGTTATCAGATAAGTCATGATCTCATTGAGTGGTAGATCAGACTCCATGGGTTGAATGGATTACTTCTGTCACTACGTCTTAAGGTCTTCCAGTCTACATTCAAACGAAAATTCCATGTTAATGAAATGAAAGCCGATGTTCGGTACATTATGATTTGAGTAATCAAAATAAAATTAGATTTCTGATGAAGGGTCTAGGCCCGAAACGTCAGCCTTTCTGCTCCTATGATGCTGCTTGGCCTGCTGTGTTCATCCAGCTCTGCACCTTGTTGTCTCGGATTCTCCAGCATCTGCAGTTCCTACTATCAGGGGACACCTTGGCTTGGACAGACTGAAATGGCGAAGGCTCATTTGTGAATGTACCAAAACATTGAAACAATTCACTGGAAGCACACAAGGCTAAGATAACACAGTGTGGAGCTGGAGGAACACAGCAGGCCAGGCAGCATCAGAGCAGCAGGTAAACTGACGGTTTGGGTCAGGACTCTTCTTCAGAAAATCTGAAGAAGGGTCCCGAGCCGAAACATCAGCTTTCCTGCTCCTCTGATGCTGCTTGGCCTGCTGTGTTCCTCCAGCTCCACACTGTGTTATCTCAGACTCCAGCATCGGCAGTTCCTACTATCTCCAAGGCTAAGATAAGGCTTTAAAGACAGTATACAAATTTAAAACAAAACCCTCACCTATCCTATCTTCCAAGCACCAGCTGTCCTGCTCATGTCTGAGTTTTCCATTTGCATATTTGACTTAGCTCAGAACCCATTAAATTGAAATGGAAACAAGTCATCTTCATCCTCGCTGGATTGCGTAGGAAGTTGATAGGGTGGAAATTAATTTTTTATGTGCTGCATATGCAGAGTTAATGGTGTATTTTCTTTCCTGTATACTAAATGGAAGCCTACACCTTCAACTTGTTGAGCAGAAAATGTGTGCTCGTTGTGATCTTTACTGCCACCTGATGGACACATGCATGCTTTCTTATAATTTGCAGTTCAAAATCAATCATTGCTAACTACAAGCTATATAGTATCCATGGATATTTTAAACTAATGTAATCAGCTAATGTATTTTCCAAAGCCAGTGAGAAGATATATACAGTGTAATAGTTTTGGTATATCAATGCAATCTTGAATAATAATTCATGTAGTTATATGATTAGATATGAAAATTCATTACCAGAGAAATTATGTATTTTTGTGCAGCAATGGTTTCAGAAATATGACAGACAATAGTTTCTTTTTTCCTAATAGAGCATGGAAATTGTTCCTTGTATTGTAATTGAATATATGTTACAGTCACAAAATGTCTTCTGCAAGAACTCAGAGGAAATAAAGCTGTATCGACATGCATTTGTAAGATCACAACTGTTTTAAACTTGAATCTGTTAATGTTATGTTGTAGCGTTTAATAGTTGCTATAGAAGAATTTTTTAACAAATGCAAGCATGGTACTGTGGAAGAATGTTCCACTTTCTCTGCATGAGCTGTGCCTATGATTAGTCATCATCTTAATCAGGATTGGGAGGATAATACAACCAGATCCCTTCTCATAATGATGTTACTGTAATAGAAGTGTATGAACGTAGATAGTGTGAAGGTCTGGTTGGACTTGAATACTTTGACCCAAATGGTGTCAACCAAATGGATACTTGTCCAGGCTTGTACCTGAAGGGTGTTGCTGAGCAAAATCATTTAGGCTGCCACTTGCAGATCTATATTGCAGCCTCAGTTATTCACTTCAAGAGATTAAGTATAGAAAATTAAATGCGAAAAACCTGGGGCTGAGTCAAAATGATTCAGTCTTTCTGGATGATTCAAACTGGGTTGTGCTCACTCTCTGAAATAGATCAGTGCAAATTACCACGGTAATGCAAATGACAATAGGGAATAATTTTGCCCGAAGGTTATATTTACATATTAAAAAATACTAGAACAACGCATTAAAATAAGGTGAAGGAAACGATCAATTAAATTATTTTAAGATAGCATAACATTTAATATTTAATTAGAATGCATGTGGCTATACAAACTGCAAAGATTTAAAAATCTTGATACAATTTCGTCACTGTAAAATCCTAGATTTTCACCGGAATATGTTAAAATATAATAGATAACGTATTGGCTATTTGCGAACCCAAAAGTTTTGGCTGTTTCAATCAGTAGCTTTCATTAAAATTATTCTTTTGTTATGTTATTCCAAATTGATCCTAATTGAGCCTGCTGAAGTGAATATTTAGTTATCTTCCTAGTATTTTCTCTGAAAAATTTAGTACATTCTGTTGGTAGAAGATAGGCAACAATGTTGAGTCTTTAAGAGTTACAGTAAATTAAACTACTACTGCATTGCAGTATCTATCCAGCTGGTGCCTACCGCAGTCCCTTTGAAAGATATTACAACAGGAAGGAATTTTTTTCTCATTGATGAGGTAGCAAACCAAGTCAATTAAAGCTTGCAGCTCAACAGCCCATTAAAAAAAATCTATTAATTGTGATTTAATTAGTTCAACTAATGATCTTTTTTGCTAAACCCATATTGTGCATTTGGAAACTATTTTAATTGTTGGTTGCTTCTACCCTTATCTTGACTGATATTTTTCTTAATGGTGCCAGGCTGTAATATTAATCACAGTTGAACAATAGCTTTGCGATAAAGGAATGTAAGTAAATGCATTTTATGCTACTGAACTGTTTTTATTCTGCAAAATACTTTTGGTCTGCTGTCACTGTGTTACTGTCACTCTCCAGATACTATAATTAACTCTTCAAATACCAGTATGTCATTTCCCACTACGTTCTTTAAAGGGAAGACATATTCAGATTTCTATGCTTTATCCGTGTGGCTCAGTGGTTACCACTACTGCCTCACAATGCCAGGGACCCAGGTTCAATTCCAGCCTCAGGTGTCGGTCTGTGTGGAATTTGCACATTCATCTGGTGTCTGTGTGCGTTTCCTCTAGGTGCTCTGATTTCTTCCCTCACTCTGAAGATGTGCAGATTGGGTGGGTTGGCCATGCTAAATTGACCATAGTATCTAGGGATGTGCAGGCTGGTTGATCAGCCATGGGAAATGTAAGGTTGCAGAGATAGGGTAGGGGCACTGGTGTGGGTTGGATGCTCTTCAGAGGGTCAGTGTGGATGCAATAGGACATTGTAGGGATTCAGTGATAAAGTTTCACATATCTAAGATAATATTTTCATTGTGCATTCCTACCCCTGAAAATATGTTAGGCCAGCTTTTCACATAGAATAATGCTTAGTGTAATGATGTAATTTCTGTTTGAATTACTGTAATGATGTCACAAAGTCTCAAGATAAGATGGTGTCTTCATTGCATTTCATTTCATATGGCTGTTATATTTCAATTCTAGCAAAATAATACATTTTAATGAGAGATAATCAATCGAAATCATAATACAGGTGACATTTAAGTGTGATGATTTAACATAGATATTTCTGCAAAGGATGTGGGTTCAAATGTTTATTTGTAAAGGAATATTCCTGATCATTTGAAAGAAATTCTTAAGACCACCATGTTTTTTTTTCAATATAAATCCTTCCCTCCCCCTCTGGAGATTAATTCTGTCCCTCAGAATTTTTTCCTAATTGTTTTCCTACCACTGATGTTGGACTCACTGGCCTTCAGTTTCCTGAATAATAGTACCAGATTTACTGTCCTCCAAACTGCCTCTCCTGTGTCCAGAGAAGATTTGATAATTAATGTCAGTTTCCCTGCATTTTCATTGCTTGTCTCTTATGGCCTGGGATACATCTCATCTGGGCCTGGGGACATATTCATTCTTAAATCTGCTGAAACCACTAATACTTCTGCACTCTGAATTGTAATTTGTTCAAGTATATTACAGTCCTCTTCTTGATTTCTACTCCTACATCATTCTTCTCTATCGTGAATATAACTGTAAAGTACTAATTTGAAACTCACTTGTGTCTTCCAGATCCACCCACAGTTGCCACTTATGTCCTTCATGGGCCTCACTCTTGCTCTGGTTAACATCTTGCCCCTAATATACTTATGTGTTTTTCAATTTCTTTTAACCTGCAACTATATTTTCAGGTCCCCTCATCCCTGTTCTAAATTCTTAGTCATTCTGACCTCTACATGGAGAAATTATATGGCCAATAAGAGCTTGGCTACTCACAAATGGACTCTGGATGTGAGGCAGAAAATCTAATATTTGAATAGAGGGACTCAACAGAAATGAAGAAAGGCCGTAGTGGTCATAGGGACCGGGGGAACTGCAAAACAGAGGGAAACATGAAACATTGGGGGATCATCTTGAGTCTCAGGCAGATCCTGCGAGGATAACAGTGCAAAATGTATAAAATGTCTGCCACCACGTGCAAAGTAGGTGGAATAAGTTACTGTACTGACTCATATTGTTTTCTTGCTATGTACAAGTTGCATTGTTTTTTGTTGAGTTTTCACCATGAGACCTAGTGAGAGATCTCATTGTAACGTATCAGACCCACCTTATTAAGTACCTAACATGTTGCAGCGACATTCCTTTCATCCCATTCATTTCCATCTAGCTGTGCATCGTTTCCCAGAAAACTCTCTACTACCGTGATATCCTGAAATTGACCAATATCCCTGATGACAATAAAATCTTTAAAGGCCTTTGTGTACATAGGCATGCACTGTCAGTCCAGAGTGGCCCTGCATGGTTCCTGAGATTTGCCCTGGATGCAGCAGGCAAGGGCGATTTGGCACGCCACTTTGCAGTCAGGAACCTGGAAGTCTACTGGACTAGACTGGTGCAGAGGCAGAATGTCCACTTCCCCCAAGTCCAACAGAGGAGGCCAAATCACCATATGCCAGCCTGGTCTGAGATTGGCATCTGTGTCAATGTAAGTGCCACCTTCTTTGGTCTGATGCCTCACATTCACTCTGCCTCTGCTGCTGTACACACCTCTCACTAAGATTCTTGCTCTACCATTATCATTTCTTGTCTTACTCACTGTCTCTCACCCCAAGACCAGGTACCACGAACATAGCATGCTCTCTGCGTATTCACTCACTCAGGACATCTCCCCAGCTGCACCAGGAGTAACAGCATTGTCAACCACTTTCATCTTCGTTAGTACCTTCTCCTGTCTCATTTCAGAAGGAAAAGAACATCCAAAGGGCAGAAATAGCAATATGGGTGGTGAACTGACCAACATTTGGCTCCTCACCCAATAAGTGGACAGCATGCTGACTCTGCCCCAAGCGTCTGACTGACTGTCCAAACCCCAAAAATATTATTGAAGGCTGCCCTTGACCTACTGTTTCTGGGACCCCTGACTGAATGCTTGACTGAGGACTGCAGACAACCATGACAAGCTCCATGTCTACGCTGAACAGCATGGCAGTACAGCAGTAATGTAAGCCTGATATCCCAGATTGATGGGAAAAATGCAAAATGGCAATGCAATCTAGGGCTGAGATGAACATCCAGGTATGCTGAGGATGAGTGGACACTATAACAGCAAATGAATATTTCAGAGATGCAGCCTTGTCCATGAGCTGGATGTGTGACCCTAAGCACACAGTGTCCTTGCAACAGCATTACAATAGTAGTTGCTGGCACAGCATGAAGTACAGAAGCGTACAGTAACTAGATCACAGGTATGCCATGAAGGATCTTAGAGCTTGGCAAATGGCAGATGCCAGTGTCCCTGGACTTGGGTGCATGTGACTGTTATGCATATGAAGATGTCCTGAGATGCTAGTTTCAGGGTCCAACGTGGAGGTCCTTTGGAATAAGCAGCAGTCCGGTCACTCGCTTTGATTTCCATGTTAAGAATACTTGACATGGCTTGTTTGGCACAATTGGTAAGATACAAAGTTGTATACTTACAAGGCAAGCTGGGCTGTTGATTAGCATTTGGCAAACTATAATCCTCCTCAATTAGCAACTCGGCACTGTCTAGCAAAATTTGCCATGTTGGTCAGCAAAAGAATAAATAAATAAAAGATGTAGCAAGTTTCTTCCAATGTCGAGAGAAGCCTTGCCAGATTTTTCACCTGATTCTGTTGCAAATCACTTCATAGATTACATCACTCATGCCTCAATAAAATTGCACACTTTTTTTCTTTGGCAGAGAAGTAAAACCTTTGGAGTTTGAGGTCCTGATAAAGGAAATTGCAATAACAGTGATTTAGTAATGCCATCCACCAGGCTTCAATTTGCACTTGATTGGCTGATCATTCAATGAATACTAAGAATTATGACCTCAATCAATCATGCCCATTACGTTACGCATACTTGCTGTTTCCACATCATGTAATCTGAGCAAACATAATCAGATAAATGTATTTAAAAGGTCATCTGAAGTCCTCATACCACAAACATTTGCATAGCTAGCATTGGAAGGCAATGCTTCACAACTGCCATTTTTGCATTCTGAACTGTAAGTGTGCCAGGACATGGTTTGTGATATGCAAGAGATTCGCCACCATTGCTGCCAACCATTGCTGCCTTCTTCCAGGCGTACCCGTTTTGCTTTGAGAGCATCCTGTCACTAACCTGCAGAGTTTGTCAAAAGAAAAGGCTTCCACTCCATCAATATTCAAATTATATGTGACTATTGATGCCAAATCTTGGAGGTTTGCATTGGATATTCTGGTAGATGCCATTATGTGTACACACTGGAGAGCCGATTTCTGTGCCCTTCCAAGGACCTCTCAATGAAGAGCAATTGTTGCTGGGAGACAGGTTAATTCCTCGAAAAATTGCTCATGACACCTCTACAAAATGCTCAGACTAACACAGAACAAACGCAATACCGCTTATATTCCAAAGTGTAAGCCAAAGTGAAATAAACCATTGGTCTCCAGAAGATGTACTGCTCCAACAGGAGCTTGCAATAAAGGCCAGGAAGAGTGTCCTGCGTCTTTGTGGCATGCCCTGCCTTTCACAACTAGAGTTAATAAAGAAGGAGTGGAGGTGGTGTGTGTCCTGGAAGCATACAAAATGGTGCATTGATAGCAGATTTTCTGAAATTGAAGATGAGGATTAGGCATTGATGATGAGGGACATCCGAAAAAACATGATTGAATAATGCATTAAGTGCAAGAAGCCAGGGAGAAGCCCATTGTGACCTGCTTCCATGATAAATGATTTGGGTTTAGACTTTATATTTTTAAATTATTTTTCAATTAGGCAAGGCTAACAGTTTGCTGCCCATCCATAACTGCCCCTTGAACTGAGTGACTTGCTTGGCTGTTTCAGAAGGCAATTAAAAGTCAACCACATTTTTCTGAGACTGGTGTCATATATAGACCAGACTGGTTAAAGATGGCATATTTCATTCCTGAAGAAGTCTTAGTGAATCAGTTGGGTTCTCATGATACATTCATGGTTACCATCACTGAGACTATCTTTCAATTCCAGATTTTTATTAATCAATTTAAAATTCCACCATGTGCTACCATGAAATTTGAACTAATGTCCCTAAACTATTGAGTTGCCTGCGTCTCTGCATTGTAAGTCCATTTATATTACAACTATGCCAATGTTTCTCCTTAATTATTTAAGATTGTAATGGTATATGCCAGCAGACCTTGCGTAGCGCAAAGTACAATTAGACCTTGTTACTTTTGTAGTTCTTGACCTTTCTTGCTACTGAATAATTATCTTGTTATCTATCTGACAGTACGCTTGATATATTCAGGTGATCCCATCTTGAAGTACTGACACGATACTTGTCCTGCTGACGATTATGACGAATGCAGTAATTAGTGAGCGGGTGAACCAACATTGCATGATGCTAAGATTTAGTAGCTCCTATGGTTGCTATCAGAAAATCATCTAGTGCCATGAAGTGACTCATGATAGCCGGCAGGTGAGAGGAAACAGTTGAAACTCCTTTTGACCATTGGTAAGTTTTCAATGTTTCAGAGACTAAAAGGTTACCCTGAAATGCTTGAGCATCCTGTTGGATTGTATTGAACCTGTGAAAGGTGAAACATTGTGCAGTTTTTCTTGGCAAACCACTGTGCTGTTAAAGGCAGTGGACATATGAATTACCAATTCTACATGTCCTAGCCTTGAATGGCAGTGCCCTCCCTTAAAATTCCCATGAATAGAACAAATGGGTCCATATGCAAGTATATGCAAAGTCTTAATTCAGCAGCTACTCTGAGGATACAACTGGTTGTGACATTTACAGGTTTGGAGTGGGTACACATATTTGGTGCAAACAGAATTGTGTAGCCTACTGGCCGATGACATCCATTGCAGAGTTGGGTGGTCTCTTCCCAGTATAAACACAGGGTTTCCAATCGTTTCCCTTCTAGTTTCTGGTCTTTTTTATTTTTTTGACCAATGTCATACATGGTGACCAAGGTCATATCCTGGTGGACCTGCAATAACTGGGCCATTTTAAAATGTCTGTGGTAACCAGGATAATGATATTTGAATGTAATAGAACCCAGGGATGGAATCTCTGAGACACTGCTCATGGTGTGTTCGGTGTTAGTTGGTCAAACTTGTGGGGACATAAATTTCAGTGTGTGTGAAGTGAAAGGTGTTTGTATATTTGCATGTTTCCAGTTTGGCATAAGGGTTATGCGGACCCTTCACTTATGGGCCATATAATCTGGATGGTCATAATGGTTTCTGATGGTACCACTGTGCTGAAACATTTTTTTGGTATTCACTGTGCAGAATGATGGTTTACTTGAATAGCAATGGTTTAGTCATCATAATCTGACTATATATCTTGGATAGACAATAGATTTTGTATTTTGGATTTTGTTGTTTGGTATACACCCTTGTTTGATTAGAATACTGTCCGGCTTTTGGATGTGGCCTCATATAATGTTGTACCACATGTTCTGACCCTTACTTTCTTCCAGTGCTTCTGGTGTCCTCTGGTGCCACATGCCTTTCATACAGCATTAAAAGCTAGTTGTTGCCTTAACACATTTATGAGGCCACATCAGCAGCATTGATTTGTATGTTTGCCTGTGTTGGCTATTTTGCTTATGATAGGTGAGTTACACATAGGCTGTAGACTGTCACCTGTTGATACTTGGGTCTGTTTTGTAGTGATACTTCCACAGTGTAACCTTTGGATTGATCCGAAGGGATCTTTTTGAAATGGTTCTATTAGAGTAGATGTTGTCCCAAACTCAGTTATTCCACCCTGTAGCTTTGCTGCTATCAATTCATAATTACATCCATTTTCTCAGCATCTACTTATGAATTGACTAATAATTTCTGTTGATTATTGCCAAAAGCATGTGAATTCCAGACAATTTATTTTAAAATTGAACTTTACTCATAATTGGTCTTCAAATGTTGACATTTTCTCTGGATTCTTAAGATGATCCTTGATGTGCTCTGTCTGTGGAGGCCATCATTTTCGATAACAATTGTAATTTTAAAGACTTGCTAATCTGGTTTGGAAATATTGAAATCCATGAAGCATTGCTCAACATGTTTTTGGAAAAAGTAAATTCACTTTGGAGATCATTGTTTTCACTAATTGAATAGGGAAAATTTTCTGTTCATTTATCAACATTTTGCAGGATTTTCAATTTTCAAAGCAGCTTTTGACAGTTATTTGAGTTTCTTCTAGCTTTCAGTTGAGGTACTCTTGGTGGCCATTGCCTTAGCTAGTCATAGCCATTGCTTGATTGCAGTGATGACACTGTTAGACACTCTGATTTTTTTTGACCAGTTTCAGTTTATAATCTCCACCCACAAAACTGATTGTAGGTGTGGAAAACAGCTGCAAACTGCAAAAATAAAAGCCATCAATGCAAAATGATTCAGTTTTTACAGCTGGGAACTGTTACTTAATGGATTCTGCTTCCCTGTCTCTGTTGAATCAAAGTATTTTATGTTCCTTGACCTCCTGAAAGGGCAGCAAGCAGAAATGGATTTTGTTCTGACTGTGGGGTTTTACTTAAAATTAAGCCTCACTCAAGAATCAGCTCTTTAAGTTCTGTTACTGCATTATCTTTGCAGTCAAAGTCTGACTATTTAAACTCACCCACAAATTTAAAGAATTTTACCAAGGCCTGATGCTTTCTGGCTGGAGCTTGGTGCAATCCCAGTACAAAGATATAATGTATAGAATTTTCATACACGCTGAAGTTTTTTGATAGCTGTTTCTTTTTCACGGCAGTTTGTTTATTCAGCTGACATGAAAGAATTGATGCTTGTGCTCGGTTCAGTCAAATCTCCTAAATCGTCCTGTCAGAATGTTACTGATAGAGTTGTTAAAAATCTCATATATTCAGTAACCATCAGCTGCTATGATGTTACATTCTTTGTTAGACAAGGATTAGTTTAAAAAAAAAGTGGATTTTTAAAAAAAATTTTAAGACTATATAAAGATAGATTTACTGGGGCTAAGTGTAAAGCATGTCAGTTCTGTAATTGGTCATTTGTATTGCCCATTAAGTCATAGAACTAATGCATCTTATCCATTGAGGTGGGTGGTGAATGACGGTAGTCTAAGATACACCCCGTTAAACGTGAATATATATTATAACAACAGAGCAGCTCATCCTTAAGATAATTGTCCTCCTTGCTAGGCTATCATATCTGGGCTAGATTGTATGCTTCAGGTTATCCTTCAAAATTACTGTACAATCAATTGCATAAACACCATCTGGAATCCCTTTAAATGTATTTCCTCTTCTGACTTGTGGAAAAACATCTGGGTCTGCTCAATACTTCATTTCTGTGACAGACATACAGAGAGGTAATTAGAATTATTTTATTTTTCTCCTCTTGTTCATAAACAGAGATGTATTTAATTCTTTTCTTATGTCCTTCCCTTTTTGAAATTGGCTGTGATATATTTTGACTAAAACCCTCTGTCTGTGAAGTCCAATTTTTAAATGAGCCGCAAAAAACTCTTTCAGATTAAAACCATGTGCACACCCTATTTGGGTCGGTGTTGTGCAGAACGTTAGCATTGTTGAGAAAGGTACATTTTGTCAAAGCTTTCTGTTTGATACTGATCAGGACAAACCACAATAATCCGTGCAAGGTCCACAGATGTTCATAATCCATACAATTGATTCGGATGTGAAAACCAGTTTTAATATTTTTATATTTGCTGATGGCCCAAAATTCAGCTGGGGAGAATGCAAGGAGGCTTTAAGAGGACTTGGACAGCTTAAGTGAATCGACTAGAACATGGCAGATGGAATTTAATATGAATATGTATACATTTATTCACTGGTGGAAAAAGCAAAGGCAGAATATTCCTGAAATGAGAAGTTTCAGAATTGCAGGTGTCCACACGGACCTGAATCTTCTTGTCCATTAATCATGAAAACAGCGTGCACATGTAGTAAGCAATTGGGAAGGCGAATGGTACATTGGTTTTCTTCACAATAGGATTTGAGTACAGAAGTAAGGTATATTGCTGCAACTACTTTGAGTCTTCATGAGACTTCACCTGAAATACTGTTTAGTTTAGGTTCTTTTATCTAAGGAAGGACATATTTTACATAGGGGAAGTGAAGGGGTGGGGGGTAAATCATGGAAACATAAAATTTTAACAGAACTAAACAGGTTAGATGTAGGAACGATGTTCCTGATGGTGGGAAAGTCCAGATCTGTGGTCATAGTTTAAGGATAAAGGGATATCCTTTTAGGACTGAGATAAGGAGAAATTTCTTCACCCAGAGAGTGGTGACCCTTTGGATTTCACTACCATATAAAGTGGTTGAGGTTAAAACATGATGTGTTTTCGAGAAGTGGGTACATAAAGCTCTTGTGGCTAAAGGGATGAAGGGATACTGAGCTTAATGATCAGCCATGACCACATGGAGGCTTGTGAGCAGGCTTGAAGGGTTGAAGGGCCAGCTGCTGCTCCTATCTTCTGTGATTCTGAGGTTCACCAGACTAATTCCTGGGATTGGCAAGATTGTGAAGACTGGGTCTACGTTTCCTAAGTTTCAAAAAGTGAGCAATGATTTCATTGAAATTTACAAAATTCTTACAGGCCATGACAGGATTGATGTAGGTGAGATGTTTTCCTTGATGGTGAGTCTAAAACCAGGCAATATAACCTTAGGTCATTTAAAAAGGAGATGAAGAGGAATTTCTTTACATTAATGGATATGCAGATGGTGCTGGAAAGTGATGTTGTGGTTGATGATCAGCCTTGATCTCATTGAATAGCATAGAGGCTTGATGGTCTGCGTAGCCTATGCTTGTTCTTTGATTTCTGTGTGTCCTTTGAAGTTTCTTTGCTGCTGCAGTTGGTTGAAGTGGCAGAATTCCTTTAAAATTTCCTGCATACTGACAAAAGAGGGCAGGGTAGTTTTATGACTTGCCCGCAGAAAGGGAGTTACATTTCTGAGACTGCAGTGGGATAGGGCGACAGAGAGGAGAAGTTCTGAGCAGAGGTAGGAGAAATTGAGCTCTCCACAGAAAGCCCTCCCTGACATGCTTTCTGACTTCAGCCAGGAACAATGTCGAGAGAAGGAGTGATAACACCAGTTTTGGAGGGAAGAGGTACAGTGTCCAAGTAAGGGGAGGAGGCACGGTATTGAAGTAAGGGAAGCAGGCACAACGGAGCGAGCATGGAATTTTCACACTCCAAGTTCCCACCTAACGTCTCTATTTTCCTGACTCTGGTTTCATGTGCATCCATCTTCCTTGGCCCATCATTGGTACTAGAACTCAGCTTTGTTAATCCTAAATAAGTGAGCCTCTCCAGCTTTTTTCTATCCTTAAATACTTAAAACAATCTGTCCCTAAAATCAGCAATTGCTGTTGTGGCAAGCTATCCCATTGATATTCAATAAAAGAGTTCAACTTTCAGTTCATAGCTCATATGGTTCTGCTTTTGGAAACAGGCTTTTGCTATGAATAGAAGTTGAATGTTGAATGGAAAGTATACAAATGATATACATGATGGCACTATCAGTCATGTAAAGCTGTCTGAATGGAAAAGATTTATATTGATGATCCACTGGATTGCATTACAGATGATCAAGAAGAATACCAATATTGAATAATAATATCAATTTAAACCTGTTGTTTTTCAATATTGCATAAGTACAAATTGGAACAGCATATACCTTTATTCTTGTAGTGTGCCAGGAGTGTAATGATTTCATTTCACAGAATCACAAAAATTGTTACCGCACAGAGGCAAGCCATTGAGCCCATCATGCCTGCACTGGTTCAGTTACCTAGTGCCAATCTCCTGCCTTTTCTCCATATCACTGCATGCCATTTCTATTCAATTAATCATCCAATGCCTTTCAAGTGCCTCAACTGAACTTGCCCTTACCACATTTCTAGGAAATGCATTCAATACATTTGGATAGCTGACTGTAGGAGATCAAAACCAAGCTGTTATACTTGAATTCAATTTTCTCATGATTGGAATGAGTCTATCATTCTTCTGAATAAGAAAACAAAACTGTTGCTTTCATGTTTCCAAAAATAAGAGCATAATGTTCCATTTAGATTCGAGTTTAGGCAAATTACGGCAGCGATTTAGAGCACATTTTGGGGCGTGCTGGACAAAATTGCACACAAAAGTGGTAGAGACATAATGTTGTAGAGTAACATGCAGGTAACAGCTGCAAATATTTCATGCCTCAGTAATTTTATTGCTCGAATTTTAGACTCTATAAATCTTTTACAATATATCACTTTCTTAGATTCAAATAATGACAGTGTATTACTTCAAGTTCTAAATTTTTAGATATAAAGTGACAAATGAAGTAGTTTTTAGTACTTACAATGCATTACAAGCTCAGCTTTCTCTTTGTCCATTACAAATGAGCCAGAACCTTCCACCCAAATAATTTTTTTACTTTGGCTATATGCTGTGAGTTAATCGTTGTTATTGAAACAAAGTAGGATGTTCACTCTAATAGAACATAGAACAATACAGCACAGTACAAGCCCTTTGGCCCACAATGTTGTGCTGACCTATTATCCTACACTAAGATTAAACTGACCTGCAAACCCTTCATTTTACTATCATCCATGTGCGTGTCCAAGAGTCACTTAAATGTCCCTAATGTATCTGACTCTACTACCACCGCTGGCTGTGCATTCAATGCACCCACCACTCTATGTGTAAAGAACCTACCTCAGACATCTCCCCTATACCTTCCTCCAATCCCCTTAAAATTATGCTCCCTCGTAATAGTTATTTCCACTCTATCTATGCCTCTCATCATCTTGTACACCTCTATCAAGTCACCTCTCATCCTTCTTTGCTCCAAATGGAAAAGCCCTAACTCCCTCAACCTTTCCTCATAAGACCTGCCCTCCAGTCCAGGCAGCATCTTGGTTAATCTCCTCTGCACCCTCTCTAAAGCTTCTACATCCTTCAAAAAATGAGGCGACCAGAAGTAAACACAATATTCCAGGTGTGGTCTAACCAGGGTTTTATAGAGCTGCAGCATGACCTCATGGCTCTTAAACTCAATCCCCCTGCCAAGGAAAGCCAACACAGCGTGTGCCTTCTTAACAACTTGGGTGGAAACTTTGAGGGATCTATGGACGTCAACCCCAAGATCCCTCTGTTCCTCCACACTGCCAAGAATCTTGTCATTAACCCTGCATTCTGCATTCAAATTCGACCTTCCAAAATGAATCACTTCACACTTTCCCGGGTTGAATTCCATCTGCCCATTGTTTGCCCAGCTCCTGTCAATGTCCCGTGGCAACCTACAACAGCCCTCCACACTGTCCACAACTCCACCAACCTTCGTGTCATCAGCAAACTTACTAACCCACCCTTCCACTTCCTCATCTAAGTCATTTATAAAGATCACA
Source organism: Rhincodon typus (assembly GCF_021869965.1). Lineage (NCBI taxonomy): Eukaryota > Metazoa > Chordata > Chondrichthyes > Orectolobiformes > Rhincodontidae > Rhincodon > Rhincodon typus. Next base: position 56,021,208 of record NC_063337.1, on the reverse strand, counting down.
AGAGCAGAGGTCCCAGAACAAGTTCCTGCAGAACACCCCTGGTCACTGAGCTCCAGGCAGAATACTTTCCATCGACTACCACCCTCTGTCTTCTATTGGAAAGCCAATTCTATATCCAGGCAGCCAAATTTTCCTGAATCCCATGTCTCCTTACATTCTGAATGAGCCTACTATGGGGAACCTTAACCTTTCAAATGCCTTGCTAAAACCATATACACCACATTCATTGCTCTACCTTCGTCAACGTGTTTTGTCACCTCAAAGAATTCAGTAAGGCTTGTGAGGCATGACCTGCCCCTCACAAAGCCATGCTGACTATTTCTAATCAAACTATGCTTTTCCAAATAATCATAAATACTATCTGTCAGAATCCTCTCCAATAATTTGCCCACCACAGAAGTAAAACTGGCTGGTCTGTAATTCCCAGGGTTATCCCTACGCACTTTCTTGAACAAGGTAATAACATTTGCCACCCTCCAATCATCTGATACTACTCCAATGGACAATGAGGGCACAAAGATCATCGCCAATGACACAGCAATCTCTTTCCTCGCTTCCCGTAGCAACTTTGGGTATATCCCGTCTGGCCCAGGGGACTTATCTATCCTCATGTTTTTCGAAATTTCTAGCACATCCTCCTTCCTAACATCAACCTGTTCGAGCATATCAGCCTATTTCACGTTGTCCTCACAAATGACAAGGCCCCTCTCACTAGTGAATACTGAAGCAAAGCATTCATTAAGGATCTCCCCTACTTCCTCCGACTCCAGGCACAAGTTCCCGCCACTATCCCTGATCAGCCCTACCCTCACTCTAGCCATCCTCTTGTTCCTCACATAAGTATAGAATGCATTGGGGTTTTCCTTAATCCTACCTGCCAAGGTTTTTTCATGCCCCCTTCTAGTTCTCCTAAGTCCATTTTTCAGTTCCTTCCCAACTACCCTCGAGAGCCTTGTCCAATCCTTAATTCCTCAACCTTAAGTTATCTTCCTTCTTCCTCTTGACTAGATGTTCCACATGTCTTGCCATCCAAGGTTCCTTCACCTCACCATCCCTTCCTTGCCTCAGTGGGACAAACCTGTCCAGCACTCGTAGCAAGTGCTCCCTAAACAACCTCCACATTTCTGTTGTGTATTTACCTGAGAACATCTGTTCCACAGTTCCTGCCTAATAGCATTGTAATTCCCCCTCCCCCAATTCAATACTTTCCCATACCATCTGCTCCTAACCCTCTTCATGACTATACTAAAGGTCTGGAAGTTGTGATCACTATCACCGAAATGCTGTCCCACTGAATGATCTGACACCTGGCCTGGTTTGTTACCAAGCACCAAATCCAATGTGGCCTCCCCTCTAGTCGTCCTATCTACATATTGAGTCTGGAATCTTTCCTGGACAGACCTGACAACAACTGCTTCATCCAAACTATCTGCACTAAGGAGGTTCCAATCGATATTAGGGAAGTTGAAGTCACATGACAACAACCCTATTACTTCTGCACCTTTCCAATCTGCTCCTCAGTGTCTCTGTTGCTATTGAAGGGTCTATAGAAAACTCCCAATAAAGTGACTGCTCCTTTCCTGTTTCTGACTTCCACCCACACCGACTGATTAGACAAACCATCCTCGACGACCTACCTTTCTGCAGCTGTGATACTATCCCTGCTTAGCAAAGCCACTCCTCCACCTCTCTTACCTCCCTCCCTATTATTTTTTAAACATCTAATCCCTGGAACATCCCACAACCATTCCTGCCCCTGTGATATCCAAGTCTCCGTAATGGCCACAACATCGTAGCTCCAAGTACTGATCCATGATCTAAGTTCATCACCCTTTTTCCTGACACTTCTTGCGTTAAAATAGACACACTTCAATCCATCACACTGACTGCAACCTTGCCTTATCAACTGTCTATCCTTCCTCACAGACTCTCTGCATTCTGTCTCTGCCTGTACACTAGCTGCCTCATCCTCTGATCCATAGCTCCAGTTTCTATCCCCCTGCTAAACTAGTTTAAACCCTCCTGAAGGGCTCGAGCAAACCTCCCGCCCAGGATATTGGTGCCCCTCCAGTTCAGATGCAACCCGTCCTTCTTGTACAGGTCCAACCTTCCCCAGAAAGTATCCCAATGATCCATATATCCGAAGCCCTCCCTCCTATACCAGCTCTGTAGCCACATGTTCAGCTGCACTCGCTCTCTATTCCAAATGATAGTTCCCTCAAATTACTAATCATAATTATAGAAAAATTTCAGAAAGCATATGCCTGCATTTATGATACATAGTAGCAGCTAGAAAAGTAGCCTTGCAAAATTAACCCTAATATATAGGATTTTGAAATACTGCCAGATCTTCAATGTCAAATGTCATTTGTGGCTTTGTTGATAGCACATTTGCTTTAGTAATAAGATTCTGAGTTTGAACAACAAGAAAATGGCTTGAGCACAGAGCTGATCCTCTAGTGTGGTAGTTCTTTGTTTTATCCAAGGGAGGTGGATTTCCCATGCTGAACCAACAATTATTAACTATCCCTTGTTGCAGTTGAGAAGGTGGTTTGAGTTGCCTTCTTGAACCACTACAATCCATTTGGTATAGGTGGACCCACAATGCCGTTATCGAGGGAGTTTCATGATTTTGACCCAGCGATAAATGTTTCTAAGTCAGGATGGTGTGTGACATGGAGTGGATGGTGATGTTGCCATGCAGACAAGTCTCCTGGCTCTGATAAAATACATCCCAGGGTACTAAAAGAAATGGTGGGGGAAATAACACATGTGCTCCTGGTAATTTACCAAAATTCTCTGAACTCTGGGGTGGTTCCTGCAGTTTGGAAAACAGCAAACGTTACGCCACTGTTTATAAAACGTGGTAAACAAAGGTGGATAACTATAGATCAATTAGCTTAACTTCTGTAGTGAGGAAAATGCTTGAATCTATCATCAAAGAGGGATAGTGAAATATCTGGATAGAAATTGTTCCAGCGGGCAAACCAGCATGGGTTCATGAAAGCAGGTCATGTTTAACTAATTTACTGGAATTCTTTGAGGACATCACAAGTGCAATGGACATTGGGGAACCAGACAATGTAGTGTATCTGGATTTCCAGAAGGCATTCAACAAGGTGCCACACAAAAGGCTGCTGCATAAGATAAACGTATACGGCATTATGGATAATGTATTTGTACAGATATAGGGTTGGTTAACTAACAGAAAACAAAGATTTGTGATAAATGAGTGTTTTTTCTGATTAGAGATCAGTGGCTGGTGGTGTGCCTCAGGGATCAGTATTGGGACCTCAATTGTTTGCAATTTACGTAGATGATTTTGGAGTTGGGGACCAAGTGTAGTGTGTTAAAGTTCACAGATGACACTAAGATGAGTGGCAGAACAAAGTGTGCAGAGAACACTGAAGGTCTGCAGAGGGATGTAAATAGGTTAATATGAGTGGGCAAGGGTCTGGCAGATAGTTTACAATGTTGGTAAATGTGAAGTTGTCCATTTTGGTAGAAATAACAACAAATCGACTATTATTTAAATGGTGAAAAATTGCAGCATGCTGCTGTGTGGAGGGACCTGGGTATCCTTGTGCATAAATTACAAAAGGTTGGTTTGCGAGTGCAGCAGATAATTAAGAAGGCAATGGAATATTGTCCTTTGTTGCTAGAGGGAAGGAGTTTAAAAACAGGGGTTATGCTGCAGCTGTGTAGTGGGCTGGTGCGACCACACCTGTCGTACTGTTTATAGTTTTGGTCTCCTTACTCGAGAAAGGATGTACTGGCACTGGAGGGGGTACAGCGGAGGTTAACTTGGTTGATTCTGGAGTTGAAGAGGTTGACTTATGAAGAGAGATCGAATAGATGGGGACCATACTGATTGGAATTTAGAAGAATGAGGGAGATCTTATAGAAACATATAAAATTATGAAGGGAATAGGTAAGACTGAAGCAGGGAAGTAGGTGAAACTAGAACTAGGGGGCATAGTTTCAAAATAAAGGGGACCAAGTGTAGGGCTGAGCTGAGGAGGAACTTCTTCTCCCAAAGGATTTTGAATCAGTGGAATTCCTTAGTAAAGCAGTTGAGGCTACCTCATTGAATCTTTTTAAGGGAAAGTTAGATTTTTGAACAGTAAAGGAATTAAGGATAATGTGAGTGGGCGGGTAAGTGGAGCTGAGTCCATCATGAGATCAGCCATGATAGTTGGGAGAGCCAGATGGCCTACTCCTGCTCCTACTTCTTATGTTATGTATCTGCTGCTCTTGGTATTTTAGATAGTAGTGGTCGTAGGTTTAGAAGATGCTTTCTAAGAAGCCTTGATGAATTCCTGCAGTGCAGATTGTACATGGTGCAAAATGCTGCTCCACAGCATTGGTTGCGGGGGGAGTCATTCTTTGTGGATGTGGTGCCTATCAAGTGGGCTACTGTGCCCTGGATTATGTTAAGATTTCTGAGTGTTTTTGGAGCTGTACTCTTCCAACCAAAAAAGACATACACCTGACTTGTTCCTTGTAGCTTTTGACAGGATTTGGGAAGTCAGGGGGTGAATTATTAACTACAGGATTCCTAGCCTCTCATCTCCTGTGTCAGAACAGTATTTTACAATAATATGCTCACTGATGCTCAGTTTGGGCTACAGCAGAGCCACTCAGTTCTTAACCTCATTGTGGCCTTGGTCCAAGCATTGTCCAGGTCTTGCTGCAATTAGACATGCTTTAGTATCTGAGGAGTTGCAAATTTGTGCATTGTGCATTGTGTGTTGTGCATTGTACAATAATCAGCCAACATCCCTATTTTTGACTTCATGATGGAGGGAATGTTATTGATGAGGAGACAGAGAATGGTTGGGCCTAGGACACTACCATAAGGAACTCTTGCAGGGATATTCTGGATCTGAAATTACTGATGTCCAATAGCAACAATCATCTTAATTTGTCCTCGGTATAACTCCGACCAGTATAGAGTTTCTCCATTGGTTCCCACTTAATCTAATTTTGCGAGGGCTCCTTGAGGATGCACACAGTCAAATGTGACTTTAATGACAAAGACAGTCACTCTCACTTCACCTCTACAGTTCAGCTGTTTTGTGCATATTTGGAACAAGGCTTCAATGAAGACAAGAACTGAGTGGCCCTGGTGGAACCAAAACTGCACAAGTGAGTCAGGTTATTGTTATGCAAGTGCTGCTTGAGAACACTGTTGATGTCCCGAGCCATCACATTACTGATGGTTGAAAGTAGACTGATGGGAAGTTAACTGGCTGTGTTCAATTTATCTTCCTTTTTGTATACAGGTGTACCTGGGCAATTTTCCATGTTGTCAGGTAGATGCCAGTTTGTAACTGTACTGGAACAGCTTAGCTAAAGGCACAACACATTTTGGATCACAAGTCTTCAGTACTATTCCAGAATATTTTCAAGTCCCATAGCTTTTGTGGTGTCCAATGCTTTCAACCATTTCTTGATATGTGGAGTGATTCAAATTTGCTGAAAATTAGCTGGATCATTCATTCAGCACTTCTGGCTGATGATTGTCACAAATGCCTCAGCTTTTTCTTTTGCATTAATGTGCTGGGCGTCCCCCATCAATGAGGAGGACAAAGTTTTATGGAGACTCCTCTTCCAGTGAATTGTTTAGTTGTCCATCACCATTCCTGACTGGATGTGACAGGACTGCAGAGCTTATATCCGATTCATTTATAGAGTCATCGAGTTAAACAGGACAGAAACAGACCCTTCAATCCATTTTGCCTGTGCCAACTAGCAATCCTAAACTGATCTAGTCCCAATTGCCTGCATTTGGCCCATATCCTGGCACAGTGGCACAGTGGCTCAGTGGTTAGCATCACTGCCTCAAAATGCCAGGGACACAGGTTCAATCCCAGCCTTGCGCAACTGTCTGTCTGCAGTTTTCACATTCTCCCTATGTCCATGGCTTCCTCCAGGTGTTTTGGTTTCCTCCCACAGTCCAAAGATTTGTAGGTCGGGTGGTTTGGCCATGCTAAATTGCCCATAGTGTCCAGAGGTACATAGGTTCGGGGAAATAACCATTGGAAATTCAGGGATTGGGGGGTGGGTGTGTGTGAATCTGAGCCAGATGCTCTTTGGAGAGTCAGTGTGGATTGTTGGGCTGAATGGCCTGTTTCCACACTAGAGATTCTATGACATTCTAAACCCTTCCTATTCTTGTATCCATCCAGATGCCTTTAAAATGTTGTAATTGCACCAGCCTCCACCATCTCCTCTGGCAGCTCATTCCATACACATACCACCTTTGCATAAAAAAGTTGCCCCTCAGGTTCCTATTAAAACTTTCCCCTCTCACCTTAAACCTATACCCTCTAGTTTTGGACTCCCCTACTCTGGAAAAAGATCTTGGCTATTCACCCTATCCATATCCCCCATTATTTTATAAACTTCTATAAGGTCACTGCTCAGCCTTTGACGCTCCAGGGAAAATAGCCCCAGCCTATTCAGCCTCTTCCAATAACTCAAACCCTCCAGTCCTGGCAAAATCCTTGTAAATCATTTCTGAACCCTTTCAAATTTAGCAAGATCTTTCTTATATTAGGGAGACCAGAATTGAAAGTAGTATTCTTAAAGTGGCCTCTCCAATGTCCTGTACAGCCGCAACATGATGTCCCAACTCCTATACTCAGTGCACTGGTCAATGAAGGCAAGTATGCCAAATGCCTTCTTCACCATTCTGTCTACCTACGACTCCAGTTTTGAAGAACTATGCACCTTTGTTGTGCAATCGCTTAGATCTATCTAGCACTCACTGTTGATGCTGTTTGATATACAAATAATCCTATATTATATCTTCACGAGGTTAACACCTCAGTTTTAGGTATGCTTGGTGCTACTCCAGCCATGCCTTCCTGCACTCTTCACTGGATGTGGGTTAATCTCCTGGCTTGATGGTAATGATAAAACTGGGCATGAGTTTGCAGATTGTGCTTGAATATAATTCAGCTGTTCCCGATGGCCCGCAGTTCCTCATGGATGCCCTGTCTTTAGTTGCTAGATCTGTTGTTCAAAGTCTAAACTATTTCACCACTGTAAGAGTGCCACACAACACAATGGATGTGAAGATGGACTTTTGTCTGCACAAGGACTTTCTAATAGTCATTTCCACTTGTACTGTCATGGACAGATGCATCTACGGCAGGCAGATTGGTGAAGTTAATGTTAAGAATGGATTTCTCGCTTGTTGGTTCCCTGATCACTTGCTGCAAACTCAGTTTAGCAGCCGTGTCCTTCAGGATTTCACCAGCTTAGTTAGTAATGGTGCTGCTGAGCCATGCTTGGCAATGGAAATTGAAGTCGCCCACTCAGAGTATATTCTGTGCCGTTGCTATCCTCATTGCTTCCTCATTTCTTAACCAGTTTGCCATGCAAGGCCATGTCAAAAGCCTTAATGAAATCCATGTAGCACACATCAACTGTACTACCCTATTCTACATACCTACTCACTTCCTTGAAAAATTAAATCAAATTTTTAGACATGATCTCCCCCTGTCAAAGCCATCCTTGATTAATCCAGTGTCTCCAACTGGAGATTTATTCTGTTTCTCAGAATTTTTTCCAATAGTTTCCCCACATCTGGTATTAGGTTTACCGGCCAGTAGTTTACTGGTTTAACCGTACCACCTTTCTTGAACAATTGTACCATATATTAGCTGCCCTCCAATCTTCTGGCTCCCATCCTGTGGCCAGGGCATATTCGAAAATTAATGTCAGAGCCCCTGCAATCTCCTTCCTTGCCTCTCGCAGCAGCCTAGACGCATCTCATCTGGGCCAGCGGATTTATCCAAGGAAACCACTCATACCTCCACCCTCTTAATGCTAACTTATTGAAGTAAACCTAGTTCCCGTCCTATATCTCATTGTCTTTCTCTATGACGAATATTGATGCATTGTACTGATTTAAAACCTCCTCTATGTGGAGTCTTCCAGCTAAATATATACACACACACACACACACACACACACACACACACACACACACACACACACACATGCACGCGCACATACACACACTTTGGTCCCTATTGAGCCTTAGTCTTTCCCTGGTTATTCTCTTCCCCTCATATATTCACAAAGCACCTTTGGGCTCTCGTTAACCTTACCCTGTCATTGTTTTTTTTTAATGTCCTTCTGTGTTCTCCAAATTTCTTCTTTAAGTAACCTCTTGCATTTTCTATTCTTCTGTAGGGCATCTGTTGTTTTGAGCCTTCAATATCTGCTGTAAGCCTCCTTTTATTTCCCTATCCAAATTTGTATGTCCCTTGACATTCAAGGTTGTCTGGACTTGTTGATTCAGACTTCACCTTTGCAAAGACACGTTGAGTCTGCATTCTCACTATTATCCTTTTGAACAATTTCCACAGCGCTCATGTGAATTTTCTTGCAAGTAGTTGCTCCCAGTCTATTTTAACCTCTTCCTGTCTTATATTAAAATCAGCCTCTTCTAAATTCCGAACCTTTATTTTGAGCCAACTTTGTTCTCATCCGCAGCTACCTTAAATCTTACTGAATTATGGTCACTATCACTGAAATGCTTTCCCAATGACACAACTACAACATGTGCAGCTTCGCCCCCTAAAATTAGGTCCAGCACTGGCTCCTCTCTTGTAGGACTTTCTGCGTGCTGGCTTATAAGGCTCTTCTGGACACATTTAAGTATTCTGTGCTCTCTAGGGCTTTCACACTTTGTTTATCCCAGTTAATGTTGGGAAAGTTAAAATCCCTTGCTATTACTTTTGCATTTCTCTGAGATTGGCTGACAAATCTAGTTCTCCCCTGACTGTTTCAGGTCTATAGTGCACACCAGTAAAGTGATTGCCGACATTTTTTGTTAAGTTCTCCTATATCGCTTCATTTGAGAAATCTTCAAGGATATCATTTCTCCTTATTGCAGTAGTTGACTCCTTGATCAATATTGTGACACCACTTCCTTTTTGACACCCTCTATTCCCTCTCACTGCCATCTCTCTTCAGATCTCACTTGAAGATTCTATATCCCAGAAAATTCAACAGCCAGATTCCCTCCATCAAACATGTCACTGAGAAAACAATGATATCACATCCCCATAAATTAGTCAACACCCTCAACGCATCTGCATTAGATGAGAGTATACAGGTCCCACCTTCTCCAGAAATGGTCCCAATGATCCAGGAATCTAAAATCCTCCCTCCTGTTCCAACTCTTCAGCCATGCATATATTTGTTCAAACAGCCTATTCTTGTACTCACTCAAAACGACGCTGAGAATAATCCAGAAATTACAAACTTTGAGGCCCTGCTTTTTTTAATCTACCACCCACCTCCCTAAATTATTATTGCAGGACTTCATTCTGCTTATGTTGTTGGTCCCAATGAGAACCGCAGTCACTGACTGTTTACCCTCTCTCTTCAAAGTGCCCTCCAGCCATTCCGTACATCCTTCATCCACACCCCAGGGTCGCACCATCCTGGAGTCTGTAACAAATGCCTATCTGTGCTTCTCACTACTGAGTCTCCTATTGCTATTGTTCTCCCTTTCTTTCTGCTCCCTCCTTGTGCAGCTTGGCTCTGACTGCACCCACCTGAGGATCCCTGGCAATCACCATTAACCAAATAGAAAATCTGTTATTGAGTAAGATGCACACTGGGGCTTCCCTTCTTCTGACTGGTGGTCATCCATTCACTCTCAGATTGAACATCCTCAGCCTTACGGATCACTGCTGTGCGTCTGGCCGATGCTGAAGCTGGTCAAACTGGTCAAACTGGTGGCATCTCTTAAGGATGTGATCATCCAGATTTGAAGAATGTTGAAAATTTCCCATATACTGCAGTCTGTGCAACACAGAGCTGAGTTCCCCTGCAATACTATGATAGCTCATAGATTATCTGGCACAGTTCTCCAATATTTCATAGAATCCCTACAGTGTAGAAACAGGCCATTTGGCCCAACAAGTCAACACTGCCCCTCTGAAAAGCATCCCACCCAGACCTATCCCCCTACCCTTTCCCTGTAACCCTGCATTTCCCATGTCTAATCCACCTAATTTACACAGCCCTGGACACTACAGGCAATTTAGCATGGCCAATCCACCTAACCTGCATATCTTGGACTGTGGGAGGAAACCGGAGCACCTGGAGGAAACCCATGCAGACAAAGGGAGAATGTGCAAACTCCTCACAGACAGCTGCTGGAGGGTGGAATTGAACCCGGGTCACTGGTGCTGTGAGGCAGCAGAGCTAACTACTGAGCCTCTGTGCTGTTCCCTGGGATCAGTGGTCATTTGTAATTCAAACGTTGATGAAATGAAAGCTTTTTCTGTTGATCAACTTTGCAAATTGGTGATAGTGAGTTGTCAAAGCAACATGGATGCAGTTGATAGTGTTCTGCACCTTGGGGAATCCCACTGTCCCTACTTTTTAATTTTTCATCATGGAGGAAGGATATGAACAGCTGTGGTCTTGATAAAATGGCATCTGTGACATTCTGGATGCATTTATAAATCATAGATTCGGAGCCACACACATTCCCCCTTAGTTGGTCTTTGAAACAATTCGCTTGCATAAAAATTCAGAACAGTTGTGACCTTGTTGGCCACAGATTGGAATTGTCACCCAGTCCTTATGAGCCCAAATCAATACAGTGTGGAGCTGGAGGAACACAGCAGGTCAGGCAGCATCAGAGGAGCAGGAAAGTCAATGTTTCAGGTTTACACCCTTCATCAGGACTGGGGAGGGGAAAAGGAGCTCAGAAATAAATGGGGGTGTAGGGCTGGGGAAGGTAGGGGTAGTGGAGATTGATCAGTGCGAAGGGTGGGGCTAATAAGTGGGAAAGAAGATGGACTGGTTGTGTCAGGTCAAGGAGGCTGGAAGCGAGCGAGGATTGGACATGGGATGAGGCCAGTGGTAGGGAGATTTTGAAATTGGTGAATGCTATTTTGAGGCCATCAGGCTGTAAGTTCCGAGGCAGAATATGAGGTGCTGCTCTTCCAGTTTGCCTGTGGCACTGGAGGAGGCCCAAGATGGACATGTCACCAAGGGGGTTGGAGGGAGTGTTAAAATGGTTGGCAACTGAAAGGTGTTGTTGATTATAGCATACAGAATACAGGTGCTCTGTGAATTGGTCACCAAGTCTGTGCTTGCCCTCACCGATGTAGAGGAGGGCACATTGAGAGCAACAGATACAGGACACCAGTTTGGAGGAAGTGCAGGTGAATCCCTGTCGAATTTGGAAAGATTGTTTGGGGCCTTGGATGGAGGTGAGATGGGAGGTGAAGGGGCAGGTGTAGGTGTAGGGAAAGGTGCTGGGTGTGGTGGGGAGTATGGAGTGGATGAGGGAGTCATGGAGTGAGCAGGCCCTATGAAATGCAGATGGGGTGGGGAGGGAAATATCTCTTTGGTGGTAGGTTCAAATTGTAGTGGTGGAAATGGCGGAGAATGATTCGGTGGATGTGGAGGTTGGTGCGATGGTATTTGAGGACCAGGGGGACTCTGTCCTTATTTTTGTTTGGAGGAGGGGGTTTGAGGGCAGAAGTGCAGGAAATGCAAAAGATGCAGTTGAGGCATTATGAATCAATGGAGGGGGGAGGTTGCGGTCCTTGAAGAAGGACAACTGGGATGTACGGGAGAGGTCCAGGAAGGGGAGGGAGTATTGGAGATGGTCCAGGTGAATTTTAGGTTGAAGTGAAAGATGTTAGTAAATTTAATGAACTGTTCAAGCTCCTCATGAGAGCATGAGGCAGTGCCGATTCAGTTATCAATGTACCAGAGGAAGAGGTGAGGGATGGTGCCAGTGTAACAGCAGAAGAGGGACTGTTCCACATATTCTATGAAGAGGCAGGCATAGCCCAGACCCATACCTCATAGCCACCCCTTTAGTTTCTAGGAAGTGGGAGGAATTAATTAATCAACAACACCTTCCAGTTGCCAACCATTTTAAATCCCCCTCCCACTCCCGTGGTGACATGTCCATCTTGGGCCTCCTCCAGTGCCACAATGACGCCACACGCAAACTGGAGGAGCAGCACCTCATTTTCTGCCTCGGGAGTTTACAGCCCGATGGCTTCAACATAGAATTCACCAGTTTGAAAATCTCCCCATCCTCAGCCTCATCCCATGTCCAACTCTCCCTCTCTTACCTGCCTCCTTGACCTGATACAACCTGTCCATCTTTTTTCCCACCTATCTGCCTCACCCTTCCCACTGACAAATTTCCATTAACCCCTACCTGCATCACCATCCCACCTACCTTCCCCCAGTCCCACACCACCTCTCTAATTATTTTCGAGCACTCTTACCCCTCCCCAGTCTTGATGAAGGGTGTAAACCAGAGACATCAACTTCCCTGCTCCTCTGGTGCTGCCTTAACTGCTGTGTTCCTCCAGCCCCATATTGTACTGATTCTGACTCCAGCATCTGCAGTCTTTGCTATCTCTTTATGAGCCCAAGTCCTGCCCCAACAGATGATACAGTTCAGATAGCAATCACATTCCCTGCATCAAAGAAATGGCAGTCTTGCATAGTGCAGATATTTCTTTCATACTTACAGTTCAATGTAGTAATTATCAACTGTGAAAAATTGTCTTTATATCCTAGTTGTGGAATGTGTTTCTGATATGAAAAACTGAGGTGACACTTTTAAGGACATTTATCTGATTACATTTGCTAAACTAACATGACAAGGAGGAGACAATTAGTTTGCACAATCGAACGGTCATGAGTGCTTGAGGCCATATTTCTTAATATACGCTTTTACATAATGAATGGTCTGTACATGAAGTACAATTTGAAGCCAAGTAGATGGCATTATTAAATCAATGCAGTCATGATTATTGCAGCTGTTGGTATCAGGGCGTGCAAAGGGTAAAACTGTAACTTATTCTGTCCATTTTGCTGCAGTGTCAGTATTTTTGTGCAATTATTGTGCAATTGACTTCAATCCAAGATGACAAAGTTCCAACTTTGTAGTCTCTTGTGTGATTTGTAGTCTCTACCTGAGATGCAAGGTGACCCCCACCACCCTATTCTTTATGCTTCCTTTTGTTTTGCTGTGCCTGTGGCCCCTCTGACCCTTCATTCTCCTGTTTCTGTTAAGCCCCTGTATATAAATATTAATATCCTCACCTTACCATTAGAGCCCATGACTTTGTGAATTACCATACCCTTGTTTGCCCTACAGTTTCTCTATGGCAACACCAGAGTAACCACAATCTGTAAGCATCTCCTTTCCCAGTGGTTTCCATTCCCTCCTATGGTCAAGGAGATCCCACCCTTTGATCTAGAATTGTCCCCTTTCACCGTAATCTGCCGCTCGGTGACCCAATGCAATGAACTCCATTCCTGCACTTGATTTTCCCATTTTACTTAGGATTCCGTGGACTGCCCGGATAATTCCCTAACCACAATTGAACAAATCACCAAGATTTACACTGGCTCAACGCAAGGCTGACTTCTCCACAGCATTCTAAATGAATCACTGTTCACAGTTGTTTAAACATGAATGCTCAAAAAGTTATTACTAATAAAGTGTTTCACAATATTACAGATTGGATTTTGATTAGTTCCAGTTGACAGTTTATTTTAAAAAGCAAAACTGTAACAAATATTTTGAGATTAGCAAAGCAACTCACCGATAAATGTACTTGAGCTGGACCAGTAGTTTGAGATTTCTGTTTTGAAAATTATCAACTTTGAGTCAATTGTTGTTTGGATAAGTTGTATCCAGCATCCTAGTCAGCATTGCAAAATTTTTATAAAATTGAAGTTGTTGTTCCAAGATTTCAACTGATTTTCAGAACAAATAACTAGACAATGCTTGTATATATTAATGTATGCAAATGTGTTAAATATAGCAAAAGTTAGTCTGAGCAATCTACACATCTTACCATTTATTTGTCTGCTAAGTGCTCATTTGTAACAGGGCAATACTTCAAAGATTTGCTTCCAAGAGAAACATCAGTATCGTGTATCAGTTCAGAGACAGTGTTCCCATTTACTTCCAGATATTAAGTTTGAGTGTTAGCCTTTTAATCCCATGATGCTACTTCCCAATTCTTTAATACATCTCCAGATGGAAAAAAATTTTGGAAGATTACAATCAATGCATGAAATAAGCATAGAGAATGCTAGTGACACTCAATCCGCATGTCTGGCAGCATCTGTGGAGAGAGAAACAGAGTTAATGTTTCAAGTCAAGTTTGACTCTTCTTCAGAACTCCTTGCTCCCTTGTGGGGTTTAAACATCTTGTTTTAGAAAACTACCTTTGATGCATTCAGTAAATTTATTTATTTGTATAGTTCTCACTCTGCATGAGTTAAAATGGCTTATTATCTCAGGCCTGAAAATGCAGCAATCAGGTTACTCATCCTGGAGATCGTGTATTATCTTAGTCAAGAGCTTCTATCAGAGTTGGAGCCACTCACCTTTAGCACCGTTGGGCTTCTCCAGGCTTTTGAGTTTCCTGTTAGATTATTTGGGCCTTACTCTAGCGATACAAACTTGATTGAGTTTTTTGAGCAAATAACCAAGAAGATTGATGAGGGCAGAGTGCTGGGCATTGTTTACTTGGACTTTAGTAAAGCCTTTGACAAGGTTCCGCAAGGTAGACTAACTGATAAAGTTAGATCACATGGGATTCAGGGTGAACTTGCCATTCAGATACAAAATTGGCTTAACGGTAGGAGACAGAGAGTGATGGTGGAAGGATGTTTTTAATGCTGGAGGCCTGTGACCGGCAGTGTTCCACAGGATTGATGCTGGGAACACATATGTTTGTCATTTATATAAATGATGTAGGTGAGAATACAGAAAGCACGGTTAATAAATTTCCGATGACACCAAAATTGGTAGTATAGTTGACAGTGAAGAAGGTTATTCAAGATTACAAAGAGATCTCGATCAACTAGGTCAATGGACTGAAGTACAGCAGATGGAGTTTAATTTTGATAAATGCGAGGTATTGCATTTTGGTTAAACAAACAAGGGCAGGACTTATACAATTTAAAGTAGGGCCTTGGGTAGCGTTGCAGAACAGACAGACCTAGGAGTTCAGGTGCATAATTCTTTGAAGTTTGTGTCACATGTAGACAGGGTGGTTAAGTAAGCATTTAACACTCTTGCTTTCATTGCTTAGACCTTTGAGCATGGCAGCTGGGATGTCTTGTTGAAGTTGTACAGAACATTGGTGAGGCCTCTTCTGGAATACTGTGTCTGGTTCTGGTCGCTCTATTAAAGAAAGGATATTATTAAGGTGAAGAGAGTTCAGAAGAGATTTACCAGGATGTTGCCAGGAATGGAGAGTTTGAGTGAAAAGGAAAGACGAGATAGGGTGTGACATTTTGCAGTGGTGCGTAAGAGGTTGAGAGGAGACATTATAAAGGTTTATAAAATCATTAGGGAGTGTGGATAAGGTGAATGGCAGCTGTCTTTTCCCCAGGGTGGGACTTTGAAGACAGATGGGGGGCATATTTTTGAGGTGACAGGAGAACGATTTAAAAAATACATGGGGGACAATTTTTTTTGCACAAAGAGTGGCTCATGTGGAATGAACTTTTAGTGGAAGTGGCAGATGCAGATACAGTTCCATCATTTAAATGACATTTGGATAAGTACATGAATAATAAATGTTTTTAGGGATATGGGCCAAGCGTGGACAGGTGGGACTACTTTAGTTTGGGATTATGGTTGGCATAAACTGGTTGGACTGAATGATCTCTTTCTGTGCCATATGACTCTATAACTATTTGGATGTGCACTTGAAATGCCATAGCATACAGGCATTGACAAAGTGCAAGGAAATAAGATGAGAGTGGATGCATGTTTGATTACTGGCTCTGTCACAGTCCTCTTTCCATGCCCTTATAAACTTTGGCACTGTACATGATGTCATGTAAGTGAACACTTGTAGCAACTGCGCTTCCCTACAAACAGTGAGAAAATATCAACTGCTCCTTAGGAGCAATGAAGAAGGTGTAAGTTTGGATAAACCCAGGTGATGATTCCCTGGGTGACTTCCTCTGGGCTATAATTGAATGGCGGGATGTTCTTATACCACAAGATGGGAGAAGGGAAATTCCTGCCACACCGAGCAACCTAAATGGACGTGGCAGCAGAGCCATCACTTTTGCCTAGAAGACCGGGCTGCAATGCCACAAGAGGTCTAACAGCCTTCTTCAAGAGTGAGTGGCATACATAATTTTCAATGTAGTCACATGGCTGTGAAGAGTATATGGATGATGTGCATGGGAACTGAGAAATGAATCAATGATTGGCAGCAGCCAGCATTCATTCTCGGGGGCATTGGTATCCAGCATTGGCTTTGGGGATGGTGGATGGAAAGGAATGGTGCATTTAAAGAGCATTACCAAGTGCTAGAATTAGTCTTGGTATATTATTTATCCAACTTTGAGGCCATGATTTTTTCAGACCTGACACTAATCATTCTTTCAACATCTTCACAAACAACAAGTGCCCATCATACCCACAAGTGGAGGTGTATCCTAGCTGATGCATCTAGAGCTGGCCTGTCACCAATAGTGACACAGTGAGGCTGGAGTTCACACTGAGTGTTGGGAAACATGTCCAAGAAACGTATCCAAGGGTGGGGTGTGTTTTAGTAGCAGGGGCAAGAATGAGTGTATCTCACCTGAAGGCTGGGTCTTGGGTTAAATGGTGGAAGTGTCTCTCCGGAATCCCGCGATTACTTTGTCAACTTCATTTGAAGAGAGGATCATTGCTAAACCTTATGTTTTCTGCAACAAGATCGTCATTATCTACAGCAAAAAACATCTACATGGGAGCAATATTAACCTCTAAGTAAGACAAGGGGGTTTCAGAATGTGAATTGTTCAGTCCTTGCTCTGCACTTTCCACCAGTTCTGATACACACACCTTGGTGAGTTTGTGCAAATAGGAAACCTAAACTGCTTTCACAGCACATAAGGTCTGGACGAGCTGCCAGAGGCTGTGAATGTCCAGGCCACTGACTTTCAAAGGAATACTGGAGTCCAGATTAATGTTGAGGCCCAAGCAGTTGACAAAACTCTGAAGTTGACCAGAAGGTTCTGGATGTCAAGAATGAGATCTGTGAAGATCCAGCAAATATTCAACAAGGTAGGTGCAGCCAAACAAGGACAGTGGTGGAGTCTATAAAGGCCATGACAGTTTTGATTGCCCTCTTCTCTGCACACGTGACCGTAAGAAACTGCTGATGCTTATCAAAGCCAGATTCAACTCAACAGCCAGTGGCTGCTGGAGATATGTATAGACTTGTAACCAGTATCAAGATAAGAAGAAAGTGTGATGATACAATGGCGTTAAGAGGTGCATTTTGTCTTGTTTTTTTTTTTGAGGAGATGTTTTAAGGCCGGGGTAGTGAGCAGTCTACTCAAGTAAACAGTTTGTGAGACTTTGGGTTATTTTTACATTGGAACAATAGAAGCAGCCTGAATGGGCGGGGTCAAGCTCCCACAGAACCAGGATTTTTAGTTTTAGTTTTTCAGTAGTAGTAGCTGCTGGGTCTTGAAGCTAATTGGAAGCTGCAGCACATCTTCCCTGCTACTCTCTCTCTGAGTTTTCTCATGACTTCTTTTTTCCCCCTCCTGGACTAGCAAATTGCCTATCAGACAATCTGTTTTTTGAACTTGCCTTTTCCCTTGGGTGTATTTATGGATTGTTACTATGTTGGAACAGTTACTGTTAGAGTAGTAAAAGAATCTATTAATCTATTAAGGTTTCAAATAGAGTTAAGTTAGTCCAATATCTTCTTTCTTTTGTTGTATCTTTACGATAGTGTATGAAAATGTGTGTTTTGCTTGAAATCTGGTAATTTGACCAATTAAATTGCATCCGGAATGCAACCCCTGGCATTTGCCTTTAAAATAACAAAAGGTTTGGCTTTAGGCCATCTTAATACATTTTGAGCGGAGTCTGGTCTAGTCCATAACAGAGATATTAGTACTTGTAGTTTCCATTAGTCTGTTAACCATCTCAGGTAAGCAGGGAGGGCCAAATGGATCTCAAGATAGTGGCCTAAACATCAGCTGCCTGTATCTGGGGATTCCTCCCAGGCACTCCCAATGTTAACAACAGCTCCTCCATCCATCTGCCAAAGACACCAATTTAGCCAGATGCCCGGATGACAAAGGAAGCTCCTGGAACTGTGCATTCATGGCCTTAGACAAACAGAGGACAAGTGTCAAGGCCAAGCCAAACTGTAGTGATTGTAACAAGGTGGTCAGCTGGATCTCATCTAGCATGAGATCCCTGATTGGGGCTGTTAACCAAAGCCAATCAGGGAGGCCTGGCTGGCAGATATGAACAGAAGTCTCAGTGAATCTCATCATTTTAGGGACTGGCTCTGAGCTAGCTGGTCTGAGTCCATGTACTGTGTATGTGTAATTAAAGAATGACTTAATGTCAGCATACCAGTCTCTGTGCAGTTATTTCAGTGGCGATGAGAGAAAATAGTATGGTCCTGAAGAAAATTCATTTGCAACAGTCGTCTTTGAGTTGGGTAAGCACTTCTAGCATTATGCAGTTATTTGGGAAGCTTGACTCGTTCGATCCTGCCAACAAAGATTGGCCCCAGTATGTGGAAAGAATGCATTATTTTTTTCCTGGGCAAATAGTATTAGAGTAGAGGAAAATCAATGAGTAATTCTTCTGACTGATTGCAGACCCACAGCTATTTCGGTTATTAGGAGTCCAACCTTCCCCAAAGCTTCAGATACTAAAGCCTTCCAAAAGTTGACAAATTTAGTTAAGGAATATTAAAATCCCAAGCCTCCTCTAATTCTGAGATGCTATTGGTTTTGTTCGGTAGACCAAGAACCAGAGGAATCCATTTCAGAATTTTTGAAGAAATTAAGATGACTGACAGAGGCATGTGATTTTGGGTTATCCCTGAATGAGATGCTGAGAGACCATTTGGTATGTGGATTTAATGACATAACCATGCAAGAGCACATGCCTCTGCCAATCGTCTTAATCTCATCAAAAATCCTGATACTGATTCCCCTGCTTCTCAAATAGCATCTCAGAATTAAAGAAGGTGTGGGGTCATAATATTCCCTAACTAAATCTGTCAACTCTTGAAAGGTTTTATTATCTGATGCCTCAGGGAAAGTCCCGCTCCTAATAACCAAAAATATTGCAGATCCACAAGTAGTGAGAAGGATTACTCATTGCTTTGCTTCTGCCTCAATGTCATTTGCCTGGATAAAATATTACATTCTTTTCACATACTGTGCCCTGTCTTCGACAGCAGGATTGAACAAGCCAAACTTCCCAAATAAAAACAAGATGTCAGAAATGCTAACCTCAACTCAAAGACGACTGTTATGAGCAAATTTTCTTCAGGCATGTACTATTTTCTTTCATCACCACTGAAATAACTGCATCAAGGCTGGTATCCCGTCACCAAGTCACCCTTTATTTACATGTTCAGAGTAGATAGGCTTGGAACAGCCAGCTCAAAGCATTCCCTGGACTGAGGAGACCTTCTGAATCTCCTTCATATATACATTTTTAAACATGTTAGGTGCCATTCTATAGGTAGAGGGCCATAAACAAATAGACATTAATAATCCCCATTGTGAACCTTAATTTATTCAGGCTCAAATGGTCCAAGGACAGTACAGAATCAAATTCAACATTAATTTTTGGTTGATTAAGGTTATTCCTCGAAATAACTGCACAGAGGCTCTCATGTTTATATTTATCAGCCAGGGCTCCCTGATTGGCCCAGGGTAACAACCCAATCAAGGATCTTGTAGTCAGTGAGATCCACCCAGCCCTGGTTCCAATCACTACAGTAATGCAGGTAGTTTAGCTCCTGCCTGCTATCACATCCTCCCATAGGTATGGACAGGCTTGGTGACAGTGGTCCTAGCAGCATTATATTTTTTGAGCAGCACAAACTGCCTTATGCATCAGGTCAGCAGAATGCAGCTGTCCTTAACTAGCTTCCCTTTTTATCTCTGTCTGCTGTCCTCCTTAATGGAATATCGTCCTTCAGAGTGCATAATGCCCATGGGGAAAGTAACCTTTAACTTCCCAGCTGTACCCTTCCCTTTCAAGAATCTTCCTAGCTCCAAGTCCCTTGACCAATCATTACTTTCTAGAGGCTCCCTTCTGGTGTTTCAACTCTAAAGGTTGTTCCAAGAAACAGCATTTTAAACTCCTGACATTTCTAGCAGCCAAATCAGCTACTGTCTCCACCTTCACAGATTGGGTCCACTTTCACCCTTTCCTGTGTATTGTCCACACTGCTGAGAATTCCTCACCCTACTCATGCTCATGTACATCCGCATTCCGCATAGAGTTTCAGTTGATATAAGTTAATCAGTTGCTAACTGCTCATTTATGGAAAATGGCTGTGCTTCCTATTTCACTCACCTTCCGCATATGGCCAGGAGTTATGATGTCAGATTTAAACCCAACATCATGAAACCTGATTTTATGGAGACATGGGAGGGACAATCACACTTCCTAACACCAAAATATCCATTCCTCTCTCCTTATTATGCAGTGAATACCTGCATAAATGCTGCAGTTAAAATATTAGTAATACAAATTTCCATGGAACTTTAATTTTTAACCAAACAAGACCACTTAAATTGTGGTCTTCCAACAGTTGCCACAATAAAATATTTTCCAAACAGGCATTTGTGACCTTTTCAATTTTACTTCTGACACCAACAATGGGAAGAAAATCAACCTTACAGAAACCTCCTGGTGGCCTCACCTTTTTAGACTTTCCTCATATCAGATCAAAGTAATTACCTGTTATTTATGGCAAGTTCCTGTTTAAGTGCAAAATGTCAAAGGCTTTTGATATTGAAATTCAATGCATCAGTAAACTCATGGACTAAATACATGCTCCCTCAGGAAGCTTATTGACATGAAGAAAAGATGCAGCTTTGGATTTATTTCAGTTTGATTCATGAAACAATCTATACATCTAATTTTAGAAACCAGCAACGCTCTGTTCTGAAAAGATAGAATGCAGTAAATTTTATGAAACATATTAAGATTGTCTCCATGATATATTTTTAGATTGTGATCAAACAGTCTTATGAGGAGCAAGACATTTCAGGTGAAGCACTCTAAAATCAGCACAGGAGGTTTTTTTTATCAGATTGATTTGCTTCTCCATATTGTTTGCAGAAGGCATATTGTAAACGTCATCCATGCTTCTTTCAGAAATATTTCTCTGCAGTAATGTTTAAAGAATTCAAAGGTTTTGTTTTTAAATATCTGGATTTAACTGCACTGGTGCTGGTTTATAGAAAAGTGTCAAATACCTTTTGTGAATGTTCCAATGATTTGGTTCCCATTTCAAATGAAGTTTAAATCAATTTATATGTATTGTTTAATTGTATTTATGTTTTGTACTGTATAAGTAGAGGGTCTTGGATATAAAGTTTACATTAATAATAGCCAAATTATTGTCATGGAGGCTTACAGCACAGAAAAAGCCCTTCAGCCCATGAGATCTGCACCAGTCATAAATAACCACCTAACTATTCTAATCCTATTTTCCATCATGTGGCATCACATCTATACATCTCAGTACTTTAAAAATGTTATGAGGGTTTTTTCTTCTACTACCCTTATAGACAGTGATGTCTAGATTCCCACCACTCTTTGGGTGAAAAGAAATCCTCACATCCTCTCTGAACCTCCTACCCTATACCTTATATATGCCCCCTGCTCATTGATCCTTCCACCAAAAAGAGAAGTTTCTTCCTGTCTACCCTCTTTGTGCCTTCAGAATTTCATATGTCACCATCTTCTCTGCTCCCAGGATGCTATAACATCCCTTATATAATGTGGATTCCAGAACTACACACGGTACTCTAGTTATGGCCTAATCAACTTTTTAATGCAGTTTCAGCATAACCTTCCTGTTTTTAAATTCTATGCCTTGCTTAATAAACCTAAGTATCTCAAATGCCTTCTTAACTTCTTTATCCCCCTGTCCTGCTGTCTTAAGGGACTGGTGGACATGCACATCAAGGTCTTTAAATCCTTCCCAGGGTCTTCCCATTTACTATGTATTCCCTTTCCTTGTTTGTCCTGCCCAAGTGTTTCACCTGACACTTATCCAGGATGAAATTCATTTGCCACTGATCAGCCCATCTATATCCTCCTGTAATCTAGGGCTATCTTTACTATTTATCATCCCAATTTTTATAACATTTGCGAACTTACTGATCAACCCTCCCACATTCATATCTGATTTGTTTTTAATATATATGTGTGTGCATATAAATATATATATATATAATATAGAATAGGAAAGGCACCAACACTGATCCCTGCAAAACCTCACTGGATTGCGTGCTTTCAGTTACAAAAACACCCTCGCTCATCACCCTTCGCTTCCTGCCACGCAGCCAATTTTGGATCCAATTAGCCAAATTTTCTTGGGTCCCATGGGCTCTTACCTTCACTATCATGCTTCCATGCAGGACCTTATCAAAGGCCTTGCTAAAGTCCAAGGAGATAACATTGAATGAATTGCCGTCATCTATACACCTGGTTACCTCTTTGAAAATTTGTGAAAGGTAAGAAAATTTTAAATGCATGACTTATGCCCAAGTTTCTTACACTTTAGTTTCCATGCTCTTTGCATTGATTTGAGTGGTTGAGTTAAATCCATCCTATTCTTCAAAATAGGTTACACACTGATGTCAGCTTTGGGAATTTACAACAATTGTATTAGTTTGTGACGAATGGTCAAATTGTACATATTTTCTTATGTGCATGAACGCTACTAGACAGTCACCAGTCAAGTCAAGACTGATAGGCTTTGCTGAAAGGGTCCATCACATTAAATCATGGGCAGCCTCTGATACCAGTTCAGGGGCTTGGACATGTTCAGTCAGTCACTTGGGGTGGTCAGAGTCAGGATATTCTCTACATTAGGGGTGAGGAAATGAATGTTGAGCATCCTTCCACTGGTTTTGAATCTTTATGCCCTATTGCAAGCTGTTTTTCTCTTTCTCAACCTCTCTCTTTGCCTGATGACCCTTAGGTTAAACCACCCTGTCATTTCTCTCTAATGGGACAGCGGCCCTATGGTTTAGGAAGACTAAGGTGACTTTATCTTTTACCTGAACTCTTATTGTGCAAAAGCAAAAAAAGCTGCAAGCAGAAATGTGAGTAGACTCCAGAATCAAGCTTCAATTGCTGCTTTTAGTGAGCTTCCAAGAAAGTTTGACTTAGCAGAAATCCATTGCAATGACTTGTAGTCAATTTGATTTAATATTGTGTTTTCAAATCTACTGTTATATCAGACTTCATACACGCAAAATAATTTGCCTTCATGAAAGGCAAAACCTAACTCTCTTTATCTTAACTGAGATAGTAGGAACTGCCGATGCTGGAGAATCTGAGATAACACGGTGTAGAGCTGGATGAACACAGCAGGCCAAGCAGCATCAGAGGAGCAGGAA
>NC_063337.1:55958019-55997351 GCF_021869965.1 Rhincodon typus | reverse complement strand
CCTCTGATGCTGCTTGGCCTGCTGTGTTCATCCAGCTGTACACCTTGTTATCTCAGATTCTCCAGCATCTGCAGTTCCTACTATCTCTGATAATTTTTATGGATTGGAGATGAAAGATTCACCTGAAATTATCCACCTTGGGTGGCAATACTCGGACATGGCAATACACAAATGAGTGGATGTTCATTCAGGTGCTTTAGCAGAGCATTGGCGATGGCCTTGTAACAGCAGAATGTGAATATGCTGTCTCTCTCTCTCTCTGCTATTGCTCAGGAAGGACAAAACAGCCACCGACAGTACGAGGAGACAGAAAGAGACAGACAGCAGAAGGAGACTCTGGAAGCTAGAGTCAAAAAATGTGGAACTGGAAAAGCATAGCAGATCAGACACCATCTGAGGAGCAGGAAAGTCACCGTTTCTGGTGGGAACCCTCTTTCAGGACCTGAAGAAGAGTTCTGACCCAAAACGTTGACTTTTCTGCTCCTTGGATGTTGTGTGACCTGCTGTGCTTTTCAAGCTCCACATTTTTCACACTGACAGTACAAATTATGAAGAAGATGGTGGTGGAGTAGGACTTCTGAGTTCAGGGCTTGTCCGCTCATTCTGCTCAGTCCGCTTTTCATTTAATTTTGATTTTTTTCTCTCCTTTCTCGCTTTATTTTTCCTTTTTTACCCTCCTTTTCCTCTTTTATTTTACTTACCTCTTTTAGGAGAGCTTGGTCACAGTGATGATATTGGCAGCAGTGAGTGGGTTCAGCGCAGAACCTTGGCAGCAGCGAGGTTGGTTTCCTGGACGCTGCTACATCAATGAGGCGGTCCTGGCACCGACTCATGGTTGTTGCACGGAGATGAGTTTGGGTTCCTGGTGGCATCTATGGAGACAGGGATGCCGAGTTTGGGCCCAGTATGAGACCTGGCGGTAACAGCGAGGATGGACGTGAATCATTGTGGCAATGGAATCAAGTTTGGGATGGTGCAGTACCTGGCAGCATCAGTTGGGTCTGCATTGGCAAGGTCCAGCAAGGATGCATAATGATGAGGGGAGATTGCGCTGAAGAGTGACGAATTTTGTTCCAGTGCCAGTGCCGTGGCGAAGGCGACTTGTGCCTGTCCACCAGCCCTTGACACATGGCAGAGTATTCAACAAGAAAGCCTGCGAAATTGAGCAATTTTTCTTTATTTGTTTATTTTTCTCCCTTTATATTGTATGTTTTGGTTTATTTTTCTGTGTTTTAAGATGGCGCTGGAGTGTGGTGACACTATACAACACCTTCTCCTGTATTTTGTAACAAAATACACATGACAGTAAATTAATCAAATTAAGTAAATCAAATCCTTGTCATCATGCTGCTGTTATCAGTAAGTGAAAGTTGTGGTTGTGCTCTGCATTTGTTCAGCCATATGCACGATTTCATAAACAAATGCAAATGCAATCAGGTACTTTCTCAATAATCGTATTCACATGCTGTTGTAATATAACTTGGCTAATTGAGAGCCAAAATGGTAACCACTAGAAACAGTACCACCCAAATTACATCTTAAATGTTGTAAGCTCTTGTATTCTTCTGCTAATTAGATATAACAGTAACCATGCTTCATATTCAGCTGTGAAAAGAAGCTTGTTTCAGAAAATTTAGAAACTACTTCTTCCAATGTCAGTATTTTGTGTGGAAACATTTTTAAGTGAAAGGTTCTGGCACTGTGGATGTACGGATACTTTTCTGCTGCCTTTATTTTCAGAAAACCTGTGATGGAGCTATCCAACCTCCACAATGCACATTGAAAGATCAATAAATGGTGTCATATCATCCTTAAGATGTAACATTGTATTACTCTCAAAATTTCTGATCATGTCAAATCTGTTTGGGTATAGAAATTTGGGAATGTTGAATGATTCGATTCTGTGATGTGTCATCTGTTTTGTCACAGTTGATGTGGTTTGAAGCTCATGAGATATGACCGTGTTTAAGAGTGTTGGTATTGACACATACCAGCCTCTCCGCATCATGATTTCACATCTCTGATTCACTTACAGCACGCTTCTGCACTTCAATACTGCACTTTAAAACACAGTAGTTACTCTCATTGGAATGCTACTGCAAAGATATTTTGCGTACAGCAACAGGCACCCAGCTTATGGAATGGGCCAGGGTGCATCTCAGGGTTGTTCACTTGCTCCCTTGGTGCTTACACAATTTTCCCCGCCTGGCTGCCCATACCTTGCCTTGCTTTTTTGTGCTTTGGCCCCTCAACTAGATCTTATAAGGCTTACAGTCCTTCTGTCTTAACTTGCTGTTTAATGCAGACATAAAACTGGACAGCTTGTCATGCTCATCAGCAGTCATCAGTTAAGGGAGTGAAATGTTGCTCTGTGGCAGTGTGCTTCGTCAGTTGTACACCTGCACCACGTGCTAACTGTGTCCGTGCCAATGATACTTTGTGATTCAAAGTCATCAACCATGCCTTAAAGTATAAAGGGAGTAGTCAAGTCAAGGGGCACACCCTTTAAAACAAGGGGTCCAGCCGGGCACTGTAGATCAAGGACAATCTCCGGTATCATTCCAGGGACTTGGAATGGTCAGGAAGCTGCTTGTGGTGGTTAGGGTCATCACTCTGTCGGGAACAAGGAGCCAAATGTCAGGCACTCCACCACATTTACAAGCCATTTTCTCCTGGAATAAGGAAAAGGCACTGATTGAGTAAGATTTAAGTGGGTGGCATAGATGTTAGTGAAGGTTGGGAAAAGTGGTGAGGTGTACCAAGTGAGTGAGCAGGCAGCACGAAGGCCATGCAGGGTTAGTGGTGTGCGGTGGGGTGAAGAGCTAGTGAAGGAAAAGGTTGCACCCAATACTAAAAGAAGCAGAGAATGAGCCTTAGCGGGAGATGGATGCAGTTAGCTGAGAGAGAGTTCGAATGAGGCAACAGAGAAAAGGTGGTGGCACGTACCCTGGCAAAGCAGAAAATGTTATTGACTTTTGAGCACTGATGGCTGTCTATCTCAGACCAGGCTGGCAGGTTTTGATGTTTTGGCCTGTTCTTCTGCTGGTCTTCGGGAAAGAGGATGCTCTTCTCCACACCATACCATCCACCAAGATTTCCAGGTGATTGTCTGCAAAGCAGGACACCCCAATGTTCCCTTTTTGTTGGGTATTGGGAAGATATTCCCAAACGTGCAGGGCAGATCCAACTACCAGTGCATGACTGGGCGAATGGCGGCCTTTTAAATATGGCATCAGCACCTGGGATATTCTGATAGAGAGTGAGTATCTCTGCCTACAGCAAGTGGGAGAATCCAACTAGCTTTGAATGAGAAGGGTACCACTGGTGCATGATACCTGGTTCATGAGGTAAATTTGGGATGACAGTTCAAAAAAACTCATGAAAACTTGCGGAGAGAAACCCTCCATGAATACGATGAGAAGATACTGTTGTGCATAAATATCTGCCAAATAGTACAAAACCATGAGGTCCATGCCCAATTTCTTATGTTACACCAGATAGCAAAAGTATTATTGCATCAGGTAAAATGCCCTGCTGAAGGCAAAACTCTCATCAAGCTGTAATCTCTTTAGTCATTAACTCTAGCACCGTCCCTTTGTCAGCCATCAAACTAACTTGTGAATGGTTTCCTGCTTCCCTCCCTTAATAAATATAGAAGTTATCTTTGCTACTTGACAGTCTGAAGGTATCTTTCCACAGTGTACCAAATTTTGGAGAATTAACACCAATGCACCTACAACCTCATCAGCCACCTCTTTGAAGACCCTAGGCTGAGTCAGTCAGAACCTGGGACTTGTCAGCCAACAGCTCCATCAGTTTGCTCAGTTCCACTTCTCCTATGATTGGAATTTTATCAATTTTATCTTTCCCTTCATCTTCCTGATTGACAGCTATAAAGGAATATTTTGTATCCTTTGCGGTGAAGACAGAAGCAAAATAATTGTTCATTAAATCAGTCATTTCCTTGCTTTCTCCTATTAGCTCCACAATTTCAGTTGCTTGAAGACAAATACTCATTTTACTTACGTATTTCTATTTTAGCACAAAAGAGCTGCTAACCTCTGACTGGGTGAGATTTCCACTTGATCCTTTGGCACCATGATTCTGAGCGGTGGTCCATTGCTAAGTGTCTGAATAGCTTAAGATGCAGTGGGCCTTTCATGAGATAGAAACCATGAGACACTTGCCAGCTTTCTGGTCAGCAATCAAGACATCTACCGCATCCATAGGTTTCTACCTGTAGTGTTTGTAGTAAAATGGGGGGATCTGGAGGCAATAATGTATTGCATGAAACCAGATAAATTGGGGATTACTAAGATATAGCTACAGAAAAATCAGGAATGGAAATTAAACATAGCAGATTGTTATGTGTTTAGACAAGATGAAGAGTGAAAACATGGAAGTGAAGATCATTTATTAGTATTAGAGATCATTTAATGATAGTAGAAAAAGGTAATGTAACTGTCAGTAAAGCAGAAAAACTCCATATGCACTGCGGTAGAAGTTGAATAGAATCAATCACAGTGATAGGATAGTCTAGAGACAATCTAGTAGTGAAAGGGAAGTGAAGAAGTAAATAGGGATAAAGTTTAGGGAAATGTCTAACAAACATAGAGTAAGAAGATAGATGAGGGCAGAGTGGTAGACATCTATATGGGCTTTAGCAAGGCTTTTGACAAGGTTCAGCACGGTAGATTGGTTAGTAAAGTTAGATCACATGGGATCCAGCGAGCTTTGCCAGTTGGATACAAAATTGGCTTGATGATAGGAGACAAAGGGTGATGGTGGAAGGTTGATTTTTGAACTGGAGGAATGTGACCAGGAGTGTTCCGCAGAGATCAGTGTTGTGTCCACTGTTGTTTGCCATTAATATAAATTATTTGGATGAGAATATAGGAGGCATGGTTAGCAAGTTTACAGATGACAACAAAATTGGTGATATAGTGGACAGTAAAGAAGATTTTTTAATAGTATAATGGGATCTTGATCAACTGGGCCATAGGCCAGGGAGTGGCAGATGGGGTTTAATTTAGATAAATGTGAGGTAGTGCATTTTGGTAAGATGAACAAGGACAGGACTTACACAGTCAATGGTATGGCCCTGGGAACATTGTTGAACAGAGAGACCTAGGGGCTCAGGTACATACTTCCTTGAAAGTGGCATCACAGGTAGACAGGGTGGTGAAAGTGTTTGGCACACTTGCCTTCATTGGTCAGAACATTGTGTAGGAATTGGGATGGCATGTTGCAGCTGTACAGGACACTGGTGAGGTTTTGGTCACTTTTGGGGTGCTGCATACAATTCTAGCCGCCCTGCTATAGGAAGGATGTTATTAAATTGGAAGGGGTGCGGAAAAAATTTACAAGGATGTTACTGGACTGAAGGGTTGAGTTATAAGGAGAGGTGGATAGGCTAGGATTTCTTTTCACTGGAGCGTAGGAGGTTGAGGGGTGACCTTATACAAGTTTACAAAGCCATGAGAGGCATAAAAAAGGTGAAAAGCAAAGGTCTTTTCCCCAGACTAGGGGAGATCAAAAGTAGAGACCATAATTTTAAGGTGAGAGGAGAAAGATTTAAAAAGGACCTAAGGGGCAACTTTTTCACAGAGGGTGGTTCGTATGTGGAACGAACTGCAAGAGAAAACGATAGATGCTGGTAAAATTACAATATTTAAAAGACATTTGGACAGGTACCTGAATAGGAGTGGTTTAGAGGGATATGGGCCAAATAGAGACACATGGGGCTGGTTTAGTTTGAGAAACGTGGTTGGCATAAGTGAGTTGGAAGAAGGGTCTGTTTTCATGCTGTACGCGTTATGACTATAATAATTATGGCAAGTTAAATTGGCTAATAGAGATAAGTAAAATTGATCATTTTCTACAGTGTATAAGGAATGCTTTCTAGCACAATATGAAAGAAAGCCAACAAGGAGGATTCATAATGAACATGAACCAGAAGAATGAAGAAAAATAAAAGAAACAACTGACTAATAGTATGCTGAATACATCAAGGTTTAAGAAGTAATTTAGAAGGGTGCAATAAGCGAAGGAATAAATGTACATTTGTCAGAGTCGCTGATTCCTACGAACAAATAAAAGAAATCTTCCAAATTCAAGTTGAGCAGTACCTTTTCAGCTAAAACACTGAGAAACTCTACTTTTCAGACCTTACAATATCACCAGCAAGAATTCTGTAATAGTACAGAAAATGAACTACAATGGTTTTTTCAAAAATTACTTTTGTCTGCTAAAATGTGGGCATGCTGTTTTAAAATTGATTCTAAAGGTTGATGTTTCGATTTGTACAGTGGAGACTTGAGTCAGTCTATTCTGTTTGCACATTTTTTGGGATTTTTTTTGCTGAAGTATTTTTGCACATGGCAACTTTTTTTTATATCTGTGTATCACAATGGTATTGAGCCTTCAGAAATGATGAGAGTGTATCGAAAGTGCACAAATCCTAGGTGATTGAGAATGTAGTTATCACGAAGACCACATATTTCTCTAGCAGCATTGAACTTCCTCAAACTGCTTAAAACTAGCAGGGGCATGTTTGCGCAGCTTCAATCCCTTCTGTATTCCAGAGACCCAGAGTTTATTTTCAATGAAAATTTCTTGCCATGTAATACTAAAAATTGATCTTATACTTTTAATGAGCTACTATAAATTGGTTATTTTGTGAAATGTATAGAACATGGAATACATGTTTCTATTAACAAGACTGTTTAGATGGGTAGATATTTCTTGACCAATTTAGTATTATGAATAAGGTCATCACAGACATTAGTTGCAAATGCAATAATGAGGTTTCATTCTCCTTCTGAATGAGAAAACTATAATTGTTATGGCAAACATCTTAACTTCTGCTGGAAACTACCATGGAGGTGGAAAAATAGGCATAATTTCAGTGAAAAATTATGCATTACACCTAATGTATTTGAAGTAGATAGGATATTGGCACATTCTTGTTGTGAGGACAGAAATAACTTACTGGCAAATGGTTGTGAAAATAACAATGTTATTTTTCCCTTTAAAATGGTCTACAGTTCAGCCATGTGATATAGAACAAAGTTCAGAATATGTAAGTAATCTTTAGTCAATAGAAATCTAGTTCTGCTGTCCTGCTTGTTCATTACAGTTGTTTTTCTGTTTTCAAATATTACATCCACTAACCTATTGCATATTCAGCTTTTGGCAAAGGACACTTAATTATACATTCAAAAGGAAGTGCAAATGGACTAGACAACCTAGCCCCTCAAGCCAGATCTACTATTTAATAAGATCATGGCTGTTCCAATTACTCAACATTCCTACATACTGCTGATAATCTGTCATTTCTTGCATATCAAAAATCGAACAATCTCTGCCTTATAACTATTCAAAGATACTGTTTCTACCATCTTTTGAGGGAGTTCCAAGATTCACAATTATCTGTGAGAGAGAAAACAAAACTTATCTATGCCTTAAGTTGGACACCCCTATTTTACAACAGTGACTCGTAGTTTTCTGATTCTCCAAAAGAAAAACATATTTCCTGTGATAATGGTGAGACTGAGAAGCTTTGGATAGTTCCACTGCCACCAATTGATCTTTTGGGATTAGCCTAAGATTTTCATACCATATGGGGAAGTCTTCAGAAGAAGATGGACTAAATCTTGAAGTACATTGAACAAGTTTATTACTTATTACTTGATAGATACTCAGATCACTATATGACGATCTCTTTGTTAGAAATCAGGCTCAATTTAAAGTTAATTGCACATGGCTAGTAATGAAACATTGTCGCACAGAATTAGCATGAAACACAGAGTAGTTAATCTCCTCTTGGAACAATCCTTCATAACCTGATGGACGAAGCTCTCCATATATTTTGGTACTAACTGTCTTACACAATATCTAGCACCAAACTTTTTTCTGGTGATTAAATTCTTTATACATTTGTTTCAATTAAACAAAATAGGGTTATCACAACTCAATCACTCCCTTAGTCTCTGACATTATAAATGGCTGACAACTTGTTTGGGTTGAAAGTCTGCAGCTTGAGGATGGAATATTCTGATTCAGTTCATTACAATTGTGTACCGTTAAAGGTTATTGATTTCTTGAATGCTCTTCACTAAGGTATCCTTTGACTTTAGTTTCACTGTTGAAGGTTTTATTCCCTTGGAGGTCTTGAGTTTTCTCAGATTGTAACAATGAAGATATTTGTGTTTCTTAAAGAATTAATCTTCTCCTATTGATGATATAATAAGGTGTATTCACAACAGATCCTTCCACACTTGTTCATAATCCCTTGGATAGCTTCATCATTTGTTCAGATTTAATCGTAGACAATAAAGCTGTTTTAGTACTTCTTCCAAAAGCTGAACAGACTGTAGCACTCCTGGTTATAGTGTCAAAGAAATCCAATGATAAGATTTTGAAGATTCATCCATAAATGGATTACAATTAAATTATTCCTCCTAAGCTGTGAAAACAGTAATATCATCCATCCTTCAATCGTGAAGAGATGTAGGACATCAATACAATTAATCGCACATGGTTTATTTATATTCTTCGGTATTATAAACATTTTTGTGAGAACTATTGTGTATTTATATAAGTATGTTGGACTTTCAGTTTAAGAGTCCAATCACACAATGTAATGATGATGTCATCAGTCATTTTGAGTGGGAAACAGCTTAGTCTAACCTTCCCTTTTATAGAGTGAACATCTCCATAATAAAGCTCCTGTTGTTTATCACGCCTGATCTTTCTTGGAACTTAGCACCAATGAAGTCTTCGTCTTGTTGATTAATCTTCTGGTTATCACTAGTGTTTGGCTTCTGACCCATTTCAGATCTTTGAGTTTACTATAGAATTTGAAAAGCAAAGTGTGCTTTTCTGGTCAGAAATGAGAAGGGGTTCTGATGATGTATACCCATTCCACATAGGATTGATCTCTGAATTTTTAGTGTACTTTCAGCATTTCACATGATTTTGATATTTGATTTGATGTTTGATTTGACTTATTGTAGTCACATGTACCTAAGTACAATGAAACGCTTTGTTTTGCAAGCAGTACAGGCAGATTATAGCAAAAAAGGACATACAGATCATAGGGTGCTTAGACAGAGTGAGACATTACAGGTTACAACTGCACAGGGGGTGTGCAACGTAAGATCAACATTAGCAAGATCAACATTATTGAAGTTAGAGAGTCTGTTCAGCAGGGAAGAAGCTGTTCTTGAACCTGCTGGTGCTTGTGTTCAAGCTTCTGTACCTTCTGCCTGATGGAAGACATTGTAAGAGGGCATGACCAGGGTGGGAGGGTCTCTGATGATGTTGGCAGCCTTGATGTTGACAGAAGTGTAAATGGAGTCCATGGATGGGAGGTTGGCTTCCATGATGGTCTTGGCTGTGCACATCACCTTCTGTAGTTTCCTACAGTCGTGGGCAGAGCAGTTGCCATACAAGGCTGTTATGCACCCGGATAGTATACTTTCTATGGTGCATCTGTAAAAGAGGGTTCTTTTGGACATGCTGAATTTCCTAATCTGCCAGTGGAAGAAGAGGTATTGTTGTGTCTTCTTGATTATCACACTTGGGCCGCACAGTGGCTCAGTGTTTAGCACTGCTGCCTCACAGCACCAGGGACCCGGGTTCGATACCAGCTTCGGGTCTGTGTGGAGTTTGTACTTTCTCCCTGTGTCTGTGTGGGTTTCTTCCAGGTGCTCCGGTTTCCTCCCACAGTCCAAAGATGTGCAGGTTGGATGGAATAGCCGTGCTAAATTACCCGTAGTGTTCAGGGATGTGTAGATTAGGTGGGTTATAGGGGTTATGGGTCTGAGTGGGATGCTCGGAGGGTCACTGTGGACTTGTTGGGCCGAATGACCTGTTTCCACACTGTAGGGATTTTATGATTCAGGTGGGAAGTCCAGGACAGGTTGTCAGTTATTGTCACTCATAGGAACTTGAAGCCCTTGACCCTCTCCACTTCAGCTCCATTGATGGAGATGGGGGCGTGTCCTCCTCCTTTCTTCCTGAAGTCAATGTTCAGTTTTTTTTTGCCAACATTGAGAGAGGGATTGTTATCATAGCATCATGACACCAAGCCCTCCATCTCCTTCCTATACTCTGACTTATTGTTGTTTGATATCTATCTTACCATGGTGGTATTGTCAGCAAACGTGCAGATGGCGCTCATTCGGAATTTGGCTACACAGTCATGGGTGTACAGGGAGTACAGTAGGGAGCTGAGAATATACCCTTGCGGGGGCTCCAGAGCTGAGGGTTATCGTAGAGGAGGTGCAGTCGTCTATCTTCACTGATTGTGGTGTGTGAGTCAGGAAGCTGAAGATCCAGTTGTAGAATGCGGAGCCGAGGCCTAGGTCTCGGAGTTTTGAGATTAGTCTGGAGGGGATTATTGTGTTGAAGGCGGAGCTGTTGTCAATGAGTATGCGTCTGATGTGGGTGTCCTTGGTATCCAGATGTTCCAGGGATGAGTGTAGGGCTAAGGAAATGACGTCCGCTGTGGACCTGTTTCACCAGTAGGCAAATTGCAGGGGATTGAGGCATCTGGAAGGCTAGAGTTGATGTGGGCCATGACCGGCCTCTCAAAGCTCTTCATGATTGTGGACGTCAAAGCCACCGGGCAATAGCCATAAAGTCACATTGCATGTGTTTTCTTTGGTACTGGGATGATGGTGGTCTTCTTGAAGCAGATAGGGAACTCGGCTTGTAGGAGGGAGATGTCTGAATGCCTCAACAAGCTGGTCTGCACAGCATCTAAGTTACTGGGGACTCTGTCTGGGCTTGTCGCTTTCCTTGGGTTCCCTCTCAAGAAGACTGATCTGATATCTGCAATGAAGGGAACAGGAGCTGTTGAGGCAGGTGACTGCGTGCTGCTGGCATTCTGCTCGAACTGAGTGTGGAAAGCATTGAGTGCATCAGGGAGGGATGTGTTTTTGTCCACGATCTTGCTCTGCTTCATTCTGTATCCCGTTATCTTGAGCAGGCCTTGCCATAGGCATCGGGTGTCTGTATGATTGGTTTGGGCCTTTAACATTTTCTGGTACTGCCTCTTGGCATCTCCAATGGCTTTGCGGAAGTCATATCTGGCTTTTCTGTATAGGTCTGGGTCGTCCGACTTGAAGGCTGCACACCTGGTCTTCAGTAGGCAGTGGGATTTCCTGGTTCTTCCAAGGTTTTCGGTTGTGGAACACTTGGTTTGACTTCTTTGGCATGCAGTCCTCCACACACTTACTAATGAAGTCCATGACAGTGGTGGCATACTCGTCTAGGTTGTCCGCTGAGTTCTTGAATATGGTCAATCCAGCAATTCCAAGCAGTCCAGGAGAAGCTCTTCTGCTGCCTCGGACCAGCATTGTACTACTTTCTGTGAAGGATCCTCCCATTTCAGCTTCTGCTTGTAAGCTGGGAGGAAGAACACAGGGTTGCGATCTGATTTTCTAAAATGTGGACAGGGAATGGAGCAGTAGGTGTCTTTGATGGTTGTGTAGCAGTGATCCAGGATGTTCAGTCCTCTAGCAGGGCAGGAAATATGTTGGTGGTATTTTGGCAGCACCTTCTTGAGGTTGTCCTGGTTGAAGCCACCGGCCACGATAAATAAGGCCTCAGGGGATTTCGTCTTCAAAGCGTTTGTAGCAGTGTAAATTTCATCCAGGGCATTCTTCACATCCGCATATGGTGGTATGTAGACTGCTGTCAAGATGGCCGAGGTGAACTTGCACGGCAGGTAGTAGGGGAGGCATTTCACTGTAAGGTATTCTCGGTCTGGGGAGCAGTGGCTCGCCAGGGTCACCATGTCTGAGCACCAGGAAGTGTTGATTCGGAGGCATACCCCTCTGCCCTTTGCCTTACCCCCAGTGATGCCGTACAGTCTATGCAATGTATAGAAAACCCCTCTGCTTGCAAGGCACAGTCAGATATGGCAGGAGTGAGCCATGTCTCCATAAAACAGAGCACACAGCAGTCTCTCAGTTCCCTCTGGGAGGTAAGTCTAGATCTCAGTTCATCCATTTTGTTTTCAATAACTTGGATGTTTCCTGGAAATATGCTGGAGAGGGTGCATTGAAACCATGTTGTTTCAGTTTCACCTGCAGGCCAGCACATCTTCCCCATTTCCTTATAGGTTTCCTGCGTCTGGATGGTCCTGGGAGTTAGTGGTGCGAGTCTGCTACTCCAGAAGGTAAGTGAGTTGGGTCCGGTTGAGCTGGGCCTCCCCCAGAGCAGTGATCTGCCTGCACCATGTAATTCCTTATAACAGTTATTGTTTCATTTTCTTTAACCAAGGAATTTCTTAAAATATTTTCAAACTCATTTAAGTCTGGAAAAGAAGCCATTATAACGGACACTTCATCAAGACCACATTTGAAGGACACTGAGTGATGTGTGGTGCCCATGAACTTATGTAAATATGCATGCTGTGTACCTCATTGTGTGGTTAATTCAATGTGTTACAACTGTTAATGTGACATAGCAATAATGTCGAGATAATGTTTGTTGTGTAATGAAAAACGTCTTAAAATACGTTTTCATTCTTCTTAGGGGGAGCAGCATTGATGTGAATTAAGGTTTGCGATTCATCCATAATTTAGTCTCAATTATTTTAGAATTTGGATATGAGCTTGTGACATGTGAGTTTGGTTTGTGTGTCTGAAATGGTTTAAAGTTTAACTTGTAGAAATTCCTTAGCTTTGATTTATTTTAAAAAAAGAGAGATTTCCTAGTGTATGATGAGGTTTTGTTAGGTGAGTTTTACGAGCAAAGTTGTGCATTTGTCAGTTGTGCATCAATTTATAAGAAGGTTAGGGACTGTCTTTTTCTCTTTTGATTGGGGGAATGCTTAGAAATAATTTTAGGTTTCAGTTTTGCTTTAGTTTTTTCAGAATTCTTGGCTGAACCTGGTTGTATGAAACAGTTGCTCCTGAGAAAGGAAAATGATTTAGAATTGTTAAGAAGTGTGAGTAGATTAATTCTAGAGTTCAAGGCCATAAGTATTTGGTCAAAACCTTAAAGGGAGCTTTGAAGCTGGGAAAGTCTAGGCTTGTTGAAGACATAGAAGCATTAAAACTAGCAACAGGAATAGGCATTCAGCTCTTCAGGCCTGCTTCATTATTCCATATAGAGTCATAGAGTCAAACAGCACACAAACAGACCCCTTGGTCCAACTTATCCGTGCCGACCAGACATCCCATTCTGACCTAGTCCCATTTGCCTGCATTTGGCCCATATCCCTCTAAACCCTTACTGTTCATATACCAGATGTCATTGTATCCGCCTCCTCCACTTCCTCTGGAAGTTCATTCCATACACGCGCCACCCTCTGCATGAAAAGTTACTCCTCAGTTCCTTTTAAAATCTTTCCACTCTCACCTTCAATCTATGCCCTCTAGTTTTGGATTCCCCCACCATAGGAAAAAGACCTTGGCTATTCAACCTATTGATGTTCCGCATGATTGTATAAATCTCTATAAGGTCATCCCTCAGCCTCCAACACTCCAGAGGAAGAAGCCCCACCCTATTCAACCTGTCCCTTTAACTCAAACCTTCCAGACACAGCAACATGCTTGTACATCTTTTCTACACCCCTCAAGTTTGGCAACATCCTTCCTATAGAAGGGTGACCAGAATGGTACACAGTATTCTAAATGTGGCCTCACCAATGTTCTGTACAGCAGCAACAGACCCCAACTCTTATACTCAATGTTCTGATGAATGAGGGCAAGAGTGCCAAATGTCCCCTTCACTACCCTGCCTATTTCAACTCCACTTTCAAGGAACCATGCACCTGCACCCCTAGGTCTCTTTGTTCAGCGACAGTCCCCAGGGTTGTACCATTAACTGTATAAGGCCTGCCCTGATTTGCCTTACCAAAGTGCTACACCTCACATTTACCTAAATTAAACTCCATCTGCCATTCTAAAGCAAATAGACTAAGAACAGGTCAGTAAATGAACAGTGGCAGGCATTTAAGCAGATATTTCAGAATGCTCAGCAAAAATATATTTCAGTTAAAAAGAAGGATTCAATGAGAAGGAGAAACTATTTGTGGTTAACAAAGGTGGTCAAGGAGAGTATCCAATCAAAAACTAAGGTATGCAAAGTGACAAAAAGTTGTGGTAGGTCAGAGGATTGAGATTTTCTTTAAGAAGTGGATAACACAAAAAAATGTCTTAAAGCAAGGCGACAGCCTAATGGGATTATCGCTGGACTGTTAATCCAGAGATCCAGGCAATGCTCTGGGGACCTGGACTCGAATCCCGCCACAGCAGAATCTGAACTCAATAAATGAAATCTGGAATCAAGAGTCCATTGATGACTACAAAACCACTGTTGGCTGTCAGAAAAACCCAACTGGTTCGCCAGTGTCCCCCAGGGAAGAAAACTTGCATCCCCCACCCATTTCTGCCCACATGTGGCCACAATTCCACAGCAATGTGGTTTACTCTTAACTGCCCTTTGAGCAATTAGGGATGGGCAATAAATGGTTAGTGATGCTCTCATCCTGTCAATGAATTTTAAAAAAAATCAAAAAGGAGAAGATTGCTAATGAAAGTAAATTGTCAAGAAACAACTAAAACAAAAAGCAGGAGCCTCTGCAGGTATTTTAAAAAGAAAGAAAGCAGCTAAAATGAGTTGAAACCTTTGGAGAATTGTAACGTAAAATTTGTAAAAATAAATTCCAAAGCATTTCAACTGAAAAGTTATAGAAAGTGCAATCAATGTCAACTTTTCTCCATACAACAATTCATCCCACAGTCAGAAGCAATTCCAGAGCCGAAGTGAAACTGAACAATGTTCTCATCTGATGAATGAAAAAGAAAAAAGTGCAAAGCATTGCCATACCTCAGGAGAATCTTTATTTTCCCAAAATATGTTTTATTTTAAAAAAATCAGAAAAAATGCATTCCAAAAAGTTTTGCCTTGAAAATGATAGAAAGTGCAATCAAATTCAATACTTCTTCAGATAATAATTCACACCACGCTCAGAAACTATATGAGAGAGAAAAAGAGCAAATTCTTTCAGCAACAGAGATTTCCAAACTGAGTATTACGCTCATTAATTAGCTCCAAACATATTGACAGTTCCAGAGATTGACAGACACTAACTGAATACTACACTTCTGTGCATTAACAGAGACCAGCAGATGCAACCTCCACCCTGTAAAGAGACCTGGCAGTTACAATGAGCCCCACACTCTTGAACAATACCAAATATTGATAGATTTGTTGAGTAAAGGATTAGTGTTAACCAGCCATTGATGTAACTGATGGTGTAACTGTGATATAAGCACAGCCTGAACTGGGAGCAGGGAGAAGCAACACGCTGTATCTTCAAGAGACATGGATTGAACTAGGACTGAAGTAATGTGTATAGTTGCGAGTAAAGAGTTGGACTTTACCATGCCCACATCCAGATTACTGGCAGAGTAAAGCAACCAAAGTTTACTAATCCAAACCAGCACAGAGGGAGGGAGTGGGACAAACCAAATCAGAAATAAAACAATTTGGATCATTGTAGGAAAGGTTCCTTCCATTGTCCCCTAGTCATCCAAACTAAGGCAGGCACTGAATACCGACAGTACCAATGATTGCGAGAGAAAAACTGTAATCAAAAAAGTCACAACATTACAATAATCCAAAATCGTACAGTACCTGAGATTTACAGATGATACAGAATATATCTGACATTGTGATACAGTATTAGAGACAGAGAAAGCCCACGCTTTCATACTAAACTGGAGGCAGAGCTAAATAGACTCAATCCTACACTCTACGCTGTAGATCCAGCAGTACCCATTGGAAATCTGACATAGAACCGATTTCAATGTAGTTTAACACACTGAGATGTATTTTGATGCAGACTTGCAGAATATCAGAAAAATTCAGACACAGAATCAATCCCATGTTCACTGGTAGTACTGGAGCCTAACAGAGAATGGACTCCCACAGTCACATTCAGTACCTCTGAATTAATCCCAAAAACACATTCAGTTCCACAATCTGACAGACCACAAATATCACACTTACATATTGAACCAGAGACTCAGATTTTGAATGCATTTCCTCTCCCAAACCCCCGCATGCTTTCTGTACCAGACACTGGCAGACATAAAATGTGTCATATCAGACATAAAGTTGCCCCCACAATCAACTGCAGTGTATCAGAACAACAAACAGAGCTAATCTTGCACTCACATCAATTTCCATATGCCTCCCAGAGACCAGATGAGCCTCACACTTTACACAGTACCAGATACAGGCAGATACAGAATGAACATGGTATTCAAATCGAGTAACTGTGAGTGACAAATATAGAATTAATTCTAAGCTCACATGTATTTCAAGAGACTAGCAGCTTCAAAATGGGCAGTTGGTGGATTGTTGTGCTGGCTTTGACCTGGTGCCAATTCAGTGACCAGC
Organism: Rhincodon typus; assembly: GCF_021869965.1. Classification (NCBI taxonomy): domain Eukaryota; kingdom Metazoa; phylum Chordata; class Chondrichthyes; order Orectolobiformes; family Rhincodontidae; genus Rhincodon; species Rhincodon typus. The sequence continues at coordinate 55,980,923 of NC_063337.1, read as the reverse complement.
CAACCAGAGCTATGGCCTCTGCTGGTGCCCACATCCCAGGCCAGGGGGCTGAAATACAGTCAGGGTAACTATGAAGATGATGGAAGAAGAATCGGTGGTCAACAGGACCTTCTTCATGAGGAGAGTCCTCCTCGATTGCTGTGGGTTCCAAGCAGCAAGTATTTTCTGTCTGCAGAATTTCTCAAGCAGGGGCTATTTCAATGTGACCTTCGGGAGCATGAAACAATGTGAGCATCTCCTGAAGGTATTTTAGGAGAAATATGATCCTGGTTGATCTTATATCTCAACACCTTATTTCTGCTTTTCTTCCATACTCTTTGATATCTTTAATATCTAAGGCATGGTGGCTCAGTGGTTAGCACTGCTGCCTCACAGCGCCAGGGACCCGGGTTCGATTTCACCCTCAGGCAACTGTCTGTGTGGAGTTTGCACATTCTCCCCGTGTCTGCGTGGGTTTCCTCCAGGTGCTCCAGTTTCGTCCCACAGTCCAAATAAGAAATGTGCAGACTAGATGGATTGGCCATGTTAAAGTGCCCATAGTGTTCAGGGAAATGTAGATTAGTTGGGTTATAGGGCAAGGGTCTGGGTGGGATGCTCTGAGAGTCAGTATGGACTTGTTGGGCTGAAGGGCTTGTTTCCACACTGTAGGGATGCAATAATTCTATGATTTTTAAAATTTATTGAATGAAGATTTAAGGAAAAGGCAATCAGATTCTTAAAATCATGAAATTAATGTTTTGAAACCTTTAAACTTGTGCAAAATGTAAATATTTTGGTTTATCCTATTTACCTTTATTTCTTATGCACAATAAATGTTATTGTTAAAACCCAATCTACAGCATTGTTTGCTTCTGTTTCAGCCAAAAGCTACCTCATTAAAAACACAAAAAGAAACTAAACTATGATTCATCAAGCCAGATTTCAGTCTGGTGTCTGACTTGCCCAGTAGTAACATCAGCTGTGCTTATAACAATATTACAAAATTGAAAAAGTCTGATAAGCTTCTTGAGTTAGGCTGGCTTTCTGTGCCCATCTTTCTTTTATACTGTTTTCAGATTTGAGCTTCCACTTCTATCTAGATAGCACTTTGCAGTGTGAGATCCTCTTTTGCGTGTAACATCTCTTAAAGAGTTGATCAGAAATTCTGACAATAATTTTGATTCCGATTAGTTCTGATTGTAAATCATGATAATCTTGAAATGCTGACAATGTGTAAAGTTCATTAATAAAGTTGTCGACAGATTCTCCAGTAATCTGCATTCTTGTATTAAATCTTGCCCTCTCTGTTGCACAGTTGGTACTTACTCTAATTGTCACATGGTCTTACAAATTGGCATTTTAACATTTTGGCATTTTAAATCGTGATCATCAATCGGACCTACAGAGTGAAGAAAGGTATTTACTTATTCTTTTCTGTTTTTTCCCGTAATTCTGAAGCAATTCTGTATCTCATGAAATGCACAAAAACAGAACTTGCTGGAGAAACTCAGCAGTTGGCACTTCTGAAGAAGATTTGAGGAAGAGGCAATCAGATTCTTAAGATTGTGGAATTGAAGCCAAAGCTATCTAAAACCCTGAAGAAGGAACACTAGACTTGAAACTTTGACTCCTTTTTTCACAAATACTGCCAGACCTGCTGAGTTACACCAGAAAGTTCTGTTTTTATGTGTTTCAAATCTCTAGCATCTTTTAAATATTTTGGTAAGTAATGTTCTTGATACTTTTTTTTCAAAACAGTACAAAAGGTTTGGAGAAACAGCAGAAAGGCCTTGAGTTGTCCATTATAAAAAGCATATGAAACTCATTAAGAAGGCAAATAAGACATAAATTAATAGTCTTTCCAGAAGTTTTGCAGAATTATGCAAAACAGTATTTTTAAATATTGAAAATAATTCTACAGCAAAACCAGGAGAATTCTGACACACATGTTTTTCAATTTTAGTTAATATAAATTAAGGAAAATTTGGGAAAATGGAAATTAAGGTGATTTTTAAACATTCATTAAATTAACAAACATCTTAAGGCTTTATTAATAATTCATCTTCATTACTCAGTAACTAAATTATATGTATAATATTTTGAAAACCTGCTGAAGATTCAACATGTTATCCAGTTAGCGATTGAACAACTTAAAATACCGAGATTTAAAATTACAAACCTTTGAAACAGGGAATTCAACTGGACTGCATGGAAGAAATGTGTAAAAATCATTAATAAAGTTGCCAACAAATTCTCCAATAATCTGCATTCTTCTATTAAATCTTGCTCTCTCCATTATACGGTTGGTGCTCGATGTAACTGTCATGTGATTCAGAAATAAAAGTGGACATGTATGTGTGGAACGACAGGAGATGGATGACGTCCTCAATGAATATTTCTCCTCTGTGTTTATCGTGGAAAAAGACATGAAGACTTGGGAAGTTAGTGATGATATCTTGGGAACAGTCTTCATCACTGTAGAGGAGGTGTTGGAAGTATTAGCATGTATGAAGGTGGATAAATCTCCTGGTTCTGACCAGATATATCCTAGAAGCTTACAAGAGGCTAGAGAAGAAATTTTGGGGGCCCTGGCTGATATATTTGCATCATCGTTAGCCACAGGTGAGGTCCCGGAAGACTGGAGGGTAGAGAATGTTGTGCCCTTATTCAAGAAGTGCTGCAAATTAAAACCTGGGAATTATAGACCAGTAAGCTTAACACCCGTGGTGGATAAGTTACTTGAGAAGATTCTGAGGGATAAAGTATGCATGCATTTGGAAAGACCGGGTTTGATTAGGAGTAGTCAGCATAGCTTTGTGTGTGCGAGTTCATGCCTCACAAATTGTTAGAGTTCTTGGATGAAGTGACCAGGATGTTTGATGAGGGCAGAGCAGTGGATGTGGTCTATATAGATTTCAGTAAGGCCTTTAATAAGGTTCCACATGGTAGGCTGCTCTGAAAGGTTAGATTGCATGAAATCTAGGGTGACCAGGCAAATTGGAAACACAATTAGCTTGATGGCAGGAAGCAGAGAATAATAATGGAAGGATGCTTGTCATCTGGAGGCCTGTGACTAATGGTGTGCCTCAGGAGTCAGGGCTGGACCCATTGCTGTTTGTTATCTATTTCAATGATTTGGATGAGAATGTACAAGCATGATTAGTAAGTTTGACACTAAAACAGGCGGTATTGTGGACAGTGAGGAAGGTTATCAGAAATTGCAGCAGGATCTTGATTAGCTGGGGAAGTGGGCCAAGAAATAGCAAATGGAGCTTAATATAGATAAGTGTGAGGTGTTGCATTTTGGAAAGTCAAATCAAGGTAGGAGTTGCATGGTGAATGGTAGAGCCTTGAGGAGAGTAGTGGAACAGAGGGATCTTGGAGTTCAAGTGCATGGTTCTCTGAAAGTGGAGTCACAGATAGACAGGGCAGTGAAGAAGGCTTTTGGCACACTGCCCTTCATCAGTCAGGGTATTGAGTATAGAAGTTGGGAAGTTATGCTGCAGTTTCCAGGATGTTGGCGAGGCCGCACTTGGAGTATTGCGTTCAATTTTGGACCTTGGTATAGGAAAGATTTTATTAAACTGGAAAGAGTTTGGAAGAAATTTACAAGGATGTTTTCAAGGGACTGAGTTATAGGGAGAGGTTGGACAAGCTAGGACATTTTTCTTTAGAACGTAAGAGACCAGGGTAGGGGTGGAATCTTATAGAAGTGTATAAGATTATGAGAGGCATGGATAGGGTGAATGCACTCAGTCTCTTTCTCAAGGTTGGGAAATTGAGGACTAGAAGGCATCAATTTAAGGTAAGAGGGGAAAGAATACATGAGAACCTGAGGGGCAACATTTTTACACAAAGAGTGGTACACATATGGAATGAGTTGCCAGAGGAAGTGGTTGAGGTGGGTACATTAGCAACATTTAAAAAGCATTTGGACAAATACATTTATAGGAAAGGTTTAAAAGGATATGAGCCAAGTGCAGGGAAGTGAGGTTAGTGTGTATGGACATTTTGGTCAGCATGAACCAGTTTGGGCTGAAGGGTCTGTCTCCGTGCTGTGGGGCTATGACTCTGTGACATGGCTCATGTCGAAAGCATAACCAGCAAAGCATATATATTCCATTATATATTGCAGAAAATACGGAGGCATGGGATTGAGGGTGATTTAGCAGTTTGGATCAGAAATTGGCTAGCTGTAAGAAGACAGAGGGTGGTGGTTGATGGGAAATGTTCATCCTGGAGTTCAGTTACTAGTGGTGTACCACAAGGATCTGTTTTGGGGCCACTGCTGTTTGTCATTTTTATAAATGACCTGGATGAGGGCGTAGAAGGATGGGTTAGTAAATTTGCGGATGACACTAAAGTCGGTGGAGTTGTGGATAGTGCAGAAGGATGTTGCAGGTTACAGAGGGACATAGATAAGCTGCAGAGCTGGGCTGAGAGGTGGCAAATGGAGTTTAATGTGGAAAAGTGTGAGGTGATTCACTTTGGAGGGAGTAACAGCAATACAGAGTACTGGGCTAATGGTAAGATTCTTGGTAGTGTGGATAAGCAGAGAGATCTCGGTGTCCATGTGCATAGATCACTGAACGTTGCCACCCAGGTTGATAGGGTTGTTAAGAAGGCGTACGGTGTGTTAGGTTTTATTGGTAGAGGGATTGAGTTTCAGAGCCATGAGGTCATGTTGCAGCTGTACAAAACTCTGGTGCGGACGCACTTGGAGTATTGCATACAGTTCTGGTCGCCACGTTATAGGAAGGATGTGGAAACATTGGCAAGGGTGCAGAGGAGATTTACCAGGATGTTGCCTGGTATGGAGGGAAGGTCTTATGAGGAAAGGCTGAGGGACTTGAGGCTGTTTTCGTTAGAGAGAAGAAGGTTAAGAGGTGACTTAATAGAGACATACAAGATCATCAGAGGATTAGATAGGGCGGACAGTGAGAGCCTTTTTCCTCGGATGGTGATGGCTAGCACGAGGGGACATAGCTTTAAATTGAGGGGTGATAGATATAGGACAGATGTCAGAGGTAGGTTCTTTACTCAGAGAGCAGTAAGGGCGTGGAATGCCCTGCCTGCAACAGTAGTAGACTCGCCAACTTTAAGGGCATTTAAATGGTCATCGGATAAATATATGGATGATAATGGAATAGTGTAGGTTAGATGGGCTTCAGATTGGTTTCACAGGTCGGCGCAACATCGAGGGCCGAAGGGCCTGTACTGCACTGTAATGTTCTATGTTCTATGAGTTGTTTGCAGAATTCAGGGCAAGTCTGATTCCTTCTTCAAAGGCAGTCAGTGTCTGATTGTGAGTTATGGTCTTGGAAATAGAGTACTCACTGATAGCCATCATGCCCCTTGTTGCTGGCAGTCACACACACACTACCCCCACCCCAGCCCCACTGACCATCCACGCCCGTGACATGCCACTCCCCTATTTTTACTTGATTGCTCAGCTGTAGCCTGGGATCCAGCAAGAGACATTGGCCTCAGGTGAGTATCATTGGAGCAACAGCCACCAGCTGTCTGCTTGAACTGCTATTCATTGGAGCTGCCAGCCACTGATTGGCCAAGAAGTCTAATCAGGCAGAACTTCAGTCCCCTAGAATCCTGGATCATCACTGGACGACAAGAATGTGGGCGGCACACGATGTGATGTGCCTTTCCAAAAAGAGATGGCACAGACTCTCCACCAGGAGGCTGAAACCCCTTTTGCCTTCATAAGATTCCAAGGTTTGATTTCACTGGGCATCAATTTCTGACTCAGAAACAACCCCACCTCCTGTTTACTGTCCCTATGATGAAAATTCAGCCCAAGAAATAGGAAATAAAGAGAAAAAGCAGGGAAAATACACATGCTTGAAGATGTGATAGGTGTGTTCATCTCACCTCAGTGATTTTAATTTTGTCTCTGGGACTGAATAGCAGAGAATTACTCCATGAACTTGAGTACATAATCAAAACTAGTATATCAGTACAGTACCAAGGGAATGCTGTGCTGTTCCAAGTGCCATCTTTTGGATGAGATGTTAAACTGAAGCACTGTCTAATTTTCAAGTGGGTCTGAAATGTCCCATAGCACTATTTGATAAATAACTAAACATTTATCAACAGATTATCCAGTTACTGGTGAAGTAATGTGTGCAAATTGTCTTTTATGCTTGTCTACTTTCAAACCATGACAACATTTTAAAAGTGATCCAGTAGCTGAGAAGTGCTTTGGGATATCCCAAGGTCAGGAAATTTGCTTTATAAATGAAGGTTCTTTTTTCGTTCACTCATCATCAAATTACAAAATCTGCGTTGAAAGGTTTTATTTGCTGTTTATTTAAAGGATTCTGTAACATAGTTTGTACCAGAAATTTCTATTATGTGTAGATAAAGTGCCAAATTAAAAATCAATTATTTTAACACTGCTGTTAAGAATTATTGCAGAAATGGAATATTTAAATGCTGAACTGATAGTTTGCTATTGCACAGTTAAACTAAATGTGATTTAGTATTGTGATTAATCTAATTGTAAGATCTATTTCATGTTATGTTAAGTTTGAAGCAAGTAATATTTACAATAATCAGGACAGAGACAACAGCAGAAATTAAGGCAGATCACAATCCAATAGCATTTTACTTGTTAAAAGCTCAAATATTTTGAGCACAGTGTTTGACCTAACACTCTAAGCGTTTCATACCTTATTTAGTTTCCCCTTCCCCTTTTTAGCATGTACTATATTTTGAAAAATACGCAGACTATCTATTTCCAGTTTCCTGATGAGTCTTCTCTGAAAGGTTCCTCACTGGAGGAATGCAAAAATCTCTGAACTCTTTTTAAAGAAGGGTTTGCTGCTTCTGAATTGAGTGACAAGTTTGAATGGAAACCCAAGATTATGAGATGCTTATTTTCATTAGAGATTGTGAATCGCAAAAGAATAAGCTGAAGCATTTACAATAGTCTTTAACCAGCAGTTCTAAGTGGATGATCCAGTTCCCTAGCATCACAAATTCCAGTCTTCAGCCAATTTGATTCACTACACATGATATCATGAAATGGCTGGAGGCACTGGACACTACGGAGGCAATGGGCCCTGAGGACAGTGTGGCAATAATGCTGAAGAACTATGTTTTAAAAATTACCATGCCCCTAACCAAGGTTTGCCAATCCAGCTACATCACCACCCACTATGTCCTGTACACAAAATACGAGAAATCCAACTCAGCCAATTGCCACCTCATAAGTCTACTCTTGATCATCAGTAAAATGATGGAAGGTGTCATTAACAATTCTATCAACCAGCATTTGTTTAAAAATAACCTACTCATTGATGCTCAGTTTGGGTTCTGCCAGGGCCATTCAGCTCTTGATCTCATCACAGCCTTAGTTCAAACATGGACAAAAGAGCTAAATTCCAGAGGTGAGGTGAGAGTTACTGCCCTCTCCAAATTTGTGGACAAAATGGTTCACATTTGAGCAAGGCATTGGAGTCAATAGGAATCAGAGAGACAACTCTCCACTGGTTGGAGTCATCCCTGACAGAAAGGAAAGTGGTAGTGGTTGTATTTGTTGGAAGTCAGTCGTCTCAGCTCCAGGACATCTTTGCAGGAGTTCCTCATGGTGGTGTTCTAGGTCCAACCATCTTCAGCTGTTTCATCAATGATCTTCCCTCCGTCATGAGGTCAGAAGCGGGGATGTTCACTGGTGATTGCACAACATTCAGCACCATTTGCGATTCCTTAGATACTGAAGCATTCCATATCCAAATACAGCAAGACCTGCACTATATCTAGGCTTAGAGTGAAAAATTGCAAGTAACATTTGCGCCACATAAGTGCCAGACAATGACCATCTCCAAGAGCAAATCTAACCATCAGCCTTTGACATTCAATGGGATTACCATCCCTGAATCCTAGTATCTGAAAATATAAATTGGGAAAATAGAATGAAGAACAATATTGGTAAACTATGATATAGAACAGCAAGAGAAACATTGAAATAAGCCTTTAGCTTCTCAATGTGTTTTGCATCCTTTTGACCTTTTTTTTAGTTTGTGGAAAATTGATTATTATTGTCAGAGGTAGAAAATCTGGAAGGTTATTTCAATGATCTTTGCTTTCTGCTTCTGATGTTAAATAATCTTTCTGGAGCTGGTCAGACTGCTTGTTGTTAAGATGTCTTTCTCTGGATTCATCCACTGATTTGTAAGAACTGCAGAGCAGCTTATTCACTTGGAAGATGTCTCAGATTTATCAATTCAAAAGTTGCAGCCTACCGCAACTCCTGCAAAAAAGTTAGCTGGTTTTCTTCAGATTTAAACTGAGTTTTTTTGATGGCAGAGAACAGGCAGCCTTTGGGCTGGATGAAGATCTGCAACTCCTTTCTTTCTGTCCCCCTGTGTCTCTGTAACTTGTTTCCAGATTGGGTTATTTGCTTTCAAAATTAAAGGGACTCTCAATTTTTTTTAAAACAGTTCTTTCTCATTTCAATCTACAGTTTTTAAGTCTGTGCATGATAACAAACATACTTGGAAGCATTGTGAATTGTGAGGAATGATACCATGGAACTCCAAAGAGGTATGGACAAGTTGGTGGAGTGGGTGGATTGGTGGCTAATGGAGTTGGATCTGGTGAAGTGTGAGGTGATGAATTTTGGTCAGAAGAACTTGCGCAGGCAGTATAAAATAAGTGGTGCTGCACTTAAGGGAATGCAAGAGAAGTGGGACCTGGATGTATATATGCATAGATCACTGAACATGGCAGGAAAGTTACAGCAGCTCAATCATCCTGAGCTTAATTAATTGGGACATGGAGTATAAGAGCAAAGTGGTTATGCCGAACTTGTACAAAAAACAAATTAGGCCTCAGTAGGAATATTGTGTACAGTTCTGGGTGCTACCCTATAGGAAGATGTCGATGTATCAGAAAGAGTGCAGAAAAGATTTGTATAAATGGTTCTAGGGATGTAAAATTTCACTTTTAAGGATTCTTTGGAGAAGTTGGGACTGTTCTCCTTGGAGAGAAGATGTCTAAGAGGAGATTGGATAGAAGTTTCAAAATCATGAGAGACGTGGATAGAGTACATAGGGAGTATACAAATTGAGAATGTAAGGACACAGCTTTAAAATGTTTTGCAAATGTATTCGTGTTGTAAGTTAAATGTATTTTGTGATTTGGGTGAGGACTTTTTCACACAATGTGTGGTTCGAGTCTGTAACTCACTACTTGGAAGAGTGGTGGAGGCAGTGTCAAAGGGAATTAGATGATTATTTGAATAAAAACAATCTGCAAAGATATGGGGAAAAGGCAGGAGAATGGCACTAAGTCATTTTCCTGTGAGTGGTTTGAATGGCTTCCTTTAGTGCTGTGACTCTTTGCTCCTGTGATTGGAAATGCTATCAAGAGGATAAACAGACATGGCCATTCAAAAAGGAAATATATAAAAAAGTTAGGAATTTACTTCCACTTCTAACTTATCTGATACACTGTTCTTGTTACGCTCTAAGGCACCATCTGTAACAACCATTATCACGTTTATCTCAGGGTTATTGATTAACTGTTACCATTGACCACAGTCCACTGAACTGGACTAGCTGTATAAGTGGTACAAAAGCAAGCCATAGGCTAAGAATAAAACAAAGAACTGCAAATGCTGCAGATCTGAAACAAAAATAGAAATTGCTGGTGAAACTCAGCAGGTGTGTGGAGAAAGCAGAGTTAACTTTTTGAGTCTGATGACTCTTCTTCAGAACTGAAAACAGCAACGAAAAGGTGGTATTTATGCTAAAGACGAGTTGGAAGGTTGGGGTCTAGGGGTGTTGGTGGGAGTAAAGGTGAGCGAAAGGATAGAGACAGAGCCCAGAGAGAGCAAAGAGCACCAAGGCTGTTATTTCCTGCTACTTTCTAAAGGGAAATAGCCTCTGGAAGGAAGGATATTAAACTAGATGGTTGGTAATATCTATATATCTCTGTAACAACTGAATGCTTTTTGCAAACAAAGGTTGGAGTCATATATACATACCCCCCATGTAATCCCTCAAAACTCTGATGGGTCTGTCCAGAAAAATGAAGAGAAGGTTATTGGCACAAAGGGAGCAAATTAATTTATACTGAACAGTGTAAATAAGTGTTTTAAAATTATAAACAAAACATTCTCTTGAGAGCAGGAACATTGTGGTGCTGTTTGGTGTCAGTGTAAGGATTTAACATTGGGGTCATGAACAATGCCTTCTCAGGGTACCTCTTTTCACCTACAAGCCAGCCCTGGAAATGATGGAATGGAGCGAAAGTCAAGGAACATGGGACTTGTACAGTGTGTAAACATTGTTACAGTTCTCTGGATTGTGAGTACAAACCTGGCGGAATTGTTTCCTGTTTTCACAAGTGATCTGAACATTAGGGAACTGAAATTCCTTCCTGTTAAGGAATGTAGATGGATAATGCCATTGGGTTCTGAGCACTACATGTATGCAATCGAAGGTCCCTTGTTTCTGAGGGAACCCAGCAATAGCAACAATTCAAAGGCTGAAGGACTCATGTCAACCAAATTGCTTAGCTCTTTTTGTTGAAGGAAGAGAGCCTATGAGGGAATGAGGTTGATGTGATGTGCATGGACTCCCAAAATAATTTTATAAAGATCATCATATAACACACTCATCAGCAAAGTTAGAGCCCACAGAAGAAAAGGACCTGTAGCAGCATGAATATGAAACTGAGTCACAGGAATCAGAATGTAGTTGTGAATGGATATCGTTCAGATAGGAGTATATGTGGGTTTCAAAGGGATCATGTCATAACCCCTATTTCCCGGATATATATTAATCACTTAGCTGTTGCAAGGCACAATTTCATAATTTGTGGGTAACACAAAATTTGGAAGCATTGTGAATTCTGAACAGGCTATTTGGACTTCAAGAGGATAAAGGATGTTGCATGGGTAGATAAGCACAAAATTAAGTTCAATGTTGAGAAGTGTGATGTTATTCATTTAGGCATTAAGGACATGCAGAAATAAAATAAATGGAAATATATTACTCTAAATGGGTGCAGGCGTAGAGAAACCTAGGTGTATATGCGCATAAATTAAAATGGGAAAAGCAAGTTGATTAAGCGGTTAAACTACGTCTGGGATCTTGGGCTTTATAAATAGGAATATAGTGTACAAAATCAAGGAATCTATGATAACCATTCATAAAACACTGATTTGACATAAATTTAAGTATTGTTTCCAGTTTTGAGTGTCAGGTTAGAAGAAGAATGTGAAGGCATTAGAGATGGTACAGAAAAGGGTCCTAAAAATAATTTGAGAAAGCTGAAACTGTTCTTGAAGAGGACCAGAATAAGAAGAGATCTAACAAAGATGTACAAAATCATGTGGAGCCTGGATAAAATTGATGAGGGGAAACTGTTCTCATTGGAAGAACAATCAAAATTGAGAGGACATTGATTTATGGTGATTTGTTAAAGAAATAACAAAGAAATGCAAAACCTTTTATTCAACCAATGATTAGGATTGGAATGCACTACTGCACCTGAGAATATGTTGGAGGCAAATTTTACCAGGACCTTCAAAAGAAGAATTGGATAATTATCTGAGGAAAACATTTTGCAACATTATGAGGAAGAGATGGGGAGGTGAAACTTTTGTTGATTTTGCAAAGAACTAATAGGAAATATGACATATGTGATAATTCTCTGATTTGGGCTTCAACATTGTTATTACAATCTATGAAATGTAATGTTATTTTCATCAATGGAAATTGAAATAAAGTGGATAGTTCTCAGACCTACATTTAACTTTCTCTTTCATTAAAATTCACTTCATTTGTTCACATTATATAATTAATGCAATGTAAATTTAGCCTGCATGCAACTGTGGAGCTTTGAGATTAAGTATAAAGTGTGTCAATAATCATTCTTGCTGGGAAAGGCAACAGTTTTTAGCATCTAACTTTTTACTTGCTAATCCAACTGTTCTTGGTGGGTTGATGTAACCGCTGGCTGCTGTAGCAGAAAGTCAGTAACAAGAAAATGGGTCAGCACAGAGAGAAAAATGACCATAATCTCAACGTCTATCAATCATACTAAGTTCAGCTGATTTTACTATACAGACATAAAGAATGTTCTTTGAACAACATAAAAAGGCCAAGATGAAATTGGCTGATTAAAAAAGGAGGCAATTCGAACGATATTGCAAGATGGAAATGTATGAAGATTTCAACAAGGATGTCAAATTTCATTTATGGAGTGCCTTTAACTTAGAAAAACATCACCATAGAAGCAGTGGAGGTGTTGAGAGAGGTCCTGAGTTGAGTATTTGATTGCACATGTGGAAGCTGAACAAATGGTTGGAGTCTTTCCAGTCTGACTGAAGTAGTTTTGACATGAATTGAGGAGGAAGGTAGGATAGTTTGGCAAACTGATTAGTTTCTGCTTCCTGCTGATCCTGCCTGGTGGCAAGTAGCTTGTTTACATATTTAAGAGATCACAATAAGAGCAGACTGGGAAGATGGTGAGCTGAAGGTCAAGGGTGCCTGGAAGCAGTTTGCTGGTGAGAGGTAAGGGAGCTCACAAGACCTCTTTAGGTTCCCTCCAATCTCCACATTAAAAGAGTCAGAAACCAGTTGGTTCCTCTCCAACAGAGTGTTTGGTAGTTGTGGCAACAAATTATTATAAAAATTTTTTAACTCTTTTGTGCTTACCTCAAAATGTAATGTGATTTGTGATCCTCATTCACAAGCTATGGTGCCCACATCTGCTGGTGGAGCTGTTGTTCTTTCAAGGCTTTAGGCCATCTTTTTTATAGTTGGCATTTTGTAGATGATTTTGCCATCAAAGGACAACATGTTAGCAAGGAAGAAGGAACCAAGCCTTAAGGGTTTCAGAGATAATATCAAAGGAGTGAAACAAGAAGACAGTGGCAAAATTTTCCCTTTTTTTCAACAAAGTGTGGGGTTGGTATCCTTAAAAGCAAGACATGCATCATCTACCCACCTTGACCAGCAGGAAGATTTGAATGATTCATGTCCTGGTTAGGCACTTAGATTGTGACCCAGTGGGTTTCTTACCCAATCAGTTGTTGGGACTACAATGAGCCAACTCACCTGCCAATATAACAGAGGCTTGCAGCCTGTGTGAGGTGTGGCATCCCCTCAGAGGCCCAGGATGTTGGCTGTACAGCAGTGCTGAAAACCAGAAGCAACAGGAAAGTAAGTGATTTGTTGGAGGAAAGAGAGATGGCCAGGTAGGAGTCATGCCGAGAAGGGTTTCAATGACAGGGTAGATTTCAGCAGCTAATCCTGACCCTCATCCATGCCTCAATCATCCTCAGACTGGGGAAAATCAAGCCCTCCCAAAGAATCCACTGGACAGGTTGCCCACTTTAAAATACTGGAGAAAATTGACACTTTTCTACCTGCTTGGAACACAATTAATCAGACTAGTGGCAGGATATATCGCTCTAGTGATCATTTATTGACAATTTAAGGGCCTACAGTGCTGGTCTTCCCACTTTGTAAAACATTAGTGCTCTGGTGGTGCAGCAAAAATGTCCCTTTCTCTGGGCTGGAAGGTCTAGGTTCAAGGCTCACCTGCCCTGGAGATGTCATAATTTCTAAACAGGTTGGCTATAAGTAACTAAACATTTATCTTGTTGAAATGAATTAGTGCACATAAAATGCATGCAAGCTCCCTTCTTTCATTTAAATAGGTAGATTAATAGATATAATGGACTAGCTATATAGAGACAGTGGCTACAAGAACAGGTAAGAGGCTTGGAATCCTGCAGTGATTAACTCACCTCCCGATCCCCAAAGCTGGTCCAACAACAGTCAAGAAGCTTGAATAATCCAAGACAAAGCATCCCGCTTCATTGACAACACATCCACAAACATTATCCTATCCACCACCAATGTTCAATAGCAACAATCTATACCATCTACAAGATGCACTGCAGAAATTTGCAAAGGCTCCTGAGACAGAATCTTCAAAACCTACAACCACTTCCATATGGAATGATAAGGGTGGAAGATACATGAGAACATCACCACCTTCAAGTTCCACTCCAAACCACTCATCATCCTGAGTTGGAAATATATTGCTGTTCCTTCAGTATCACTGGGTCAATATCCTAGAATTCTCTCCCTAATGGTGTTGTGGGTCTACCTACAGCACATGGAATGCAGTGGTTACAGAAGGGAGCACACCTGCACCTCTTCAAGAGGAGCTATGGATGGGTAATAAATTCTGGCCCTGCCAGCAATGCTCACATCCCACAAATTAATTTAAGAAATGCACATTACATCTCCCTGATAGTTAACGTTTAGCACACCCACAATTTTAAATTTGTAAATTTCATATAGTTTTCCAACTTTTAGATAATCGTGAGTTGAAAAAATACGTTCATATTCTTTTGTACTCAAGCAGAATTGTTTAGTCTGCTTCACATTTCCTGTGTTGCTCTTAGCTCTGTCACTTTTCCTTTAACTAAATCAATAAATTGTACTCAATTTAGTTTGGTCACTGCACCTATACGTTCACATTTTTCAGTTAGCAAATGACTATTTATAAACAAAATTCTCTTAGAATTAAGTAGTATTACAAAATGTCTAATTATGAGTGACCATGATTATAAATCCAGGTTACATTATAATTCAGCTTTTTAAAGTTTATTGTTTTCTTGTGGTTTCTATGTAACTTCATTTGAACTCTACAGAGTTGCACTTCAGGTGTCTTGCAGTATTACTGAACCAAAATACAGAAGAAAGATTTGTGTATGATAATAATTAATAACAGAATTAAACATTTTCTGAACTTCTTTTAAGTTTTATTATTTATAAGTTAAACCCTTATTTCAATTGTTTATCTGGAGGCAATTGCATCATTAAAAAAGTAAAAATGAAATAATATTATTTTAATGAACAAAAGTACTAAAGTAGTGCTATTGGCTGCAGTTTGCATTGTTTACACATCTCTGGCTTGAATCTGGCATATTTAACCTTTCAAGTGCGAAAGAAAATGAAAATGTTCCATTTTTCTTTGGCTGAAAAGACAAGAAAGATTATAAGTAAAGTAGTACTTCTTCATTTGCTGATAGTTTTGGTGTTTTGTTTGTTAACTTGACACTGTTACCTTTACTCCTTTTGGGTGACCTTATCGTCACAAATTGAACAGAATTTTCACAGTTGTTTTATGGAAAATGAATTGATATGATTTTGAATTATTCTGAATCCATGATATATTCTGATAACTTAGTGTATAAGTGACTCTCAGTTTATCAAGGATATGGCTGCAGATCTGGCAATATAAATTAGGCTAAATGTTGCTGTATTTGTGTCTGCAATGAATTAGAAAGTCATTTGTGACTAAAACATGAGTTAATTTGAATTAAAAAATATTCAGATAATACTGAAACACCAGCTGTTGGTGACCATAGTATTTATTTGTCCATCCCAAGCTTGATTGTTGAGGGCAAACTCTTGTGGAGGTGACAGGGGTCTCGGCAATGCAAAATCTTCACATAATCTCTTTTCTCAGAATGGCCATTGCATCCTGTGCAACTGAAGCACTTGACAGGCCATCAGCAGGTCTTCACTGTGGAAGTGGACATGGGGACATGGTAGTGAAGTGGCATTACAACATGTGACTACTAAGACAGAGGTCCAGATTAATGTTATGGAGACATGAGTTATCCCCTAATGTCCAGTGGAATTACAATTCAATTAATAACGCTGGTCTAAGTTACTTGTTACTATGACTTGTGGGATGATAATAGGGCTGTCCTCTCCAGGATCCTAAGATGTTCTGCCTTTTTTCTTTGTAAGACCTTTGTGACACCATCAGATTAGTGGAGGTTGAGGTGGTGTACAGCGCCGTCAGAACCATTTCCTTATACAACTTCTGCCATCCCTATTTGTTCTGTGTGCTTACAGATCAACATCAAAGTAGCTGATTCCTAATTGTCCTCCCAAATAACATAACAAGGCACTCAAGTTCAAGGGGACTTAAGAACAGAGCAATAAATGCAATATCTACATGCCATGAAACAATAAAGGAAAGGCTGGCTTACCAAGAGCTTCTAGTCAATCAACTTTATTGAGCAACACTGGAGAGGCAATGATTGTTGTCAGTACTGTATCCACACTAGGCTTTATATGCGAGAGGGGCTAAGAAGCAGGTGAAGAATAGTGCAAATGTGGTCACCGGATGAAGTTTACCGGGGAGGAGTATTTAGCAAAATTGACAGAGGTGACTCTTAGTAAACACCCCAATCCCAGAGCTGGATCACTTGGTTTATACTCCGCATGTCATTGATTGAGAGTCTTCCCACCGCCCACCACAACATACCACTAGCAAGGCTGCATGAATTTACTTATCATGCCCCCCGAATGGCAAGCATCCTGCCCACCACTGAATTAGTGCCAGCAGCAGTCGTGTGAGGCCCTTTACTGAGCATTAATCACCCGCTTAAAGATCACAATTAAAGGCAACATGACACAATGTCCACAGGCCTTCCCACCACTGACTTAATCAGCATGGACGCAGGAAGGTAAGTGGCTCTACTTTCCCAAATGATTAATTAAGGGAAGGAGACAAAAACAGGTGACTACTGGCCAATTAGCTTAACATCTGTTATTGGAAAAATGTTAGAGACTATTATAAAGGATTTTATAGCAGAGCATTTAGAAATACCTCATACATAAAGCAGAGTCAGCATGGCTTCATGAAGGGGAAATCATTCATGACAAATGTTTTAGCACTCTTTGAGGAGGTAACAAGCAGGATTCCTTTGTTAAAGGGAAAGAGGAGATGTAATAAGTTTAAATTTTCAGAAGGCATTTGATAGGTTACCATAGTAGCGTAGTAACATTTAGGCTACTAAATAAGACAAGAGCCCAGGTTATTGGAGGTAGTAAATTAGATAGAGAATTGGCTAACTGACAGAAAACAGAGTTGGGCTAAGGGGGGCATTTTCAGAATGACAGCCAGTAAGTATTGGAGGGCCACAGGGAATCAGTGCTGGGGCCACAATTATTTACAAAATATATCAATAACTTGGATGGGGCAAGTGAATGTATACTATGGTCAAGTTTGCAGATGATATAAAAGTTAGTGAGGATGACACAAAGAGTCTAAAGAGAGATATAGACATGGTAAGTAAATGGGCAAAAAATTGGCACCTGGAATATGATGTGGGAAAATGTGATGAAATGCACTTTGGCAGGATGAATAGAGCAGCTGAATGTTATCTAAATAAATTTGGAGGAAGACTGCAGAAAGCTACAGTGTAGAACTGAAGGTTATCAGATCATCCATGATCTCAATGAATAGCAGGGCAGACCTGATAGGGTGAAGGCTTACTTCTGCTCCTGCATTTTATGATCTTATTGTCTGACTAACTCACCAGGAAGGGCACAAGATTTCACTAGGCCACTCCAAAGGGTTAACAGCCAATTATTGATCAGACTAAATATATGAGAATATGAATTGGGAGAAGTGGATCATTTGCCCCCTCCAGCCTGTTCCATCCTTTTAAAAAATGACCATGGCTGGCCTAACTGTGACTTCACTCCACATTCCATTAACTTTTTACTCTGTTTCTTAACAAGAATCTATCCACTTCTGTCTTTAAAATTTCAAAGACCCCTGCTTCTACTGTCTTTTAAGGAGTCTTGAAGAACTACGAGCCTCAAAGAGAAAACTTCACCTCATCTCATTTTTAAGTAGGTGACCCCTTAGTTTTCAACAGTGATCCCAAGTTCTGAACTGTTTAAATCAGTTACCTTTTATTCTTCTAAATTTCAGAGAATACAAGCCAAGAATCTTTCATCACATAACAGTAGTCCCATTCCAGGTATCAGTTCAGTAAATATTCTCTGAACTGTTTCCAATGCATTTATGTACTTTTTAAATAAAATGACCAATACTGTGCACAGTATTCCATATTTGATTTCACCAAAGCCCTTATAGCTAATGCATTCTATTAGCTTTCCTAATTTTTTACTGTAGCTCTATACTAGCCTTTTGTGAATCACATACCAGGACACTCAGATCCCTTTCCATCTCAAAGCTCTGTAGTCTCTCACCGTTTAGAAATGTGCATTTTTATTCTTCCTACAAAAGTGGGCAATTTCACATTTTCCTGCATTACTCCTTATTTGCCAGATCTTTGCCCATTAACTTAACCTGTCTCTTTCCCTTTGTGGCCTCCTTATGCCTCTTCACAACGTACTTTTCAGTCTATCTTTGTGTTATCAGTAAATTTACCATTGTTTACTAATGAATGGTGCCTTCACAAAATCACAAAAACATTGAAGTCCCAGCACTGATTCCTGTAGCATGCCACTTGTAACATCTTACCAAATAGAAAATGACAAAATGTGCCTCCTCTGTTTCCTGTTAGGTAGCCAAACTTTTCTTCATGTGAATTTGTCAACCCCTACACCATAATTTTTTATTTTCTCTAAAAACGTTGATGTGGCACCTTAACAAGTGCCTGCAGGACATCTGAGTACATTACATCTACCACTCCCCCTTAATCGACAGCATCTGTTATTTCATCAAAGTACTCCAAGAAACTGGTTAAACGTGATTTCTCTTTCACAGAAACGTATTGATACTGCTTATTCTTGCTTTAATGTTTTTAAAAGCTTCTAAAATTTTCCTGAGGACAGATGTCAAGCCAGCACTGTGGCTGGCATGGTGACTCTGTGGTTAGCACTGTTGCTTCACAGCACCAGGAACCCGGGTTTGATTCCAGCCTCGGGCGATTGTGTGGAGTTTGCACATTTTCCCTGTGTCTGCATGAATTTCCTCTGCGTGGTCCAGTTTCCTCACACAGTCCAAAGAAATGCAGGTTAGGTGATTGGCTATGCTAAATTGACCATAGTGCCCAGGATGTACAGGCTAGGTGGATTAGCCATGGGGAATGCAGGATTACGGGGTAGGGAGTGGGTCTGGGTGGATGCTCCTCGGAGAGTCACTGTGGACTTGATGGGCCGAATAGCCTGCTTCCATGCTGTAGGGTTTCTATGATTCTAACTGGTCTGTAATTTCCTGCTTTCAGCCAGCCTCCTATTTTGAATAAAGGAGTTACATTTGCTATCTTCCAACTAATCGAATCTTCCCGTAATCTAAGAACTTTTGAAAAATTAATGCATCAACTATCTCACAGTCACTTCTTTAACAACCAACGGATGAAGTCTATCAGGGCCTAAGAAAATGTCAGCCCACAGCTCCAACAATTTGCTCAGCACCACTTCCTTGGTGAAAGTAATTCCCTGAATTTTCCCCTTCCACCTGTTTCCTGTTTACCTAGGGAGGTAAATTGTAACCTTTACATTGAACAGTGATGCAACATACTTGTTCAATTCATCTGTCATCTCTTTATTTTCCATTTTTAATTCCCAAGACTCACTTTCTATCGGACCATTGCTCACGACTGGAACATTCTTCTTTTTTAAAATGTAACTATCGAAACTTATTACCGAGAGGAAGAGAAAGTTGTTTTTTCTCTAAAGGATGTATTCTATTAAGTGACAAAAATGTGATTGGATACAGTTACAGACTGAATTTCAGATACTAATTGGTGACTTGCTCTCCTACTCATTTCTGACTTCTGGTTGATTTTATGGAAGCTCATTGGATTTCCGGCCCATGCCTTACCAAACATGAAATGCCTTTGAATACTAATTAAATACATAGGTTGAAATTTCCATACATTTCAGTTCTGACTACTAAACCATTTGGATCTTTCAGCAAAAATATTGGGCAAGTGTGTAATTTGCTACTTGTCAGAACTTCACCAAAAGCTAAAGATTCCCCTTTGAGAAAGATGCCTCAAGATGGATTAGAAGCCAAGTACTGTTTCTTCCAGTAGATAATTTTTTTATTCATGTAATTATGACAACAACATGTAGGGATTTTTTAATTGAATAGTGACTAAAACGTATTCAGTACTGGTGGCATTTTCTTGCTCCATTTTTCTCCTCTAATTTCTTTCGGTGAAAAATGATGATCAAAATATCTGTTACTTTTTTTGAGTTATTGATTTCAAAAGTCGGGTGAATGATGATACCGTACAATATTTGTATTGAATTCAGCATGGTGAGAAAAGATTCCAAGCTGCAAAATAGGCTTTTATGCCATTGGGGTTCTCTGGTACATATTTCGTAGACTGCACTGTAACAGAATTTTCCAACAAGTCTAATATGGCATCATATGAAATATTTTTAAGTATTTGTTTGAAAATTGTTTCTGCAACACAGCATAACACAACCAGAGATATTCTGCTCCATTTTATCACATGGCATGTAATAGATATGAAATGTATTCAGTTGTATGCAGCTGTCTGGTCATGATCCAAATGTGGTCTGGCAGCTGTTGGGAGCTGTTCCCTCATGTCATCTCTTGCCATGACCCCTCTTTATTTCTTGTCCTCAATACACAAAATTTCTAGGCAAGGTCTAGCCTTTCATGGGCAAACAGCATCATCAACTGAAAATCCCAGTTGGCATGAGTGCTAGTTAGCCACACATCAGTCAAGAAGACACAACAACACTTCATCTTCCTCAGGCGGTTTAAATTCGGCATGTCCATAAGGATCCTCACCAACTTTTACAGATTTCAAATGCAAAGTATGCTATCCAGGTGCATAAAGGCCTGGTATGGCAACCACTCTACCCAGGACCGTAGGAAACTACAGTAGGTTGTGTGCATAGCCCAGACTATCACAGAAGCCAACGTCCTAGGCATGGACTCTATTTACACTTCTCATTCCCATGGAAAGGCTGCCAGTGTCATCAAAGACCCCTCCCAGCCCAGTAATGCTCTCCTATAATCTCTTCCATCAGGCAGAAGATACAGAAGCTTGAACACACATAACAACAGGTTCAAGAACAGCTTCCTCCCTGCTGTATTAGACTAATGAATCGACTTTCTAGCTTCAAATAATTTTGACCCTGCTTTGTAAACCAACTGTGCAGTTGTTACTTGTATGTCTCGATCTGTCTAAGCACCCTGTGATCTGCCTATACTGCTTGTAAAATAAAGCTTTTAGCCATACTTGGGTGCATGTGACTACAATAAATCTAATTAAATGTTACTATCAATCATTGGCCTGAATTGGCAGTAAACCGAAATGTAGCCAATGCAGCTACAAACCACTCTCACTGAAAATGGCTTGTGGTGGGGATCATTGGCCATGATTCACATTGAGTTTGGCAGCAAAGTGCACTGAGTCACCCAGGACATAATTATTTATGTAGCCACCTCTAATCTAGACTCCACACTAATTTAAAAGTCCCATATAACTCTAATTGGATAATCATTTTAAAAAGCCAGTGTAGATTCAATTGATTTAGTGTTCTTTTCTGTGCTCCAAGATTTAATGGAATGGAGTTTATCAAAAATCAGCCATGCCCGCTTTGAGGAATTTCAGGGAGGGTTTTCTCCATAAGCACTAATGAGTTTTCTCACAATGTTTTATGCTGTTCACCTCATTACATATGCATCATGTCTGTTTAGTGTGCTTGCACAATCATTTACTAACCAGTGGCAGAAATACTCACTACTGCTGAAATCCCAGATTTTCACTGCCTGTGCAAAATTTAGACTCCAGGCTGTGCACCAGATAAAGCCAAAAGCTGCTCTTCACAGTTGTAGTGTGGGAATAAATACCCTAGAAATTGTTAGCAGAGGCAAGTTGGCAACCTGATTTGTTGATAGGGCCTTGGGGGTCCTCGTGGACAGGTTGCTGTCATCAAAACAGCCAGAAGAAAATATGACACTAGGTCTTGACAGGCTGCCCTGAATTTGCAGCCTGTGTCAGTACAATGTCCAAAATCTGGAGGAACATTCAGCAATGCTGCCAGAAGATTAATGACCTTCTGCAATCTGCAAGATTCAATGCTGCAATCTTCTTTCTCCTACTTCACATTCTAACTCTGCTACTGCACCAACCTTCAACTAGGCTGGTAATTTATGCTCTCACTAATGCATACAGCATCTTCCCTCACTCACTCTCAACCATCCAGGCCCCCAAACTACTTGCCCTGCAAGGTCTCTTAAACTGCCTGCTCATTCATTTGGGACACCTCACCATTCTTCTTCCACCTGCATTGGCTCTAACAGTTGTGCAAACCACATTCAGCTCACTCAATACTTCACTTTGTCTCTTTCCAGGAAAAAACAGCTCAGAAGAGTGTAGGGAGAGCCAAGATGGGTTGTGGGGTGCCTAATGTCCGTCTCCTCATCCCTTAGAGGACAGAATTCTTGCCATATCGAGAGAGGATGGTGGACATTCATGTGGTGATGAGACTTTCTTAACCCACAAACAAGTAAAATTCAGCTGCACTGCTCTTCTATTACTGCCACAGTTAATGTAATCTTTACCTTCTTCCCTGTTTCACTACTCATTTTCTATCTTGTGTCCTGCAGGCACAAATGGTATCCTGAAGAGACCGACCCCTTAAAACATTATCCCCTCCTCAACTTCTGAGGCAGAAACCACAAATCCCTCAGAGGAAGCACCAACAAGACTGCCTTCTGCCTCTCCACCAGCTCAGATACTAGCACCTTAGTGGGTATGCCAACTGGAGTACATTGCATACACGTTCTGGTGAGCAAATCGTGGCCATGTCCCAGCATTTGGCTAAGGAAGAGACACCCTAGGTGGCACTTGGAGGACTGGAGTCCAGGCTCCTGCTCAGCCTCAGGAGAAGACCACATAGTGTCGGCTATTAAGAATTTCATTCGAATGCACAGCAGACACAGGAGCAACAGACAAGTTGTAGGAACTCGGCAAACTGACTTGAAGGCTGAAGGAGTCATACAACACTATCTTTATTGTGAGATAGTAGGAACTGCAGATGCTGGAGAATCTAAGATAACAAGGTGTAGAGCTGGATGAACACAGCAGGCCAAGCAGCATCAGAGGAGCAGGA
>NC_063337.1:55937762-55957619 GCF_021869965.1 Rhincodon typus | reverse complement strand
CCTCTGATGCTGCTTGGCCTGCTGTGTTCATCCAGCTCCACACCCTGTTATCTCACTATCTTTATTATGCTGCCTTTGGCATCCGATATTTGGCTGCCCCCATGGACAGGTTGGTGGCTGCCATTCATACCTAGGTCCAGCATATTCCATACCAGTTGAATATACACACAGGCATGCACTCCATTGTTCTAGCTATTTATGCTTAGCACCAATGACATGGCTGCTGCAATAATTGCAAATAGGCCTGTCACCACTTACTAGGAAAATTTTCATCTCACCTCTCAAACCTTGGGCGTAAAATTTAGACTTCTTTTTCTTGACATGGAGAATCTCATTTTTTTCGGATCTCACCATATTTTCCAGCAGACTGATTATTGTGTTGTACGATAATGAAAGAAATTGACAATTGAAAACCAATGAATGCATCAATGAAAACCTGCCATTATGAGACTCTTTAAGAATAAAACAATTTAATGACATTGGCAACACTGAATTAGCAAAGCACTTTGAATTTTCTTGAAGAATATTCCCATTATATAAATACTTAGCTACTTGAATATTTTTATGATTTTTCATGCCCACAAAGTATCAATGCTGTTAGTTATCAGGTAATCTGCTATGGAGGCGAACGACACAGAATTGATGTAATCATGTTGATAATTCATAAATGAGGGCAAAAAAGTCTAATTCTCGTGTCTAGTTCATTTTGGTAAAATAATTTTAACGTTGTATGCAAGGACAGTTTACAATGGTTGAATTTACCTTATATAACTTGTATATCTTTAAATATCAGTTCACAAACAATGCTTCAATAATTTTATTTATTTGAACTCAATATCTACTAAGTTACACTGATGCATTCTACTCTCGATGATAAATTGACTTAAACTTGATATTGGAGTCGGTCTGACAGAAAGAAAAGCAAGAAACTGCAAGGGGATAAATTTCTATCTGGCACTGAATGGCAGAAGACAATGTTCATTTTCTTGTAGACAGTGTTTGTGCAGAGAGAAAGATTGTTCCAAAAATACAAATGAAGCAGTCTAATAAGCATGGATTGCTGAACTATACATCATCCTAACCAAGAACCACCCTCCCCCCACCCCCCAAAACCAAACTAAGATGGCCCAACCTTCTCAAGAAACTCTTTGGTTGCCAAATTTAGAGGTACCAACTTCACAAACCCATTAAATATATTCATAAAGCCGCCACCCAACTGAGCAAAAGTACAACCATTAGCTTTCATCCCATAGCAAGAATGTCAATGAGCTCCTCTTCTTTGCCTCAATCCCTCTTGTTCTCCTTTACATAGACTACAACCATTCCCTATTGATCAAAGCACTTCAGTGGAAACCAATACACAAGCAAGAAGAAGTTTGAGAAGAATTCTGATAAAAAAAATCCCACTGAACATAGAGACCATCAACAAACCTGGCCATCCTCATCAAGTAGAAATCTGGCTTCCAAACCTCCCAACACCACCTCTCTACTACACACCCACTTCTGCACTGAAGACAAACAATAAAGGACAAAGGGGTTCTGCATTCTTCCATCCCTAGGAAGCCTAAATTTGATCGCCCCAGATTTTATCATGAAGTAAAATTGAGCCCTTCCCCTATCCCTGACTGTGAGTACACTAGATAGCACTCAGTCCCACTCAGTACAGACATGTTTTTTCCCTTTCTACCCCTTGCCAAAACACGGCTGGTTCGTTACCGAGATAGAACATTGAAGGGAAGAGTAATGTGGGAGTAAGAGTTATCGACAGTCAGCAGCACCCTGGCTTCCATGGTGGGATAGTGCACTACTCAAATGCCTGAGGCTGCAGGGGTAAAGTGGGGAGATGGAGACTTAGATAGCCAGATTAGGTGGGAACAAAGAAGTGTAAAGCCTATAATGTTGATGGGGAGAGTTACTAAGAAAGGAATGTGCACATTTGGGAGTTCATCAACAGCCAGAGGATGATCCTAAGACTCACTGGTTAAGGAACAACCACTTTCATCGTGCTGCAAATAAACAAATGTGCATTGGGGCTAAAAATGGCTGCTACCACACCCTGAATAGGTGGGATGGGTGTTTCATGCTGAATGAAGGAGCTTCAATTTCAAGTGGTATGAGGCAATTCAAAGGACAATAGCATTAAACAGACATTCATACACTGAAGCTGAAACATGTCTGTGAGCACTACAAGCTGCGTGAACCTTTGGCATTAACCTTCTGTGTGCAGTTCAAATCCTTGACCAAGCATTCTTCACCACATTATGCAGCAGGAATCAATGTCACTTGTCGCTGTGATGGATAAGCAATGTTTAAGAGCCTGGAAAAATTAATCCAAGTTGCCAAAATAGTAATCAACATCTAAGTTCCCATTGCCTTCTTACTTCTTGCTGAGACATGAATGTTTCACAAGTCCAATCCTAGACTCACCGGCAAGGGACAAAATTCTCTTCTCATAGTGGGTATTGAGATGGTCATCACTTGTCTAGGTCATTTCAACTCAATTATGGGCTGTTTCCCCTGGCAATAAGGCAAAGGGTGGGATTGAACGAGATAAATATAGGTGGTACAGCTGTTAGTGCTGGTGCAGGTGGGGGAAAGATGGTGAGATGTCCCGAGTGAGGAATTAGGCAGTGCAGAGGGCCGCAGGGTTAGTGATGTGGGTTTGGAGTGAGAAAGATTGAGTAAGGGGGGATGTTACATGCGATGAGAGTGGTAAATCGTGCCCTTGGTGGGAGCTGTGTGCATTAGCAGGGATAAAGTGAGTGTGAGAAAGAGGGAAGATATTGTGAGAAGAGGCAAAGAAGAGGAGCTCATTGACATTCTTGCTACATTACTATGCATTTCTCCAGACCATTGACCTGGGTGGCAAACTCAGACCAAGCTGGCAGGATCTGGTATCATTGCCCTCTCTGCTTGTCCTGGGGAAAGGCCTTCCTCTACAACAACCCATCTGCTAGGACCTTGATTTCCCTGTGCACAAAGTGGGGCACCGATTTCCCTCTGATGCTATATTTGTGGCAAATCTCACAAATTGTGAAGGGCGGTTCTGGATTGCCAGCACTTGATCGGGTGCACTTGATTACTATTTAAAGATGACATAAGTGCCAGAGGTCCTGGGATATCCCATCAGAGATACTTCTGCCTACAGTGAGTGGAAGAATCAGGCTAGCATCAGATGAGCAGGGCACCACAGAAGACTGGTACGTAGTTAATGAGATGAGTTTGGAACAATGGTGTGAGAAATCTTCCCAGGCCTCACCTCCATGAACCTCGCCAAAAATGGCCCTCAGCTGATTTCATGTAAGATTCAACCCTTTATGTTCATGTGCAACCTGATGTATGCTACCTCAATAACATTAAATTTTTAGCCTATCAATTCTCTGAATGTATTATTTTGTAGTGAATATGTCCAACAGAACCAGTTGCAACCCTTTGAGATTATCTACAGATGTCTGTGCACAAAATTTTCAAAGCATGAAGCACTCATCTGAAAACAGCACAAATTACTTAAAATCAACTTGTACAGTCAGCACACAAAACCACTGCTTCTCAAAACAGTATGATAATAATAGGATTGTTTCTGTATCCTTTATCATCCTACAAAGAATCAGGCATCTTGTAATAATTTCTAAATACATTAAAAGGCTCAAAATGAACTGAGTGTCTGTTAACCCACAGTATTTCCACCTAACCCACTGATAGCCTCTTTGGCATCCGATTTTGACAAAAAAGGTAAGTCAGCTTTAATTTTGCAACAAAAGGATTTGAGTTGTCTTCTTGCAAGCCTTATGTATAAGTGTTTACAATTTTTATTTTTGACAGCTGTATTTTTATGGGAGCAGATGATTTAAAGCACCAGCAGGTTAGAATTAATGTGTAATTCACTGGGAGAATAAAATTGAATTTTCTATTAGTAATTCAATTTTCTGCCTAAATCTCTGATTGTTTTACTGTTGAAGCAATACATTATTGTGAAATTCAATTACCATTTCAGTAAGTGCAGAAAGATCATTGTATATGTTTAAGTTCAAATTAAACTGTAACCTTTGCTTTGCTATTACGTTTGCTTGAATGCTTAAAAAATATCTGAAGTGCTTTTATGCATAAGGTATATGCATATGTACACATACAGTGTTAAAATGAAATTAACTGTAATAGCATTTTACAACAATTCAATGGTTCTAGAGTCTGAAAATACTCTTTGTTAGATAGCTGATCCTTGTTTCCATGACAAAATGTTTTCATCTTGCAGAACATAAAGCTTGCATTCAGAAATGTTTCTGAAGCCCTGACGACATTTTCAGTATAATTCACAAGCCACCTTATGGTCATACTGATAACATTGTCTTAAATCCTACTTGACTGAAGAACAGTCAAAGCTTTATTTGAATGACCTTATCAAGATGAGTACATTAGAACATGACTGCATGTGTGATTAGTGCAATTTATAATTGTAGACACCAGTACCATAAATGATAACCTTTTACATTCTTTGCTTGCGATTTATTATCAACTTTGAAAAAGTTATAGAATAAAGGGATGGAGATGAATTATTTTATTTTTCTGCCCTTCTGTCCATAAACAGACATTTTTATTTTTTACTTATTTTTATTTTCCTTTATGAAATAGACCATGGCACATTTGCCCCAATTCATTTGTTCATGGATTTTTAATTTTTAAAAGACCAACACAAAACTCTCTTTAGGATTAAAACAAAATAAGTATGATTTAATCATCTATTCAAACCCTGGCGATGTTTGTCACTATACAGATACCACACACATACTCACGTACAAGGAAAACAGTAAAGAGCAGAAGGAGAGGGAAAAGGTTACAATTAGGATTATTTTTTTAAAAAAGTTATTAGCATTAATTCACGTAATATTTGACTGAGTACAGAAACCTGTAGTAAGTGATTCTTTTCTTTGAGATGATCTTGCAGAATCTTTTCTCATTGTAGTTGGTGGTGTAGCAGTGTAGGTTTTTGCCCACTTTTCAAGTGAATATAGGATTTCATCCAGAAACGAGATTTCAAAAAAATTGAGACTAAAGTTAGGCTCAGCTGAACCTGGAGTATGGTCTTCTGTAGAGTAAAGATTGCAGGCAGTTGTGTTAACAGTCAATCAGCTTTTCTCTGACAGCATCTTAACTGTTGAGTAGACTTTTGCCAGACTATGTTGCTCACAGTGCGCTGGTTCTCCCCAGACTGAAACAAGGCAGTCAGAAGTTACAGTTAAACTGTTGCTAGAGAGCTGTTAAGATTAGTTAATTAAGTAACTGGTTTTATCCAGTTCTGTAATTGTCAGAAAGCTCATTCATTTAAATCTCAGTAATGTAAAACAAAGATTTAGAGGGCATTTTAATGGAGTGCTACTGGAACAGACAGTAAATTTGAGAGTTAGGTAAATAAGGGAGTTCCATGAGGATGTGATTGAGGTGCTAATTTATTTTTCTAACTGTATCAACCAACAAGAAAACTGCAGTTGAAAAATTTCATGAGGACGATCAGAGAGCCAGTGGAAGGTCAGCTCTGTGAGCCCGCTTAATCCCCAAACTACATTCAGATAAAAATAGAAGGTGTTATCACAAAGAAGCAGTTATGTGATTTGTTGATGTGTGTTTTGCTCATTTACCTTACTTTTTAAAGATCAGGAAATGTATGAGTAATTTTAAAATTTACTTGTAAAGTAATATCTAATCCAATAGGGAGGTGGTGGTGCAGTGGTAAGTGCAGTATCAGTAAACTAGTAATCCAGAACCCTAGACTATTATTCAGGAGACATGGGTTTGAATTCAATAAAACCTGAAGTAAAAATCTAATCATGTAACCAGTGGCAATTGTTGTAAACACCCATCTGGTTCACTAATGCCCTTTAACAAAGGAAATCTGCCATCTGTACCGCAACAAATATATAACTCCAGACACACAGCAATAATGTCCTCTTTCTGTACTGTCGGAAGTATATGATTCTGTAATGTATTGGATGGTATACTACAGGGTTCAGTACTGGTGCTAAATTTTTCACAATTTATAGAACATAGAATTCATACAGTGTGGAAACAGGCCATTCAGCCCAACAAGAAACACTGTCCCTCGAAGATCATTCCACCTAGACCCATCTCCCTACCCTATCCCTGTAACCCTGCATTTCTCATGTCTAATCCACCTAATTTACACATCCCTGGACACTACGGGTAATTTAGCATGGCCAATCCACCTAACCTGCCCATCTTTGGACTGTGGGAGGAAACTAGAACACCCGGCAGAAACCACGCAGACACGGGGAGAATGTGCAAATTCCACACAGACAGTCGCCCGTGGGTGGAATCAAACCCAGGTTCCTGGCGCTGTGAGGCAGCAGTGCTAACCACTGAGTCTAAATGACTAAGATGGAATGAGCATTTGCTGAAGACACAAAAAGAGATGGGCAAGTAAGGAAATTACAAAGGTGTTTGGTAAGATTAGGTGAGTGGGCAGAGATCTGGCAAATGGAGAATAGGTTGGAATCTTATAAAAGTGTGGGCTATGGTGAATTAACTGGCAGAATTTAACAACAAGTGCAGCAAGGCCCATCTCAAAATTGGTATCATCTCACTCCATCTTTTATGCTTTTTACTGTTGGCATAGCAGATTTCTCAGAGACAACAGAGAGATGTCAGTTGATGCGATTAATGCTTGTTAAACACCTTGTTAACACCAAACTCACTTCATTAATGTTCATACTCTCACATTCCCATCAAACAAGCTAAATATCTCAAAAACTTGACAAGGAAACCAGAATCTGTATCTGGCAGATTCAGCTTGCCACTTTCTTCAATCCACCTCAATGCACTAGCTCAGGATAAGAGACAGGGACACCAGCCATACTGAATTCTCCTCCCTGGACATTGGCATCCAACATCTGTAAGTCCATCTTGATTATATTGGCACTTCACTGTGCATCAGCAAGTGTGATCTACAAGAATGCACTTAGGTTATACAACATTGCTAAACAAATTACGTAGAAAATATCTACACTTGCATTGCAAGGCACACCAACAACTTAACTGCAGTGCAACAATGTTTCAATAAGATCACCCCTCATTCTTCTAAACTCAAATGAATAAAGGCCTAATCAGGTTAGCTGTTTTTGATAAGTCATCCCAGGAAGCATCTTCATGGATCCCTTCCGAACTGCCTTCAACACCAGGACCATTTTTTTAAATACAGGGACCAAAGCTGTGCAATGTACTTGAGGTGCAGCCTTACCACTAACTTCTACAGCTGTAACAATACCTCCCTGTTTTTCAAACCTAGACGCTTGCAATAAATGCTAAAATTCCATTTGACTCCTTAATTACTTGCTACTGACATCTCTAGTGCTAGCACCATATTTTGAGAAGTGATTACACACTATGTGTTTCTCATTATCTGCCAGTCCAGAGCTGCCTTTCACAGTTCCACACATTTTCCTCAGGCTTGGCAGATAAAGGAAGATTGATGCCCTCCTTTGCCAACAGAAACCTTGAGCTGGATTGAGTAGTACAGAGACGGGATGCCCTCCTCCCACAGGACTGAAAAAAGGACCACGTTACCATACCATGCCAGCCCAGTCTGAGGTTACCACCTGGATCAATACAGTTTCAGCCATCGGGTGAAATGCCCAGCAGTTTAGGAAGAAGATAAATGACCTTCTGCACTCTATCCAGATAAGTGTCACCATCTTCTCTCTGTTGCCTCATACTCAATATCTCTGCTACTGCACAGATCTCTCACCAAGACTCAAGGCCTACCACTCTCACTACTGCATGCATCTTCCCTGACTTGTTTATGTACACCAAATTCTTCCACACCACTAACTCTATATGGCCTTTGCACTACCTACTCACTAATGCAGGACACTTCACCATCTTTCCTCAACCTGCAATAGCACTAGCATCTGTAACACTCACTGGCATTTCATTCAATCCTTCCATTTCTCTAATACAGGAAGAAAAGGCCCATAACTGGGCCGAGAGTGTCAAGGGTGGGTGGTGGGCGACCGAAGATTCGACTCCTCACCTCCTACAAGGAGAAAATCCTGACACTGACTGCCCCAGGTGGCTGAATGACTGTGCCAAAGGCTGCCATTGGAGGCTGCCATTGACTCATTGTGCTGGGGACCCTGTGATAGAAGGGTATCTCTTTTGACTTAACTGAAGACTGCTGGAATATGGTGCAGGTATGAATGAGACAGACATAGCATTATGCCATGCAGCAACATGCCCACCCCTTTGACTGATAACTGCTGACGACCATGACAAGCATCCTAGCTTTGTGTCAGCACTAAATGGCAGTCAAGAAATAAATACTGCATGCCCGTTCTGGCTGAGGGGGGATAAGTACTAAAAAGCAAGGCAGGGACGCTCTGAGCATCCAGGTAGGTGCAAAGTGGGAGAGCGATAAGAAAGCAAGAGAGCAGCCCTGAAATGCATTTGATCTAATTGGTGAACTTGGTGTCTGTCTAAGCATGCAAAGTGTCCTTTCAGCAGCATTTCAATGATAATTGCCAATGCACTCAAAATACAAAAAGGCAGTAGTAGTGTACTGTGAATCAGAAATGTCCTGCGATGGTGTGGAGAGCCTGGCCAGCATTCATGAATATGGGATGCGTGTGACCATTGCCAATAGAATATCACCTGAGACATTGGTGCTGGGTGTCCAAGATGGAGGTCTGGAGTAGCAGGTGGGGTTCTCAAAATCCTCAGAGTCTACTTTCTGTCTGGTGAATGGTGGAAGAGGAGAGTGCGTATTAATGAGACTAGGTTAAGTAATAATGAGGGTGATAATGAATATTAATTCCCTTTACTAGTTTCTCGCTGGTGACTCAATATCGAGAATTTAATTGGAAAGTGCAACTTGTTACTACTGCAGGCATAATGATTTTCAAAGTCCTCCTTCTTTATCTAGAGCTAGCTGTGGAGACACAGGGTCAACTTCTCCCTTATGTGACTTTTGACTGCAATGGTCACTCAATGGGATGAGATTCAAGAAGGTTGCTGTGTACAATCCTAGTCTTTATTAATCAGTGAATAGAATACAAGAGTAAGGAATTTGTATAATACACAGATTGGACCTTAGCTGGAGTATTGTGTTTGTTTCTGGGTGCTACACTTCAGAAAGGATATGAACACTTTGGAGATTGTGCATAAGAGCTTTAGAAGACCGGTTCCTGGGATAGATTTGAATAGAAACAATGCGCACAGTTATACGAAAATCAGGAGAATAGCACTAAATCGTGAAGATAAAGATAAAGTCGCCATAGTTCCAGAGGACCATAGGGCTGTTGGTGGTGGAGAGAGAGACAACTGATGGTGGTTTAATCTGACAGTCACCACCCCTCAGGTGGGGGCACATTTGAGAAGGTGGACTTTCTTGTTAACCTCAGCCAGTGTGGGAATAATGCTCATTTGGAGAGCTGGCTTTGACACAATGGGCAGAATAGCTCCTTCTGCACCATAACAATTCTGTGATTCTGTGTTTCATCCTGGTATTGCTGATTGGAAACAGAAATTATGGTCAACTGCATCGTGTGATTGGTAGTGGCCATATTTTAGCCCAGCAAAGTTCAGTTTAAAATTTAAACAAGAAAGTATAACATTTATAAAACTACTTATAATCTTGCTTTAGAAAGTTTGAGCCCAGATATAGAGAACCTCAGTGAATTTCTGGACATGGCTGCCAAGACATATCTGTGAGAAGACCTGCATAGAAGCTTATTGCAGAGAAACTAAATATTATACGTGCCGTACAACTGCAATTACCAAAAGTCAACTTCTACTTGAATGATGTGGTAGCTTTATTGAATCCCCTAGCACTTTGTAGTGCATGGTGTGTCACCCATCTGTTTCAGGTTCAGAAGGAAAATTAAAAGAAAAATACAGTCAAATTGGGGAATATGATTATCATCTGGGGCATTGCATGTTCATTGAATTAAGGTACTATTTGGCAAATATTTATATTTGTATAGATCTGAGAAGCAAAAAATAGTAGATTGACAATGACCCATGTAGAAAATGCAGTGAGGTACTGTCTCAGAGAAAGATTTATAATTCTAATAATAAGCTAATTTAAATTTGATTTAAAAAGCAGCCCTCTAATTTCCAAATACTGTTGGAGATGACAAATTATGTTTTTGGATTAGGTGTACTGAGTTGCAAACATTCTGAAATCAACCAATAGAAGAGGATTCTGGATAATCCAAGATGGAAGACGGGAAAAAAAGTTGTGGTTGTAAGAGTTGCTCCTTTTTTTTGAGGTATTTTCAGTGTTGAAGCTGATTTCCTCAAATTTTAGAAGAAGTAATTACTGTTTTATAAGCTGTTGCATTGTTTGGGAACTTTGGGAATAAAACGCAAAACAACAGCACTTTAAAAAGGAGGAAGAGGGACAAAGCAGTGACCACATCGGATGTGAAAAACGGAGAAAGAAACCTGCATAGCCAAGTGACCCAACAGTTAACCTGCAAGGCTGACTGCCACTGTTGTTTGGTTTCAAGTATCTCTGGACATTGGAGTTTATCTGGGAAAAATAAACAAATAGTGAAATTCACAACTGACCTTGGAGTAACCTTTATGGGGGAGCTCACAAAAGGGGAGCAGCTAATTGGCTAGTTTTAAAGTGTAACCTTACAGCTTTTTTTTTGTAGATCTACCATAGTGAGTACAATGGATTCTTTTTTGATTATATGTTTTTATTGAGATCTGACTCTTGACTAAACTTTAAAAATATGAAACATAGGTACTAAGTTAACCTGGAGCACTGTTTTTAAAGCAGTAAGACTGTGCTATTTTCTGGGTCTGTAGATTGTTAAGATGCAAAGATGGCCTTTAGTAGAGTGATAGTAGGAACTGCAAATGCTGGAGAATCTGAGATAACGAGGTGTAGAGCTGGATGAACACGGCAGGCCAAGCAGCATCAGAGGAGCAGGAAAGCTGACGTTTCGGGCCTAGACCCTTCTTCAGATTTTACACCTTGTTATCTTTAGTAGAGTGATGTGCTTTTCCTGTCAGTTGTGGGAGATTAGGGAGAGTTTCCACGTTACTAATGATGATGTCTGCAGGAAGTGTGTTTGGTTGTGAATCCTATCAGATCACATGGATCAATTGGAGCAGCAGTTAGAGGCACTGAGGAATTTACAGGAGCTGGTGGGTGTGATGGATGGCAGTTGCAGGAAGGTAGAAAAAAACGCAAATACATTCCAGGAAAGGTAGCAGAGGAAGGCAGGTAGTGCAGGAGTCTCCTGTGGCTATCCCTATGTCAAACAAGTATACTGCTTTGGAAATTGTAGGGGCTGATGGACTCTCAGGGGAATGTAGCACCAACAGCCAGGTTTCTGGTACTGAGACTGGCTCTAATATAATGAGGGGTGTGTCAGGTTCCAAGCGATCAATTGGGATAGCGGACTCTCTAGTCAAACGAGCAGACAGAGGTTTCTGCAGCCGACAACAAGACATCAGAATATTGTGTTGCCTCTCTGGTGCAAGGATCAAGGATATCTCAGAGGGTGCAGAATATTCTCAAAGGGGAGAGGGACCAGCAGGAAGTCATTGTACACGTTGGAACTAATGGCATAGGAAGCAAAAAGAAAGAGGTTCTGAGAAGATAATATAGGAAGTTAGGCAGGAATTAAAAAGTAGGTCCTCGAGGGTAGTAATATCTGGATTACTCCTGGTGCCATGAGCTAGTGGGGGTAGGAATAAGAAGATAGAGCAGATGAATGTGTGGCTGAGGAGCTGGTGCGGGGGAGAAGGATTCACATTTTTGGATCACTGGAATCTCTTCTGGGGTAAAAGTGACCTGTATATGAAGGATGGATTGCACCTGAATTGGAAGGGACTAATATACTGGCATGGAGATTTTCTAGAGCTGCTCAGGAAGATTTAAACTAGTAAAGGTCGGGGAGGTGGGTCCCAGGGAGATAGTGAGGAAAAAGATCAGTCTGAGACTGGTTCAGTTGAGAAAAGGAGCAAGTAAAACAATCAAGGCAAGCAGGAGAAAAGCAGAGAACAAGGTAGGACTGATAAATTAAATTGCATTTATTTAAATGCAAAAGGCGTAACAGGTAAGGCAGATGAACTCAGGTCATGGTTGGGAACACGGGATTGGGATATCATAGCAATTACAGAGACTGCCTCAGGGATGGACAGGACTGGCAGCTTAATTTTCCAGGGTATAAATGCTATACAAAGGCTAGAAATGGGGGACAAGAGAGCAGGGGCAGTAGCGTTTCTGATTAGGGAAAACGTTAAGGCTGTAGTTAGGGAGGATATTCCTGGGAATATGCCCAGGGATGTGGAAGTGAGAAATAAGAAAGGGATAATCAGCTTTTTGGGATTTACTATAGATGCCAAATGTTTAACAGGTAATTGTGAAACAAATTTGTAAGGAGATCTCAGTTATCTACAAGAATAATAGGGTGGTTATGACCGGGGATTTTAACTTTCCAAACATAGATTGGGACTGCCATACTGTTAAGGGCTTGGATGGAGAGGAGTTTGTTAAATGTGTCTTAAGAAAATTTCCTGATTCAGTACGTGGATGTACCTACTAGAGAAGGTGCAAAACTTGACCTATTTTTGGGAAATAAGACAGGGCAGGTAACTGAGGTATCAGTGGGGGAGCTCTTTGGGGCCAGTGATCATAATTTTATTAGTTTTAAAATAATGATGGAAAAGAGCAAACCAAATCTAAAAGTTAAAGTTCTAAATTGGTAGAAGGCCAATTTTGACAGTATTAGGCAAGAAATTTCAAAAATTGATTGTGGGTGGGTGTTTGCAGGTAATGGGACAGCTGGAAAATGGGAAGCCTTCAAAAATGAGATAACGAAAATCCAGAGACAGCATGTTCCTGTTAGGGTGAAGGACAAGGCTGGGAGGTGCAGGGAATGCTGGATGACGAGAGAAGTTGAAGAATTGGTCAAGAATAAGAAGGAAGCATATGTGAGGTATAGACAGTAGGGATTGAGTGAATCCCTAGAAGAGTATAATGGCAATAGAAGAATACTTAAGATGGAAATCAGGAGGGCAGGAAAAGGATATGAAGTAGCTTAGGCAAATAGGGTTAAGGAGAATCCAAAGGGATTCTACAAATACATTAAGGACAAAAGTGTAACTAGGGAGAGAATGGGGCCCCTTAAAGATCAGCAAGGCCACTTATCTGTGGAACCACAGGAGATGGGGGACATGCTAAATAAGTACTTTGCATCAATGTTTACTGTGGAGAAGGACATAGAAGATAGAGAACGTGGGAAAATAAATAGCGACATCTTAAAAAATGAGGAGGATGTGCTGGACGTCTTAAAACACATATAGGTGGATAAATCCCCAGGACCTAATCAAGTGTATCCTAGAAGCTTGGGGATGTGTTTGCTGGGCCCCTTGCTGAGATACTTGTATCGTCGATAGCCAGAGGTGTGGTGCCGGAAGACTGGAGGTTGGCTAACGTGGTGCCAATATTTAAGAAACATGGGACCAGTGAGCCTGACATCGGTGGTGGGCAAGTTGTTGAAGGGAATCCTGAAGGACAGGTTTCACATGTATTTGAAAAGTCAAGGACTGATTAGGGATAATCAACATGGTTTTGTGCATGAGAAATCATATCTTACTAACTTGATTGAGCTTTTTGAGGAAGTGACAAAGACGTTTGATGAGAGCAAAGTGATGGATGTAATCAGTGTGGACTTCAGTAAGGCTCTCAACAAGGGTCCTCATGGTAGACTGGTCTGTCCTATTTAAATGGGCCACCACTCACTGCAACACGCCAGAACTACGCAGGAAAGAGGAATAGCACCTACACAAAATCTTCGCTATGAGTGGATATCCCCGGAACTTCATCTCCAGGTGCCTACTAAATAGACAACAAGAGGACACAGTATACCCTAACATATTGGCCACACTGCGCTACATCAAGAACATATCAGAACCGACAATGAGACTCCTACAACCACTAGGAATCATCAAAAGCCTATATCCACTCTACAACAAACACTCACAAGGATTAAAGACCCCATACCCACAGCATGCAGAACTAACGTAGTTTACAAAATACCGTGCAAGGACTGCCACATTACATCGGACAGACAGGAAGGAAACTAGCCATCAGAATACAATAACATCAGCTAGCAATAAAACGGCACAATGAACTTTCCTTAATATCAGTGCACTCAGACAATGAAGGCCATCGGTTTAACTGGGACAACATAACCGTAGTAGCCCAAGCCAAACATAGACACGCACAGGAATTCCTAGAGGCATGGTTCTCAACCCATAATGCAATCAACAAACATATAGAATTGGACACCATATACAAACCCATACAGAAAACCAGAAATGACACTACTCACCATAACGGACCAGGCAGTATAAATTCCAAGTGGAGTAGAATAACATCGCTTCATCGGAGGCCTCACTAATGATGTTACCTGGCATGGTGATGAAACGTCTGAACAAAACCAAGCCAGCTTGGTGAGCCAGTCAACAACTTCATCCACAACCCGAGCTACAAATCTTTAGTAAAACCTTAAAGGGGCTAGATTTATTTAGAATATCTGGAGAGCATGGACAAGTTAGACTGACGGGTCTGTTTCCATGCTGTGCAACTCAATGACTCTAATTCATGTCACTTAAATAAACTATGAAATTTTAATGGCTCTGATCGAGTATTGTAGGAAACAAGTTGTTGGTAAGTCTTGAAATATATGGCTTTATACATTGTAAAATTTCCTTTTCCTATCTTCTGGACATACTTCATTAAGATCAAATAAGCTGCAGCTCAAGTTTGAATGTGTATTTATTGTATCGACAGTAAGTTGCTTCAACACTCTAACAGATTTGTCATTTAACTAATCCCCTTGCACATGATTTGATTTACATTATGGCACTCTTTGTTTCTCTTTCGTTTTTAGGGGTAATGACTTTGATATTTTGTAAGCAATGTAATGGAATTTTTTTCTGTGTAATTTGTTTTGTCCATATTACATTTCGTTAATCATTCTTTCTTGATTATGTAACTTGTTGCTATAATTAATTTGGTAAATGTAACTAATTTTCAAAGCTTACGTACATGTAAGCAAATCAGATTAGAGTTCCAAGTAAGAGGAAGGTGTGCTGCTTTTGCATATCAATTAAGGTGTTTGCGAGTTGTACATGTTTGAACGTACAAAGTGGCAATGTTTCCTTATTTATTTGTTTTTTTTAATCAGGTATTTGGAGATGGTTGCTAGTTAAGAAAAGAGGCAGTTACAGAAAGTATATTTCAGCAGCTAGGATAGAGTATAAGATTGAACAGGAATCAGTGGGAGGAATGAAGCATATCAAAGAAGATATTTGTGTTTGTATGATTATATAGCCAAAACATAATAACATTATATGTTATAGCAACATTTTAAACCTCAATCTAAAAGGCCTTAGTAGTATGTGATTCATACCAATTCAGATTTGGTCTACAAAGAAAACCTAGAGCTTGACTTAGCTTGGATTACTGGGGCGTGGCTGATGATGTTTACGAGAATGGTTTTGTATTATCAATTTAATGTTTTCTGAATTTCTGTTTTCTGACTTGCTTTACCTTCCTTACTGCAAAATAATGTTCTTCTCTCTGGTTCTGGCCTTTAAAGGAAAATAACTGTCAAATTTGTAGTTTTGAAAACAACAAATGCTGCAGACCATAATGGGTTAGACAGTGTCCATGGAGAGAGAGCAAGCTAACGTTTTGGATCTAGATGACTCTTCATCGCAGCTTATCATTAGCTTGCTGTCTCTGCATGGATGCCGTCTGACCCGTTGTGATCTGCAGCATTTGTTGTTTTCAGTACGGATTCCAGTCAGCACCTGTCGTAATTTGCTGCTAAATTTGTAGTTTTGATTGATTTCACATGGTATTTATATAGTTCATCTGTTCTTCATTGAAACATAATGTGCTGCAGTTAGATTATGTGTATCTATTAGAACTGAAAGAGGGGAACATGGTCAATGCCACCGATTTTCCTCATGTTGAAGACAAATGTTCCTTCCTATCAATCTTATTTAAAATGGTACAACATTGCACCCCACAAGAAGTAAGATCTAGAAAATCCAAATTTTGAGTGAAACCAATTTACTTGAATCCACTTCCTCATTTAAAGTCAAAAATGTATAGAATTTGTCATTGTACAATTATCAATAATACAATGTTATAATGACAGTCGTATGTTGTGCAGATCAAAGTAAAATAAGAAATATTGCTCAGAATGAACCAAAGTAATTTTGATTAAAACAGATTCTTGTGCTAGAATATGGAAAAAATGATATTCAAATACAAAATTTGGTTTCCAAGGTGATATGAATCACAAGCTAGCTGAAGCTTGAGTGGAAAAATCTTGCTTGAGTAGGATCAGTAAAATCCTTGACTGGAATAGATAGAGAAGCCAACTGCTAGACATATATTCAGATTATTTTTGTACAGCTATAAAATACATTGTACTTATTATTAAAGTTAGAGTTTTTCTTTTCATTTCTTTGGCAATATAAGAAAAGAATAGTTAAATAACTATCATATCATGCATTCCATGAAGCTAGTCTTTTATACCTATGCAGTAGCACAAAATTGACAACTCATTTTGCACGCCGACCTGACCTTTTTTCCACGATAAAGACGAGGAGTAAGACAACGAAGGATTTAAGCTAAATTCTGAACGTTTTAAATTAGTGCTGATGCAGAGCACTATGAGTCAATATGAATTATGTTGATTGGTGAGTGGGATCTGGTCCTGGTCTGGGAAAGAATATTAGCAGCAGAATTTTGGATGAAGTGTGTTTTAGGTGATAGGAAGTTGGCCAAGGAGTCATGATAGCTGGCAACTGGGCTGTGATGCTTATGATGACCTGTATGAAGCAGCAGTGAAGCCATTCAGGGAAAATTGATTCAAGAGACAGATATCCTGAACCTGAACCATCACAACCCCTTGAAGAAGATAATGAGCTGAAATTTCTGTATCTCTGTATTTTTCCTGTACATAGTGGGGAAAGTTTGAAATGCTGCGTTGAAAAAAATGAAACACTTCCAGCTCCAGTGAAGAACTTCCCAGCTGTGTCATCACAGTGTTGAAAGAATCATTCAATACTGTCTCCAGGGATGAATCTGGTATACAAAAAGAATGAAGAATATTCTGAAGTTAGCTCTGGAAACGCAGAAATGATGACTTCGCTACTACTCCTAAGGGAGGAATTTCTGTTTCAGTGGCTAGTGGTATCAAAATATGTAAATACAGCATTCCAGTATAACTCAAGTGGACTGCTTTGGTGACTTGGTGAGCTGGGGGAATTTTAATTCTTTTTCTAAAAATCTCAATATTGTTGTAGCTATTGTGTAATTGTAAGTTATCGTTTAAATTCACAGGCAAGGGATGTAAACAAGCATAGGTATTTTCTAATCAACCTGTTCAGAGATGTTAATACATACTTCTAGAGCATGTGAGACTAGAACCCAGGACTCCTGACTCAGAGGTAGAAACACTACTATCGTACTACCAAAAACGTTCTAAACAAGCACATAAAAACTATCCACCATGCATCACCTGCGGCTAGTGAATTAAGGAAACTGCATTAGACTTCTTTTCTGTCACTGAATATGACTTGAACGGGGTCCTGGGAGTGAATTGAGGAGTTACATGAAGAGGAAAGGAGGTGCTCCTTCAATTATTTTCACCAATTAGAATTGGTTCTCATTCTTAGCCTTAAGTATTCAATTTATATATACAGGCAAAGCAGCTGACTGGTGAATAACAGTGCATAATTATACTTTCCAATTGCTAATCTCAGTTGATAGTAAATACTCTAAAAGTAG
This sequence comes from Rhincodon typus, assembly GCF_021869965.1. NCBI lineage: Eukaryota > Metazoa > Chordata > Chondrichthyes > Orectolobiformes > Rhincodontidae > Rhincodon > Rhincodon typus. The sequence goes on along the minus strand of NC_063337.1, from coordinate 55,939,777 downwards.
GTTTACTGTATAACAGTGCAGTTCAGCCATATGGCAAACCCATCCTAATGCGTGTGGGAGTCGTGGACACTTCGTATGACCTAGATGAGCACAGGTGCAGCAAATATCACTGGCAACAGGAACACAGAAATGTGAGCTCTAGAGTTTTGAATTCAAGTGGCAGCTGGAGTTACTGTGGTGCATTTGTGAGGCAGGGGAATATGGGTATGGCATATTTGATAAGGTGGTCACGCCACAGAATGGGGACACGCAGGCAGATAGGGAATGGGTAACCACTGGACAGGCAGATAGTACAGCAATTCCCTGAGACAAGTTTACTAAACGGATGTGGTAATCAGTGTAGCTGTCAAGCTTTCAAAGGAACTCTCACATTTCTTTGACCATTCAGATTTCCTGTGTTTCTTTTATATAAACAATAGCATCTGAAGAGTCATTGGCTTTTTTGACTTCAGAAGGTCATAGACCTATTACCAAACTCGTATTCATTTTATCCACAGTTGATTATTACGCTTGGCATGTGTTCAGTTTGCATGAAAAATAACTGACTAGCCATTTGATCCCTATCTTGACCTCCTGTCTCAACACTGCACCACTATCAACATCACTGGCATGGAGCCAGTTTAAAATACCTATCAAGTCCTGCTAAACCCAGTGGGGTAATCAGCATAGCTTTCAAAGGAACTCTGATATTTCTTTGATTGAATTTATTGTCACATGTTCCGAAATACAGTGAAAAGCTTTGTTTACGAGCGGTACAGGCAGATAATAGTAAGCAAAGGATGTACAGATCAAAAAGAATTAGGCAGAGGCATACAGGTTACATTGCACAGGCATGTGCTAGACAAGATCAATGTTGACAAGATCAATATTATTTGAGGCTAGAGAGTCCATTCATCAGTCTGGTAATGGCTTGGAAGAAGGTGTTCCTGAACCTGCTTGTGCGTGTGTTCAGGCTTCTGTATCTTCTGCCTGACGGAAGAGGTTGTAGGAGATCATTACCGGGGTGAGATGGGTCTTTGATGTTGGCAGCCGTTCTGCAGCAGAGAGCCATGTAAACAGAGTCCATGGATAGAAGGTCAGCTTCCATGATGGTCTGGGCTGTGCACACAACCTTCTGTAGTTTTTTTACGGTGCTGGGTGGAGCAGTTGCCATATCAGGCCATGATGCACCCGGACAGTATGCTTTCAATGATGCATCTGTAGAAGTTGGTGAGGGACCTTATGGGCATGCCAAATTTCCTGAACTGCCTGAGGAAGAAAGGGTGTTTTTGTACCTCCTGACTGTGGCATCTGCATGGGAAGTCCAGGACAGGTTGTCAGTTATCGTCACTCTGAGGAACTGGATGCTCTTCACCCTCTCAATCTCAGTTCCATTGATGTAGATGGGGACGTGTTCTCCTCCTTTCTTTCTAAAGTCGATGATTAGTTCTTTAGTTTTGCCGACATTGAGGAACAGATTGTTTTCATTGCACCACATCACCAAGCTCTCTAACTGTCTTCTGTATTTTGACTCGTCGCTGTTAGTTATTTGTCCCGCTACGGTGGTTTCATCAGCGAACTTTGTAGATGGCGTTCGTTTGGAATTTGGCAATACAGTCATAGGTTTAAAGGGAGGTGTACCGGGGCTGAGGACACATCCTTGGGGTCTTCAGTGTTGAGTGTTATTGTGAAGGAGGTGCTGTTACCCATCTTCTCAGATTGCAGTCTGTGGGTCAGAAAGCTGAGGATCCAGTTGCAGAGGGCAGGGCCAAGACCAAAGTCACCGAGTTTTGAGATCAATCTGGAGGGGATAATGGTGTTGAAGACAGAACTCTAGTCAATGAGCAGGAGTCTGATCTAGGTGTCTTTGATGTCCAGATGTTCCAGGTATGAGTGCAGGGCTAGGGATATAGCATCCTCTGTGGACCTGTTACATTGGTAGGCAAATTGTAGGGGATCGAGGTGGGCTGGGAGACTGGAGTTGATGTGGGCCACGACCAGCTCCTCGAAGCACTTCACGATTATTGAGATCTGAG
>NC_063337.1:55877565-55937752 GCF_021869965.1 Rhincodon typus | reverse complement strand
AATTCAGAACAAACTTAAGATAAAGTACACTCGCGTCAATATAACACAATTTTCCCAAGGGATGCAGAGTTCCTCCCAAATTTGCCAAACATTACCAGGTCATCAATGTATACAACAAAGTAGCATATTCCTTAATGACCTTGGTGATTATCCACGAAACGTTTCTGGTGCATTTTTCATTCCAAATGGCATGACTTTAAATTGATAAAGACTATCCAATTACAAAATCTGATATATCTTTGACTGCATCAGACTTGCCAAAATTCCTTTACTTACCAATATCCCTTTAAGTCATTTGGTGGAATAGCCATACTTAAATCCTCTCTGTAGTCTTCCAGTGGTGAGATTAGATGAGCATCCATCTTTGTCACTGTAATCTTTGTTGTCTTTGTGTTAATCTATACACATTGATTGTAATTTGCCTGGTTTTGGAGCCAACACAATGGTAAGCTCTAGCTACTGCGACTCATTTCAATAACGCCTTTGTCGATCATGAACTTGATCTCTTTCCCTACTTTGGCTAACTCTGTGGATTGAGTCTATAATAATCTTGATATTTTTATGGGCAAATATCTCCCGCATTGAGGTCATGTCAAAAAAAAAGGTTTTTCTTAGCCTATTCACACAAATTGATCATGAGTTGCAAACAAATTTTATAAATCACCGTGATAGTTTTATGGGAGTTAGCAGAATTCCATTTAACTCTGATTACTGGAGGGTTGCCCTCAGAATTTTCAATTTCTGATTCATTCTCAAATCATCCTGAATCTTTAACTGTACCCCCTATTTCTTTACCCAATGTGAACACACTTCCGACTATCTTCCCTGATCTGGTATCTCTTTAGCATATTAAAATGACAAACTTTACTGACTTTCTTTTCTTCTGTTTGGAGTACTCATTGCATAATTCACATAATTGAGTTTCTTTTTGATTTGATAAGGTCCAGTGAACCTCACTTTTAATGATACCTCAAAGACAGGTAACAATATAAACATCTTGTCTCCAAAGACAAAATTTTAGGCTATAACCTTGTTAACTGCTCCAGCTTTCATTGTTTGTTGAGTACTCTTCAAATGCTTTTTGGCCAACTCACTTGCTTTGATTAGGATTTTCTCAGAAATTTGGCACATAAATCAGAAGTGTAGTCGCTGACCTTTTGGTTTAGGAATTTTTTGTTTTAATCTAACCTCATGTCCATTTATTAGTTCATGAAGACTAAATCCACTGTCGTAATGACAAGCAGAAACCAAGAAATTCCTTTATCCCAATCATTAGGGTATTTCTGACATTGATACTGTTCAAGTTCTTTAAAATTAGATGCCATCTTTCTAATGCTGCTTGAGATTAAATTGATCATAGGTTAAAACGTAAATTGTTTTATTCTCAAACTATTCAGAATTTCTTTGAATGTTTATGCAATAAAAAATGGACCTTGATCTGTTTGTATTTCCTTGGATAATCCACATTTTGCAAAAATTGAACTAACTTCTCCACTCCCATTTTTGCTACTATTTTCCCCAAAGGCAATGCCTTAGGAAATCTTGGATTAGGAGAGGTTTTGTTGGGGGAGTGTATGGTGAATTGAAGGATCAATTTAATAATTAATCAGGTGTTGGGCAAGATTTTAATGGTCTAAACTTTCTTGGGAAACTATTAGCTTAACTGAAGCTGAGCCCTGCAAATTCTCTGCCTTTAATGGATTATGTTAGAGGGTTCCAGACACAGTGAAATTGCCTATTGGAATCTTCAATTTCCAGGGCAATTCCCATGGAGCGTGCTACATCTAAGATTCCACATGCTTCCAATGTGCAACTCTGCTCCAGCAACTTTCTGGCCATCAGAAAATTTGGGCTGCTGTTTTGCATTCCTGGTTTTAGGTAAAAGTCATATACATTCTATTAAAACTCTGATAAGTGGTTCTTTCAAAGTTGGTATCAGAATTAAAGGCACAGATTTAGTTGATTTTCGGTGTTTCCCCACTACCTGATATTTATGTCACCTCTGGCAAAACTTAACTGCATCTTTATGTAATCTTAATTAATAAATATGGTTTTGTATTTTCAGCCAGTTTACTCAGTTGACTGGACAGCTGGATTGCAAAGCAAAATGATGCCAATTATGCAGGTTCAATTACAATGACGAGTGAGGTCAATATGAAGACTCCATCTTCTCAACATCATCCCTTGGTATGAGGTGCGCTGACCCTCAGCTTAAACTTGCCACTACTCACCTCTGCCCAATGAGAGAGAGCAGCCTATTGTCTTGTGGGATCATTGCAACTTTATTTCAATTTTCCTAATACTTAAGTGACCTGCTATTGGAATTTTTTGAGCCATTCATTAAATTTTGTGTTAATACCCAGATGGAACCACTGCCTGATGGACTTCTGCCCATTATTCATTGGCTGGTATTTGAGTCATTCTGTATTTCCTCATTAACACTTTATTTTTAAAACAATAATATTCAGCTAATAGTTCTGATTCAGTTCCTCAATAGGCTGAAATTCAATTCAGGATTCATTTGTTTCACTTTGATTAAAGAAGATTAACTAAACATGTCAGCCTCATCCTCTTTGCTTTCCTCCTCTCGGTTTAAGTTTGGGCAACATGGTGGCCCAGTGGCTATCACTGCTGCCCCACAATGCCAGAGACCCAGGTTGGATTCCATCCTTGGGTGACTGCCTATGTGGAGTTTGCACGTTCTCCCTGTGTCTGCGTGGGTTTGCTCCAGGGGGCTCCGGTTTCCTCCCAAAGTCACAAAGATGTGCAGGTTAGGTAGATTGGCCATGCTAAATTGCCCTTAGTATCAGGGACGTACAGACTTGGAGGATTTTCCATGGGTGGGTGTGGGTGGAATGGTCTTCGGACAGTCATTGTGGACTCAATGGGCCAAATGGCCTGCTTCCACACTGTAGGGATTCTTTGACATTTCAAAATAGTGTCAGGGAACTAGATTTGACATCATTTCTCTTTGCATAGACTCTTCCTCTTCCTGAATGATTTTATGGATGTGAGGTCTAGTCACAGCTCAGTCAGAAAACAATGCAGGATGTTCCTCCTGTAGCAACTCAATTGCTTGTACTTCCACTGATTATTTCAACACCCTTAGTGAGGCCAATATTTTTGGACCAGCCAGGTCATTTCCTTTAGTAAAATATTTCCTTCACAAGCAATAATTGAAAAAAAATTGTTTTACTGTCCTGAACTATCAGCTCCTTTCAAGATGTTTCTGAGGGAACAGGTTCCACCTGTATCACTTCCACAGTTTTAATATCTATTTCCTTTCCTAATGTACCCTTTTCTGATGGTTCCTTAGGGACTCCTACTATTGCAATAGGTTTTTCATTTAAGGAGCTTGAAGATGTCCAGTTTTATCACAATAGAAACACTTTTTCTGTATAATTTTGGCATCCATCTGTTTGTTCACAAAAATGAATATTTTACCATCTCCAGATTTTGTGTACCTCCAATTTCCTTGTTGATACCCATATGATGATTTCTCCACACGCATAAAGCTTTGGTTAGACCACATTTGGATATATTGTGAGCAATTTTGGGCTTTGTATCTTAGGCATGATGTGCCTTGGGAGTGCACAGGAGGTTAACAAGAATGATTTTAGATGAGGAAGTCTTGTCATATGAAGAGTAGTCGAGGACGCTGGGACTGTAATTGATTGAATTTAGAAGGATGAGGCAGGTCTCATTGAAACTTACAGAATACTGAGAGGTCTGGACAGACTGGATGTGAAGATGTTTCCACTAGTAGGAGAGATTGAAGCTGTGCCTTTGGGCCCTAGAGTGAACAGACAACCCTTTAGAACTAAGATGAGGAGGAATTCCTTCAGCTAGAGGTTGGTGAATCTGTGGAACTCATTGCTGCAGAAGGCTGTGGCCAAGTTACTGCAAGTATTTAAGACAGATAGATAGGTTCTTGATTAGTAAAGGGATCAAAGTTTAATAACTGGGAATGAGGAAATAGCCGAGACATTAAACAGTTATTTCGTGTCGGTCTTCACAGTGGAAGACACAAATAACATGCTGAAAACTAATGGCAAGAAGGTTATAGCAGGTGCGGACCGAGAAACAATCATTATCACTAAGGAGGCAGTGCTGGGCAAGCTAATGGGGCTAAAGGTAGACAAGTCTCCTGGCTTTGATGAAATGCATCCCAGGGTACTAAAAGAGGTGATGGGGGAAATAGCAAATGCATTAGTAATTATTTACCAAAATTCACTGGACTCTGGGGTGGTTCACACAGATTGGAAAACAACCAATGTGACACCACTGTTTAAAAAAGGAAGTAGACAAAAAGCAGGTAACTATAGGCCAGTTAGCTTAACTTCGGTAGTGGGGAAAATGCTTGAATCTATCATTAACGAAGAAATAGCAAGACATCTGGATATAAATTGTCCCATTGGGAACACCCAGCATGGGTTCATGAAGGGTAGGTCATGTTTAACTAATTTGGTGGAATTCTTTGAGGACATTACTTGCATGGTGGACAATGGGGAACCTGTGGATGTGGTGTATCTGGATTTCCAGAAGGCATTTGACAAGGTGCCACACCAAAGGCTGCTACATAAGATGAAGTTGCACGGTATTACAGGTAATGTATTGGCATGGATAGAGGATTGGTTGACCAGTAGAAAGCAAAGAGTAGGGGTAAATGGGTGTTTTTCTGGTTGGCGGTCAGTGGCTAGTGGTGTGCCTCAGGGATCAGTCTTGGGACCACAGTTGTTTACAATTTACATTGATGATTTGGAGTTGGGGACTAAGTGTGGTGTGTCAAAATTTGCAGATGTCACTAAGGTGAGTGGTAGAGCAAAGTGTGCAGAAGACACTGAAAGTCTGCAGAGGGATATAGATAGTCTAAGTGAGTGGGCAAAGGTCTGGCAGATGGAGTACAATGTTGATAAGTGTGAGTCATCCATTTTGGTAGGAATAACAGCAAAATGGACTATGTTTTAAATGGTAAAAAATTGCAGCACGCTGCTGTGCAGAAGGACTTGGGTGTCCTTGTGCATGAATCGCTAAAAGTAGGATGGCAGGTGAAGCAGATAATTAAAAAGGCAAATGGAATTTTGTTTGCCATTGCTAGGGAGATGGAGTTTAAAAACAGGGAGGCTATGCTGCAGCTGTATAGGGTCCTGGTGAGGCCACACCTGGAGTACTGTGTGCAGTTTTGGTCTCCTTACTTGAGAAGAGATATCCTAGCACTGGAGGGGGTGCAGAGGAGATTCACTCGGTTGATTCCAGAGTTGAGAGGGTTGGATTATGAGGAGAGACTGAGTAGACTGGGATTATACTCATTGGAATTCAGAAGAATGAAGGGAGATCTTATAGAAACATATAAGATTATGAAGGGAATAGATAAGGTGGAGGCAGGGAGGTTGTTTCCGCTAGCAGGTGAAACTAGGACTAGAGGGTATCGCCTCAAAATAAAGGGAAGCAGATGTAGGACTGAGGTCAGGAGGAACTTCTTCACCCAAAGTGTTGTGAATCTGTGGAATTTCCTGCCCAGTGAAGCGGTTGAAGCTACCTCGCTGAATGTGTTTAAGGCAAGGCTAGATAAATTTTTGAACAGTAAAGGAATTAAGGGTTATGGTGAGTGGGCAGGTAAGTGGAGCTGAGTCTCAAAAAGATCAGCCATGATCTTATTAAATGGCGAGGCAGGCTTGAGGGGCCAGATGGCCTACTCCTGCTCCTAGTTCTTATGTTCTTATGTTGTAAAGGTTAAGGGAAGAAGATGGGAGAATGTGGTTAAGAAATATATCAGCCATGATGAAGTGGCAGAGCAGACTCAATTCGCCAAATGGCCTAATTCTGTTCCTATATCTTATTGATCTTATGGTCTTAACTTTAGTGGTGAGGAAAGAATGATTAATTTGTGATAGAACTAATACACATGGACAACTGTGAATTAATTAAGGAGAGCAGTATTGATTTCCTAAGGAAAATACACAGTTAGCTAATTGATGAAGTTCTTTAAAGAGTTAACAGAGAGAGTTTATAAGGATTAAGCTGTTGATATGCTCTACATGAACTTCCAAAAGGTGTTTGATAATTGTACTGCAAAACAGATTTGTGAGCAAATGCTAGAGTTCATGGCATAAAAAGAACAGTAATAACGTGGATGCAAAATTGGTTGAATGATAGGAAACAAAGAGAAAAAGAACAAAGAAACTCTTGATGCTGGAAATCTGAAACAAAAACAGAATTTGCTGGAAAATCTCAGCATGTCTTTGGAGAGAAATCAGAGTTAATGTTATTGGTCCAGTGACCCTTCTTCAGAAGCCAGGTTGGAGGAAAGATTAGGAATAAATGATGTGAGAAGATAGAATTAAACATAAGAGAAAAAAAATTGAACAGACAAAGGAGTGGATAAAAGTAAAAACAGAAGTTGCTGGAAAAGCTCAGCAGGTATGGCAGCATCTGTGAAGAAAAAATCAGAGTTAACGTTTTGGTTCCGGTGACTCTTCCTCAGACAGGCAGGTGTTACACCTTCTGCAGTTGCAGGGGAAGGTGCCGTGGGGCTGTGGCGACATATTGGGAGTGAAGGAGGAGTGGACCAGTGAGGTCTAGACAGAACAGTCCTTGCAGAAGGCTGATAAGGGAGAGGAGGGAAATGTGTCTGGTGGTGGCATCCCGCTCAAACTGGTGGAAATGGTGGCTAATGATCCTCTGGATGTGGAAGCTGGTGGGATGGCAGGTGAGGACAAGGGTGGGGGAGTACTATCAGTGTTGTGGAAGAGTGAAGGCCAAAGTTTTGGAGATGGGTCAGACCTGCTGAGGGTCCTGTCAACTATGGTGCTGGGGAATCCTTGGTTGAGGAGGAAGGTGAACATATCAAAGGCCCCCTTGTCAAAGTTGGCATCATCAGAACAGATGCAGAGGAGATGGAGGAACTGGGAGAATGAAATAGAGAATGGAAACAGTGTGTGCTTGTTAATGGACAGTGTGTGCTTGTTAATGGTATTTTTCAGGCTGGTGGATGGTTTATAATAGTGTTTCACAGAGATCACAATTGCAACACTTACTTTTCCAGATGTACGTTAGTTATCTAGACCTTGGTTTACAGGGAACAATTTTTAAGTTTATGGATGATGCAAAACTTGAAAATATTGGAAACTGTGGAGAATAATGTAGAATTTTAACTGTACAAATTGATTAATGTGGGCAGATAGTTGACAGATGATGTTCAATGTGGAAAGGTTTGAGGTGATACATTTTGGTTGAAGGAACATGCTGAGAGAATTTAAAATAAAGAATATTATTCTAAAGGGTGCACAGTAACAAGAGAAACCTGGGAGTATATGCACATTTAAGTGGTAGGAGAGATGCAAAGAGCAGCTAATAAAACATGCATTATACTTTGCTTTATTAAGAGGAGCATCAACTACAGTCCAAGGAATTTAAGATAAACTTTATAAGATGCTCGTTAGACCTCCACTGGAGTATTATGCACAGTCTCAGCACCACACTTCAAAAAGAATGTGAAGGCAGTGAGTAGAGTCCAGAGAAGATTTATGAGAATAATTCCAGGAATAAGAAACTTCAGATAGGAGGATAGATCAGGGAAGTTAGGACTATTTTCCTTGGAGAGGGGAAGGGTAAGAGGAGATTTGATGGAAGTTCTGAAAATCATGGAGAGTTCTGGACAGAATAGATCTGGAGAAGCATCAAGAATGAAATGACACATGTAAACTATTGGCAAAGAAGCAAAAACAATGTGAGAAAAAAAGCATTTTCATACCGTGAGTAGATATGGTTGGAAAATTAAGTATTTAAAGCTTTAAGACTGAGATAGAAATGTTCTTGATTATCAAGGGGATCAAGGGTTACGGGGAGAAAACAGGAGAATGGGGTTGAGCAACTTATCAACCATAATTGAATGGCGGAGCAGACTCGATGGGCCAATTGGCCTAATTTCTGCTTCTGTGTCTTATGGAACATAATGTCTGGAAATGTGGTAAAGGTAGGTTCAGTTGAGATATAAGAGGGCGTTAGATGGTTATTTGAAAGGAAATAATGAGAGGAAAATAATAGGTGATGAGAAAAAGCAGGAGAATGGCACAAAACCACAATGTCCATTTGGAGAGCTGGTGTAGACATATTGGGCTGAATTTCCTCCTTCTACACTATAAAAATTCTGTGATTCTGTGATACCCCACACTTGCGCAGCTCAAAAAGTAGGAGTGCATCATAGTCAATAATAATGTGGACTTGAACATTTAATGAAATGGAATCCTCTTAGACATACGCATCAAGTTCATAGTCTATAGAAAGCTCCTGCACACATGTTACAGACTTGATGGAAAATTGGAAAACAGCATGGCGTTCATGACAGTTTGTCATATCCCTACAATTCTCATTCCCACCCAAGAACTTTGGACTGGCTTGAGATTGAAACTTTAAATACTTAGTTTTCCTTAATTTTTTAAAAATTCCTTCTTTAAAAGATAATAGGTATTCTGCAGTTGATTTTTTTGTTGCTGAATGAAGGCTTGCTTTTCTGGAATAGACTTCTTCAAACTAAAACTAAGATCACATTTTTTTCTTTTTTTTAATGTACTTTTGTCACTTATTGATTGTAGCAGAATATTCTCTTCACCCAAAAACTAATGATTTTTAAACTTGAAATATTTCAATAAAAAGATTTTTCTACCGTTACAGGATCTCTTTCCTTTGTCAGTCGCCCAGAGCAATGGTTGTCCCTGCGCACGACTTGTGGAAGCTTTCTGTAAGGATTTTCTTTTCAGTCTCTGAGGCTTAATAGCACTGTGTTACTGCTAATAAATGGAGTGTTTGGCGTCACAATTGTTTTTTTACATAGTTAGACTTTTTTGCCCCTTGATTAATTACGTGTTCCAGTTCCATTTGATGCGCAACTTTAAGGTTTTGTAAAGTATGAAAGCTCTGTAGCTTCGGACTCTGCTGCTTTGCTGAAAGACAAATTCTGAACTTCTATGCCCTGTTGATGAAACTCAATGACATACTTCAACTGCCAGGCAAGCAGGTTAATATTATCTGAAACTTCAATATTACCTTGACTAATTTAGACTTAACCATTTCCTTTTACTTGGATAGCTTTTCACTATTTGTTGTTGTTTATGGGCTATTTCACAACTTTCTTGTTTTTCTCTGAATATATTAAGGTTATCATGATCTGTGCCAGCCGTTGTTGTAAGTATGCATTGTGTACAGATAATTTCTGGTAATAGAAGTGAGGTGCTGTCCAAGCTTGAAGCTTTAATGATCATGAAACTGTGTTGAAGGCCTGAGACCTCTTCTTGTAGTATTGTGCATCCCTTTCAAAATCAGTAATCCAAGATTTCTCAAATATTGTGGCCATCTTTCTACCTGTGGAGAACTCTGAATCTTCACTGGAGTTCATTTGTGGTTAAATTAATGAAACCTCCTCATCAGCCGATTTTCCTTTTAATGTTAACACATTAAACAATTTATGTCAGTTCATTTCAAATAGCCTGAAACACTGACAGGTCCTTTACCTCTAGTTGCATTTCCTTTAATTCTGCCAAGGCTCCATTCATCTTAACTGGGTGTTGTGGTGTGGCACTTAGCAACTGACACTTCAGAATGTCAGTTTTATTCCCTTTCTCTGTCGTGGTATGGCCTTCACCAAAGAATGGAATTTCTACGTCTAGTCATGGATGTTGCTCCTATTGCTGTCGTATTTCACTGGTGCATGCATTTGAATAAGCAGGCAAGTTCGCTTCCTTGTTACCCTCTTTAACAAAAGGGTGACTCTCTTCAAAAGAGACAGCAGAGTCTAATGAACATTGATAGTCAAGTCAAATAGTGTAGGAAGATCCAGAACCTCTGCTTGAACAAAATCAACAGCATGATTGGAGCTTTCATTCACCAAGACGCTATTCTGGAAGAGAAAACTAAGGTCTACAATGCCCTCTTGTGGCAGGTCATGTCATTCTGGGCATCTTTTTGTAGCTGCTTGTAGTGTCTCATCTGAGAGAAACAAAATTATTTCTGCATGTAAGGTGCAGAATCATTCCATTATCTTCCTATGGTCCTAAAATGGAGTTTCTGTAATGGAGGCTGGTCCATGGTGCACTCAGTCAGTGTCAATGCATTTTCTTCTGCAACTGTTGAGTGGATAAGATTCAAAGCCACATGAACATCTCTGCTTAACAAACAAGAGTGACGATTAGGTATGACATGTAAAGTATTTGTGATCTGTTTCCCATTATAGTGTAGTATAGCCTGCACAAGCCATCTCATTTTGAGTTATATATCTCCTGTACCATAATCATGTATGGAAGACAATCGGGGAATTCATGCTTTCAGCCATGCTGTTGAATCTGAAAGAATGGATGTGATTACCCTGTATCCAATTTAAAATTAGTTCTCTTGTCAATAACATGCCAAAATCATCTTGTGGACCTGCATAATCATGGACCCACAACCTTCAATAATCTGTTATATTCCCCTGAGAAGATTTTATCCCACTCCTTAGTGTAGTGGGCCCAGGCTGATGGGGTGAAATTGGTTGAAAGAAATTCACCCAGATTAGCTCAACGTTTTTCAACTAGAAAATTTCAAATTAGAAATGGTGTGAAATCCTAATTAAATATCCAGAAATTTTTTAGGAAAGTCTAGGGGCAATTAAAGGAGCCAAGGTCATCTTGCATGTTGCCCAGGAAGCAAGTCCACAATTCTGTAAGACCCGCACAGTTCTATTTGCCTTACGGGCAATAGTAGAGGCAGTAATCATAGGGCTGGAAAACAAAGGAATCATCAAACCAGTGCAGTTTGTGGAATAGGTGGCACCCACCGTACTGATTTTGAAGCCCAACGGGTTGGTTCGCCTTTGTGGGGATTTTAAGCAAACAGTAAACTGCTTTTTGCAGCCAGAGAAATACGCAATGCTTCGCATGAGGATTTATACGCAAAGCTGGTGGTGGGTCTGACCTTCACGAAGCTGGGCATGAGTCATGCGTACTTGCAATTGCAGTTAGATGAGGATTCCCGGAATAATGCAACAAATAATACCCATAAGGATTTGTGCCAATATATGAGACTGCCATTTGGGGTATCATCAAGCTGTGTAATTTTCCAGTGGATGATGAAGAATGTTTTACAAGGTCTAGCCCAGGTCGCCATTTATCTAGATGATGCTAATAACAGGGAAAACCAATAAGGAGCACTTTAGAGAACTTCGATATAGTCCTTAGGCATTTCTCCAAAGCCAGCATGTGTTTGAGAAGAGAAAAATATGTGTTCCAGGCACCCCAAATGACGTACTTGGGCTACAGATTTGACAAGACTGCGTTACACCTATTGGAAGATAAAGTGAAGGTGATCAAAGGTGCCCCGGCTCCCAGGCCTGTGCCAGAGCTTAGATCTTTTCTTGGGCTGGTGAATTATTACAGAAAGTTTGTACATAATCTGGCCTCCATCCGGGCATCTCTGCATCAACTTCTAAAATAGAATCAGCCTTGGAAATGGTCGTGTAGCCAAGTCAAAGCTTTCAGGGAAGTGAAGAGACAGCTATCATTGTCTCAGGTGTTGACACACTATGATCCCAAGCAAGATCTGGGTTTGACTTGCAATGCTTCCCCATCAAGTGGTCCAATGGAGCGAAACACCCAACAGCATATGCATCCAGCATGTTGACTAATGCAGAGCATTAATGCACCCAGACAGAGAAGGATGGTTTAGCAGTCATATTTGAAGTCTGGAAGTTTCACCAATACCTTTACCCTAATGGGTGCCATCATAACTCAGTAGTTAGCACTGCTGACTCACAGTGTCAGGGACTCAGGTTCAATTCCAGCCTCAGGCTATTGTCTGTGTGGAGTTTGCTCATTCCCCCTGTGTCTACATGGGTTTCTTCCCACAGTCCAAAGATGTGCAAGTTAAGTGGATTGGCCATGCTAAATTGCCCATAGTGTCCAGGGATGTGTAGGTTAGGTGGATTAGCCATGGGATATGCAGGGTTGCAGGAATAGAGAAGGGGGTGGATTACTCTTCGGAGGGTTGGTGTGGCTGAATGGCCTGGTTTCACACCTGTAGGGATTCTAAGATTCTATTCTATGATTCTTTCTAGACATAAAAATGTAATAATAACAGACCACAAACCCTTGTTAAGTCTACTTAAAGAGGACAAAGCAGCACCACCCATTGTTTCAGGCCAAATTCAGCAATGGGCTCTAATACTAAGTATGTATAATTACAAGTTGGAACATCGTCCAGGAGGCCAAGTAGCAAATGCAGATGCATTGGACCACTGCTGGTGGTACTGGCACTGAAAGAATCCATAAAGGCTTTAAATATTCTGGACACCCCCAATCACAGCTGACAATGTCAGCCTTTGAGCACAGAAAACTGAAACAGCTGGTGGTGATGGGGGAAACCAAAGGACTGTCACAATCATAGTTGAATCTTGTCTGGATCCGGAGAGAGCAGATCACAGTAGAGGATGCCATATTATTATGGGGAGCGAGAGTGATTGTCATGAGCAAAGGTCGCTGCTATATACTGGCTGAATGCCACCAGGGCCATCCAGGGGTTTCCAAAATAAAGATATATCTGCTGCCCAGGATCTGATGCAGACATTGCTGTATTTGGAGGGCAGTGCCCAGAGCACCAACAAGGGCAAGCATTATTGCTAGAAGCTCCCCCACATTCATGGGAGTGACCTGGTAAACCCTGGGCTCAGTCCACATTGACTATGCAGGTCCTTGCATAGGCTGAGTGTTCTTGGTCATTGTGGATACCCACTCGTAGTGCTGAACGTGCAAAGAGTTCATGCATCAAACATGGGGAAGACGATAGAAAAGCTGCCGTCATCTTTTCCAATGCACGAGCTCCTAGATGGTCACGGATAATGGGTCATTGTTTACCAGCAGGGACTTTGTGTATTTCCTAAAGATAATTTCCTTCCATTTTCTAATGGTATTCATCCTATAAGGACAGCTGAAAACCATCCATCATCCAATGGTCTGGCAGAAAGAGCAGTCCAAACTTTGAAGGCAGGCTTAAAGAAACAGCCTACAGCTTCATTAGATACCAAACAGTCCGGGTTCCTATTTGATTATAGGACCATCCCTCATGCAACTACAGGGATAGCTACAGCAGAGTTGCTAATGGGGAGAAGACTTTGCACCAGGTTCAATCTGATCTTCCTGGACCAGGGGAGGAGGGTGAAATGGCATCAGGAACTCCAATGCTGAACACAAGATTCTGCTGTGTGAGAGAGACAGTTTGCTTCAGGGTCGAAGTTTGGTGTAGGAACCACAGGAATGGCCCTGTATGGATAAGAGACATGGTTCATGCAAGATCAGGTCCATTGATGCATAAAGTTCGGGTAGGTGCAACGGTCCTAAACAAGCATGTGGACTAAATGAAAGCTGCAAACTCGCAAACAGTGCGGGAGCAAAACATGCCTGGCTCCTCGAGTGCCCTTCTGACTGTTCTGGAACCCGTGGGTTCTCCCTTTCCATAAAGTGTTGAAGATACCTCGGAATCTGAGATGGACACGGTGGATATCACTGCCTCAACGCCTTTACCACCTGAAGAAGAGAATGAATTTCTTCTGAGACATTCCAAGTGCAAGTGGCAAGCTACTGTGTGTTATACTGCACCAATATCAGAGGCGGAGTTGGCAGAACCTGACTCTGTGCTAAAACGCCCACGAGGACCTCCATAAAAAAGAACGAGCCTATGTCCACGGACTCAGAGTGGGAGGGTTGTAGTGATCATAACGAGTTCAGCCAGGTGGACCTCATACAATACGAGTTCCCTGATTGGGGTTTTTAACCTAGTCCAATCAGCGAGCCCTGGCTGACAGATATAAACAGGAGTGTCAGAGGTTCTGTTCACTCTGAGAGCTGTGTCTCAGTTTCAAGGATTTTCCACATGTAAATAGAGGGTGACTTAGCAACAGGATATTGAGCTTTGTGGAGTTACTTCACTCAGCATCATCATATTCTTTAATCCTTACAGGCTGTTCTGATTGGCTTTAGATTATGATACATCAGATTCTGCTCTGAAATGACCTCTCTTCTGGAATTTGTGACCCTTTATAATACTGATTGGACAAAGTTCCTACCAGTGCAATTCTTTCATAGCATTGACCACCCCTGTTTCTTCTTACACTTGCTGTTGTTATGCTTTTTGGTGCCCTTTTATATCCCATCTCTGTAAAAATCTTAAAAATCTTAGAAATCTGCAATCATCTCTTACTCACTTTGGCTGACTAGTTTTTTTGTCAGCTTGCCGGAGGACTTTTCCTGCACTTTTTCCATCATTTTGCGGGGATCCCTCTCCAGAGTCTGGGAACTAGGTTGACAATGAAGTCCTTTGCATGCTGCATTGTACTGCTGGGTTTTTCTTCAGTTTTTTCCTTCTGTGGTCTGATTTCTGAGCTGGCCTTGTCTTCTATCCATTGTACTGTATTGCCTTCCCTTTAGGTACTCCTTTGCTACTTTCTATTATATAGTATGATTATGTTTGGGTTGTTGATAGAAGTTCATCCACATACCATTAGATATCAACAAATTTTATTCAGTATACTGTGTACAACTGTGGGTTAGAGAGGACATCTCTGGACCCCAGTTACCACTGGATATAATCTGACATTATCATTACATAGCTCCTTATGCACATGCTCAGTAGTTATTCTTAGAGTAAAGATATAGCTAACCCTTCCACACTGCCCCAGGTAAAATACTGGCAGCAGTGGAATGAGACCTTAAGTGGCCGTCAAAACCCCCCACAGCAAAACCTCAGGGATGTCACTGGATTTTATGAGCCGTACTCCTCCTCCCACTTCAAACCTGCTAGTCGGAGAATGTAAAATCCAGCTTGTACTTGGCCTGCAATGAACCATACACCCTTTCTTTTTCTTTCATCATATTTGTTCTTTCTGTTACCATACAAGGATCCCTGGTTTTATTTCCCCTGCCTGTCACTGCAACGTAGCTTGCCTGTATCTGAAGCATTTCATCCTTAAAGATAGCCATTGAACGATTGCAGTTTTTCCTGTCAAACTCCAGTATTAACTTGGCTACATCATTTCTCATCTTTTTGAAGTTAACTGTCTTCCAAATTAGAAATCCCCCTTTAGACTTTTCCTTTTTCTTTCCTTTGCTAATCTATGATGTGATGATCCCTGTTACCCAAGTTTCCCCCACATTCACTTGGTCAATTTTGCACTTATCATTACCCGGCACAGTTCTGACAATTTCTTCGTAAATGAACCTAGAACTCATGGAGGAAGTTCTCCAGATTTACAAGTACTGTGGGCTGCTGTTCTGCTGCTCTGATGACAATCTGTTTGCAATCCATCACACCCTGGGCATCAGGAAATCCATGAAACTGCTGCTGAGCTCTGGGCTACCTTATGTTGACCGGTGAGGTCAATGATGCTTCCTGTAGCAGACTGGACAGAGCCAGTGACATTGATGTCAAAAGTTATGCTAACTTTGAGAGCTGCAGCATAAATATGGCTCCTGGACCGTTAGGCAACAGGACCTGCTGCAGGATGCTTCGGAGTCTGCAACCAACATTCAGAAAAGTACAGACTATTTATGCACAGCTTTTTAGGTAGATCAGACTGGCTGTTAGAAAGTTCTTCCTGTTTAAATGGAATTGAGGTACAAGTTGAGTTAAGGTACTCATAGAATTCTAATTCACATATGTTTGCAGCACTACTATCTCTCATTGGTTGCTGTTTCGATCTACAAAAATATGTTGTTATTGAGAGGGTAGCAAACAGAAACAGAGCAGTGATTCCTTTGGACCCACCATCATACACTGTTTCTAATTGGTGAATGGATTTAAATCACCATCTGTGAGAATGCAGAGATGAGTGAAAATATATAGGTGGTTCTATTTATTTACATCTTATTTTACTAAGCTATTCAATGCCTTTTATTCTGTAAGTTTTCCTTATCCCTTGTGGGATGTTTAGTAGACATTCAGTTTTAGATTAACTTACACCTATAAATAGAGGGCAGAATGGTTAATACTCCTCTCAATTATTGCTCCTTGGTATTTTCTAACTTGCTTGTGGAAGAGGGCCAAGGAGCATTAGCCACCTTTCCCTCTCCTTTTTGTGCAGCTCTGCTACTGCAATATGATGAAATCTAGTGTTGGTGTGAAAATAGCTGCCTAACACTCAGATGCATGTTTTATAAGATCGTACTAAAAGTCATGGTTATGCCCAGCAGTGAGAGGAAAATGTTCCTCTTTAGTGTCAATGCTTTAAAATTAAATAAGTTCACGACTAGGATCAATAGTCATCTGAAAGCAGAAGTAGAATGGATGTTGATTCGAGCAAGCACGTGGATGGCTTCATCCAGCATTGTACAAACACCAAGAGTGATTAAAGATAAATATTTGAGTGAGGTGTTTTGAATTGTAAAGGCACTATGTAATTATTTTACAAAACTTGTGTTTTATCTTGCTTTTAAATTATTTTGAAGCATTTGAAGTATCCACATTGTCCTGCAGATTAAAAGTTAACATAAATACATCTGAGTGTTTCAAAATCCCCTTAAATTTATATTGCTATTTTCTACAAATGAGCAGTGCTTTCAAAAGAGAGAATCTTTAGAGAAATAAACTTCAACAATAGCATTTTATAAAAACAAAATATGTTCAAGAAATTTTGAATAATAATTTTAGAGGAAGACTAAGGTTGCTAATGTTTTCTAGACTATCACCTGTAAGGGAGTACAGAAAGCCAACCAGGGATTTGACAGGACATCAGAGCTGAGCCCAATCCTGTTTAAATGCACACTTTCCAGCAGGGGTCACTGGATAATGATAAAGAGTAGGAATAAGCCCCTATGCCAGTACACTGCAGTCATGATACCCCTACTACCACTGTAGCTTCTATAAGCAAATGATACACACAGTGGGAATTGAATCTGTGACTTTCCTTGTCAGTGTAGGACATCAACTCCTTTACAGTTTAAAATCATTGCAGTACCCTCCTAGTTTAACTCCACCTTCCTGCTACTTTTAATACATCAACACCACAAGTATAACAGAATAAGTAAATAATTGAATGATACTCTTACTTTGAAAATATTACTATAGAGTTAGAAACATTATGCATAATAATTTCACAAAACTGCATCAGGTAGTTCAACCGTTGTGCTGAAGATAATTTCCTTTTTATTATACACAATTTTGATTGATCTTCACTCGGCTGACTTGAAGGTATTGTGACCTTTGTTTTTAAAATTAACCTGCATTTTGTACCAGATGAGAGTAAAAGTAGAAAATTCTCTCCAATTGTTTATGTTGGCAGCAATGTCAAGTGAGGTGCCATAATTTTTTTTTTAAACTTGCATATAATTCCCTTGTTAGGCACAATAGCATTAAAAGAATAACCAAAATTTGTATCCTCAGTACAGTCAGTGCCACGTTTATTGCTGAAAAAAATCATCTTTGTTTTAAATATAGATTATTTTTCTTGTGCAAATGAATGCGTTTAAAAATTCCTTATCCACTCCTTGTCAGCTTAGACCTTAGAAACCTATAAACAAATGAATTAAAATGGAGCGTGCTAACAATTGGTGGAGGCAGGGGAGATCAGTGTTGGGCATTAGCAGAAATTAATTCGTAGCTTTACTTGTCTGAATGAATTTGGAAATCTATAAGTACTCAGGTGAAAATGATTTGGATGTAAATTCTGATAATGATTACTGGTGCCACTGAAAAAGCTGCAGTCAGCATTTAATGGCTTTGTTGTTTGATGTTATGAGCTATTAAACCATTCCATCATGTGCCACCACAGACTGCCGTGATAGGATGATGAGTTGAAATAACAGAAAACACCAATGCTATAGGTTGGTGAAATGACACTGGGTTTGACTGCACATTCTTAATGGGTCATTCCTTCTTGAGCTGTACTGCTGCTGCTGCTGTGGCAGGATAGCCCTGGAATCTGGTTACATCTGAGAAGATTTGAACATAATTGGCAAGGTAGGTTTGCTTTTAGGGGAGAAGCTAATTATTTTTTTAAAGAACAGGGAACATTAACAGCATGCTGATTTCAAGCATCAGTTTAAAGTGTTTGTACTGAAATTAACGGGAATGAAGATTTATAGAAATCCATTGCAATGTGTTTGGTTTCCCTGGTGATTTCTCGCAGTTGGTTGTCGACATTACCCTGCTATTGTAAATTTGTGCGTGGTTTGCAATATAATTCTCTATTTATGCTTTGAAGGAGTTTGGCTTATGTTTTCTTAACTCTTCTTGATGAGTTGTCATATCATTATTTTCTTTCTTAATTTTAAACTTTTGAACATTCCTCTTGTAGCCATGGATTGAATTGAGATAATGAGATGGATGTTGTTTGGTCTTTGAGTGCAATAAGCTGTATGATTAAGCTATCACAGTTGTTAAGGAGATAGAATTTTCATTTGTAATTTTGAATTATTCTGGAGCAGAATGCAAGTGTTGTGCAGGCTGAAAGACACAGCTTTAGGGCAAATCTATTGAGTTCTGATTGTATGTCTCTTGTTTTTTTTTCCTCCCTCCTGACAATATGTTAAAAATATTTTATAATATAATAGCTATATATCAGTATGTTTTGCAAAATCAGTAAATTATGACACATTTCATATTCTGTATTGTGATAAAATTTCTACTTTAATTATTAGTACGTGCAAAATGGTTTTTGTATGGTATTAATACTAATATAAATGTGAGCAAGAATATAGATGTCACTTAAATCTGTTTGAGTTGTTTGATTTTCTGCAATATAATGCTGCACGAGAATTTTCAATGAATTCTTGCATATATGTATGTGCATACATTTTTCATAAGCCCTGCAATATTGTAGTGTAAAATGCCCAATAATTTTAGAGGTGAAAGCTAACATACATTCTTGAATGAAATCAGTAATGCATTGGCAATGATGCATATGGTTGATTACAGTATTATGGCTGTGATGTACTTATTGTCGATCTGTTGACATTAGAATCAAATGAAAGAAAGGTCTGCATCTTTCTCCCAGAAATGAACTTAATTCAGCTCCATGAACACTGCAGTTTTCATAGCGTTGCTTTGAGTTTACTGGCATTGGGTGTGAATGTATGTGGTGAAGAGAGGGCGTGTTGGGAAGAAATAGAATAAGTTCAAATAATTGTTGTGATTTCACTTTGATAAACCCAAAATTGAATATAATGCTAGAAAATAAAAGCTAAAATACTTGCATCTTTTTTCCTCTTCCCAATTCCCACCTTCTCCATTCAGAGTACAGCCGGTTTGAGGCAAAAATCCATGACTTACGGGAACAGATGATGAATCACAGCATGAGTTCTGGGTCTGGTTCCCTAAGAACTAATCAGAAACGCTCATTGTATGTAAGGTAAGTAAATTTATTTGCTATTTATTTACTTAACTGGTAACTATACTGTTACATAGAGTGTAATGTACACCGATACATAGACTTGTATAGTAATTGTATCACAACGCGAAAAGGATACAAAGCTAGCCAGAACAAGCCAAATAGTTGGGCCACTGTTGCCAGCCACATTCGTTTATTTACTAACAAATTATAGGCACCAGTCACAGTCCTAGTGATAGCTTGCCAGCATTGGCTCAAGTGCGTTTGTGTGAGGCCAGAAGCAATTAGCAGTGACCTGGAGTAGTCCATGAATAATAAGAAGATGAAAGAAGCCTGTTCTTTCTGTTTCCATGGTAAGAGAAGTAAAAAGAGAGGTTAAAATTACCTCTAGCAACCATTATTATTCCACTTTTTCATTATTTAGCACCTGAAGTACCTTCACTGATGAAGCAGATGCTTCATCCATGTTCGCTCTTATTGGAGATTTAAGCAGCCTTTTCATGCCTGTAAAATGCGATCCAATTTCTAGGCCATTGCTGTTTTAAATGGATTTTTAGGTCATGCTTCATCAGTAAATGACACACCATATGTTAAAATATTATTGCAGCTGTTGAAATAATAGTCATTTTATCTCATAACGAGCTATGTAGGTAGGCTTAAGATTTGAACCAGCATCTGGAGCTTTTCACCAGAGAAAAAGTATTGATAATGAAAATCCTTTCTTATTGGACCTAAAATAACTCTAAATGTCTATGGGTAATGCAACCTTGATAAGGCTTTTTACTTCATATCATTAGACAAGCATATAAACACCTTTATACTTAGCAATGTTAATAAATTGATTAACTTTATCCTCTTTGCTGACAATGTTACTTATGGAGAAAAATGCATGCAGATTAGCTCCACCACTGGTGATGTGAGAGGTACCATTGACCTTGTTGTTACTCACGTCACTCTGTTCCTCTGAAGACTGTTAAATTAAAGTCACTCTGTACTTACTGGCAGTTTTGATGTGCAATTTATTCCTGAAATCGAAAGCTGTGTCTTGGGAATAATCAATTTTTTTTCTAAGCTGCTAAGGGGAGAAGTATTTATAGGCAATCAATCCATCATTTCAGAAGGGGCATTTGCCAAACCTCTCCACCATTGTGTGTGCTTCAGTAAATCATTTTATAATGTCTTTAAATATGGTACACACAAAAATAATAGCTCAGTGTTTATGGCATTACAAGTTGCACTATAAATCCACTGCATCACAAAGTCATAAGCTGCAGCAATACAAGCTCTTCATCTTCTCCAGAATATGAGGAATAAGAAAAAAAGATAGGTCAGGAAATAAATGAATCCTCATCACTATAGTATATCTTGCTTAGCTAGTTAGAAACTGAATGCTCAGAAAAGTCAGGAAGTAAGCCATTTATAATGTCACTTGACTGCACCTTTGCCTCAGCTCATTTGCTGCTGAAACACTTGTCCCTTCTTTTGTTCTATCTATACTTGACTATCCCAACACATTCTTGGTTGGCCTCTGTATACTCTATTGTCTGCTACCTGCACTAAGTCCCATTCACACTACCCATATATTTGTTAATAATAGATAAACACAAGTTCTTCTTGTTCTCCCTATGTAATATGAAGTTTCTAGTACAAAAATGCGAAGAGTGGGCAACTGAGCAATTTGATTGAAAAATGAATGAAGTCTAAACTGAAAGCTGCTTTCTTCATGTCTCTGCTGCCATTGATCTGATCACAACTGAATTAGGTGCAGTCTCGACTTCATCGTTGAATTAATTACTCAGTACGACAAAACTTAAATGTTCCTAAAAAGAGACATGAAGTCAAAGCTTTTTGCCTTGTATTCATCAGGACTGAAGCACAAGAAAAGTAACTTAGAAACATAGATATACAGAATATATGAGCAGGAGAAGGCCATTCAGCCTTTCAGGCCTGCTTCGCTATTCAATAGGATCGTGGCTGATCATCCAACTGAGTACCCTGTTCCTACTTTCTTCCGATATCCTTTGATCCCTTTATTCCAAAGAACTATACCTATATCTTTCTAGAAAGTCTTAACAGTTTCCTGTTGCAGAGAATTTAACAGGCTCACTGGTCGCTGGGTGAAGAAATTTCTCATTCTCTCTGTTCTAAAAAGACCCTTATCCTTTGACTGTGACCCCTGCTTCTGGAATTCCTGAACTCATTGAGAACTTTCTGTTGATAGAAGGTGAGCCTGTCTGGCAGCCAAAGGGCAGCCTATCTGCCCTTGCCAAAGCAGATGCACTTAATTATTTCTTGGGCCTCAGGCATAAAAATTCCCATTCTAGAGCTGAGCAATACTTTCTGACTGCTAAAGTTAGCTGCATATCAAAGTCAGACAGTTACCAATGTAAAATTTTGAAAATTAGCTTGTTTTTAAAAGATTGTTATAGAGAATGGAGAATGAGTAGTTGAGGCAGAAAACATTGACGAAATCTGATTTCTGATGAAGGGTCTAGGCCCGAAACGTCAGCTTTCCTGCTCCTATGATGCTGCTTGGCCTGCTGTGTTCATCCAGCTCTACACCTTGTTATCTCAGATTTTCCAGCATCTGCAGTTCCTGCTATCTCTGATACAGGTTGAATTTTATGTTCTTTTTGTCTAAATGTTGGTTGTGTCTTTTTTTGCAGTCTTTTTTGCCGCAAGCCCTGTATCTTACTCAACTCATTTCATTAACTACCTGCCACCACATGACATGCCTTTCATCTGATTCTAACCTCCATCTTACCACACATCATTCTGGAGCAATTCACCACTCAGTGGGATATCTGTCAATAGACCAGCATCCTTACAGTCACATGTCTTTAAAAGGCTTCTGTACACTCAGGGTTGGCAATCTAGTGTTACCCCTCACTCACTGACTAAGTAATGGCACAACAGCCACAAAACCATCTGGTCAGGGTACATAGCCAGCATGACTGTCACTCTCTCAAACATTCAACCCGAATTCTATCACCCTACTCACTGTTTAACCACCATGTCCCACAGTTTTCTTGTCATTACATCATTGGATCTTGTTATGCTACATTCCATCTAAACACCTTTCCTAATTCACTACCACCTAGTCTAGATGGTATGTAATTGTGCCCATGGCTGATGATACAGGGACTTGTGAGCTAGGTGCTTATCTTTGCAGACAACATGCCCTCACAGCAGCCTTTATAGCTAGTTGAATGTGTGCTCTGCAGTACAACTCTAAGCCTTATAAATATCATGCAAGTGACTGGAGAGATGCCATGTGGATCATGAGATGGCAAATGTTAGATGCCACTGTCCATGGACGAAGGTAGTGGGCAGTTGGTGTCATGGATCATGCCCTAAGATACTGTTTGCTGTGGAGCAATGTGAAGAATGTTCACAGCCCGCAGCAAGCTGAAGCTACCAGTACCCATTCTGACTTCAAGGATTCTTGACATCTAGTTTGTTCGGCATATTAGGTAAGATAGGAAGCTGAATATTAATGAGGTGAGTTGTGCCACTAATAAGGTGTTTAACAAGCTGTAATCCCCTTTAGTTGACAACATGCTGCAGAGCGAGTAGCTTGCCTCATCGCCTGGCAGATACATAATAGATGCAGTAAGTTGATTCTATTACCTTGCAATAGGCCTTACCGGACTTCTTGTATGATTCTGCCATAAATCCCACCATAGCTGATGTAATTCAGACCCTATACGATTCTGCTGTATGTACTGAACATTTTTCCTTCCACAATGCATTTTCAATCTCACCACAAACCACCATCAGCGTATTTCTTCCCATGTGATGCTGGGCTGCAACATAATTCTTTATCAATGATAACTACAGTAGTAGCAGTAGTGTTCACACCTCAAAGAGTGATAGAGGAGATGGACAGAAGCAAAAATTGAATGAAGACCACAGAGAGGAAAAATGTAGTGAAAAAAATTTCTAAGATTAAAGCTCATTCTAGGAAAAATTGTAAATCACAAGTAGGTCTTTTGCTGTCTTGTCTTCTTAGGAAGATCACAGAAGAAATTGACATCTTGCTAATTTAGCATGCAAGTGTCTCCAGTAAAGCAGCAGACTTTATAGTCAGAGCTCATATTTTTTTTTAGTAACTAAATGCTCTTTAGTTACCTTTGGAAAATGTCCATTAGTGAAGCATTTCAGGCAGGAGAATATAATGGTTCTTTTGGGTCACTTCTCTAGTTGTTGTCATTTCATTGTCTGTTATTCTAACTCATTCTTTCCCTGGATTCATTTCCCTTAATCTTTATTCCCTCTTATAATACTCTATTTTATAAAGCTCAATAATCTAAAGGCTTGCTGAAGTGAACGAATGATTGTGACAAATTATTAACCCCCTTGTTCAATAATTTTGTGTAACGATGCACCTATTTTGTTGCTTCATTGACCTGCATACATTTGTGAAGTCACTGAGTAGAAATGCGGGTAATTGGACAGTTCATAGGGCATATACAATTGACATGTTGGATTGAACACCAAAATTAAGATTATAAAAATTAGCTGAATGTATGGTGACCAAAGTTTCAAAGGAATAAATGGAATGTTAATCGATTTTGAAATATTGAAACGGGTAGGAAGAAAAGTGAAAAGAAAATTCAGAGGCCAGGGTGAGCACATAGCAGGCACCTTACCCAACAGAATTTGGAATAAGTTTCTACTCCACGTCAGTGTCAATTCCAGTTGCAGTGGAGGAGTCTACCTCCCCAACCATATCCTCCCCTTTCCAGTACAGGTCTAGATGAGGTCACAATTACTATTCTGACAATGTTCTTTTACTTGGATTGGAACATGTAGAATGTTTATGAGCCTGTTTACTTTGGCCCTTACTGGGCCTCAATCTCCATTATTAGAGCACTAGCACACTGCGACTTCTTTTACGGCAACAGACTTAATGCCATTATCCATGGGTGTAGAGTAAAGTCTGTAATGTTCACTCATGCGGAGGCATGGAAAGGAGTGCCTGAAGTGAATCCCAGAGACAGCTTATTGCTACAGGTGAAGGACAAGATCAACCCAGTGATTTGACCCCAGGAATGGGGAAAAATTTGGAAAAAAGAGCCCATCAGTGACCAGAGCAGTGAGCAACAGTCTTCAAGACCTACCTAGGCACCAGACAATGGGGAATGAAATCCCACACAAAACTGACAAAGCGCAGGAGGAGGCAAGAAAATGAATCAGTCAACGGTGAGCAAAACATTACACTGAATCAGAGATCATTACACGTTGGAAAGAACACTCAAAATTCACCACTAGGAAGTGCATGATGAAACGGAATGTGTTTGATGCCATTAAGGAACTCCACAAGCATGTGCTAAGCCCAACCAACATTACAGAGCATTATGGATACCAATAGAAAGACCAAAATGGAGCTGCACTGCTACACAGAAAAAGGGAAAGAAAACATAGCCATTTGCAAATGTGTGGACATTACAGGATGCTGAGGAGCTGGATAAATTATTTCTGACTGATGGAGCAGGTCTGTTGGAGACTTTCTAATCTCCTGATGTTTCAGACTCACACAGCAAATTCTGGTATGCAGATGCCATTGTTAATGATAAGAAAACTCATTTTAAATTGAATAACAGGGAAATGTATCAATTCTTTCTAATGCAGAGCAACAGTTGAGGCAAAAGATTCTCAGAATATCTTCTATTTAACTTTGGGGCACTCAGTATATCAAAATCAAAGGTAGAAGTCAAAAGCATGCTACACTTCACAACAGTGGAAGAGAAATCATAGAAACCTTCTATGCCTTCCTAACCATTATACTACTTTATTTAACAGAGATGCTTGTGAAGCTTTAAATATTCTTTGGTTGGCAAGCATTGAGGACACTGACGTTGATTCAGTGCATCAGGAATTGCTTTCCACTATGGACTCTCCAGCAATAGGATAATACAAAACTTTAAGTTTTGTCAAAAGTAAAGCTCCAAATGGCAGGAATAAAAGAACCCAAAGACTAAGGTGACTAATCATAAAAGGGTATTATAGACCATAGTTTACTCTTCCTCTGGACAGTGAGATGGATGGAATGTACCACTTGTATCATTCAGTGGAGGATGAGGTGCTAGATCTTCCTGTACTCTTGGATGCACTGTTCATGAAGTCTCTGCTTCACTTTCAAGAAGAGTTACATCCCTTTGTTGAAGAAAGTAACAAAGATGTTAAATTATCTATTTGTTTCACAGAATTCATGAATGACATACAATCACTGCAAACGACTAGAAGAAATTCCTTACTGAAAGCCAGATCACCATAGTGAAGCAGCAAAAGACAAGTATCTTGAAGTCTCAGCTGCTGATAGCTGCACCTCTGCACTTGCTAGACAGGAATTGATCCTTGGTGAAGTTGTAGATATTTACTAATCAACTTGTTCAGAGATATTATGACACACAGTAAAAGTGTAATCCTATTAATCCAAAACACACCCTAATAAATTGAAAAGAAACAACACAGATTTTGTATACCCAAAACACCAGGTATACTTACTAAAATATCACTCCTGGTACACTACCCAAAACAATACTCCTGATATAGTTCCCAAAAGTACCACTTATACAGTACTCATAGTGACCTAGGACACATTGCCTAAAAAGGTAGTGAAAGCAGAAAGGTTAAATAACTTGAAATTAAATTGGATAGATAGTTGGGGGGAGCAAATTTGCAGAAGTATTGGGATAGAGAGGTAGAATAGGACTCATTGGATTGTTCTACAGAGAGCCACCATGGACTTGATTAACCAGATGACTTCCTTATGTGTCATCATTACTCTATAATACAAATTTTATTGACTATACCTTTCTATATAAAATATATTTTGTGTATGGTTTGTGCCCTGTAAACTGATGTAGAGGGGCAGATTGTGAAGTAACCTAAAAATTAGTTATTGCTCAATGCCTCCAGTTGGATTGTAAGATTACCAAATTGAGTGTGGAGAGAATCTCTATCCAAACACACTGTTAACAGTCCTGTAACACACGATGCATTTTCAATTGTGGTTAACATGGTCAATAAATGCTGACCTAGCCAGCAATGCTCTCATCTCATGAAGAAATAAACAAAAATCCCCTCTAGATTGCTACCAAACTCCAACAGGGTGGATGCTGAACATTTTGGCAGAATAGGAATGACTGATGATGGATCTTCAAGATGCCTTTCATTGTCTTCCTGAATTCGAGGTCTAATTTATCTAATTGCACTGAAAGACATGGAACTGATTTTAACTCTACGTTGTGGTAGGAATGGGTTGGGGGAGCATAGAAACCCTGACCACCCTATTTTACTGCTAACTCCCTGGTTCACCATTTAACTTTGCCATTAGCTGTGGTCAGAAACCAACCCAACGGAAACATTCAATGAGTAGTTACTCGAAATCTGGTACCAAATGTCATTAGAACTAAAACACTTTGTTTTTACTAGGTTTTAGTCAGTGGCAAATAACTTAGTAGAATATCATGTAAAAGACTTCAGAGATTGATTGATGAATCCCACCAATGCCTCATGGATGTTTAGTTTTGAGCTGCTAGGTCTACCAAGATCTACAACGGCCAGGGCAGCCAGTGTTGTGGTAGTTACAGCATAGAGTCATTTTACACATCTGCTACCTGCTTTTCCACTCAAGGGTGACTTGTAAAATCCAGCCTATTGTCATTGTTAATGAGACTAGCATTTCACTCTTGATTGATTATTTGAATTTAAACTCTCCCAGCTGTCATGGTAGGATTAGAACCTAAGACTCTAGAACATTAGTCCAGCTGCCCAAACCCCTCCAAATAAAAAGACAGACACAAACAACCAGATACACAGACAAACACACCTGCACACGCTCATTAAAATATGCAATATTTCTCTATTAATAGAGTTTATACTGTAAAGAATGAACATAAGGCAGGATCCACAATGGATAATGCAATAGTACAACCTAAGTTTCAGATATTTTCTGGTAGTGTGAAACCTGAAAAATTAATTATGTGAATTGTCCATCTGTGAATGATATGCAGATGCTGTAAATGATTATCCAGTTTCTTCCTTGGTAAGATCACATCTGGAGTACTGTGTACAAGTTTGATCTCCTTTTTTGAAAAATGATACATTGTATTAAAGCGGTTCAGAGAAGATTCACTTGTAGAATGGTTAAACAGGTTGAGCCTAGTCTTGTTGGAGTTTAGAGAAATGACAGGTGATATTATTGAACATGTAAATTAAGGGGGCTAATTCCTTTTGTGTGGGAGATTAGAAATAGAGGACATAGTTAAACTTAGAGATCTCCCCTTTTAAGACAGGGAGGAGTAGAGCTTGTTTACTGAGAGGGCTGCTAGTCTATGGAATTATTTTCCCCTGTGAACAATGAAGGCTGGTGTAGTGATTGTGACGATGGCAGCCAGGTAGATAATAGGATATGAGGTCCCTGATTGGACCAGATTAACAGCCCCAACCAAAGAACCTTGGCTGCCAGATATTAGCAGGAGTGTCAGAGATTCTGCTCACTTTAAGAGCTGGCTCTGAGGAAGCTGGATCAGTGTCAAGGACTCTCTGTGTGTAAATAAAGGATGACTTGGTGATGGGATATTGGCCTCTAGAGTTATTTCATTTGTGTCATTGATTTTATTTGTGGTGGAGCTAGATAGTTTTTTGATAGTCGGGGGAACCAAGGGCTACACCTGAAGATTGAGTTCAGACAACATCTGGGTTGGCTAAGATCTTATCAAATGACAGAGCAGGTTCAAAACGCCAAATGGTCTTCTCCTGCTCCCAAGCACTACGAACAATGTTCTTTTCTTGTCCCAACATTAGCTAATATTGTTCGTATTTCACTGTACTCAGATGCTGCATTCTCTGGGTCAACAACTTCTTCACAAGTGTCTCTGAATGAGCTGAAGCTGATCATGATCTATCCTGTACCAGGAAGTGTTAGGTGCAGGAGATTTTAACATATATATGTATATTCTTATGTATATTTCTTCATAGCAATTACTGGGAAACTGAAGTGGATAATTGAGGTTTTGGCTTAATGCAAGGGCCACAGGTCCCTGATAAGTTAAGAGATCAATGGAAGATGTCCCGTCTAATTGTGTTCAGAGGAGGGGTAAACCTGTGCAGACCTTGCCCAAGGTTTCATTATTGAACTTGAAAAAGCACTCATGCTCCTTCTGGACTTCAAAGAATCTCTGAGAAATGTAATACCATGCATTCCTGGGCCTTTGTAGGCTCAACATTGCTAGAAAAGCTAGTGGCTTAGAGAATGCATGCAATTTGCATAGATCCAAAATAACTTGGTTTCAAAGTCCAAATGATGACATCAACCCTGACATTTCTATATTTGAGGATCATACCTGACTAGAGTGAGTGACCTTCAAGCTCTGTGTAATGTTTTAGAAAGAGTAAAATAGTTGGAATCCTATGAGGTTTTCTTCACTTACTGCACATCACCCTTAAGAGTTGAAATACACAGATGACTGTAACAATAAACACTCAGACATCATGAAAAGATGAAAGAGTAGGAGCTGAAATGGATGAATAGTTCAGTGGCTGTGCTAGAAAAGCTTAGAAACTCCTGTAGCGCTCTCAGGTACATTCATCAGGATTCTTGAAAAATTGTTTGAACAAATAAAATTCAGTGGATATCTAATATGGATCAGATAAAATCCACTGTTCAAGCCAATAATACAAGCTGAATTTAATTCCCTCTTTCTACAGGCAAACCCATCATTATCCGCAGGATCCATTTCAGAGTTACCATAGAAACATCATAAAATCTGTTTGAGAAGTGTACAATCTGTTTGCGGAGAAAAGAGTTCAATGATTGGAGAAATATGAGAGAATTTTTTTCAGCTCTGTCTCCCTGTATCTTCAGTCACTTAAACTATTGATGAGTGAAGCAAAAGAAAGCTGTTTACATTAAACAAATAAGATTTATATTTAATAATTCCTATGTAACTGTTTCAATAGGAGAATATGAGTCACTTTGCTTCTCTCCAAATGATCAAATCTCTTTTATTTTGAAAAAGGCAAAATGTAAAGAATATGAAAACGGGCAGGAATGGATCCAAGACAATGGATCCAAAATGCCTCAGTGATTTCAGTGCACTTCAAGCATAATTCAGGCAAGGACCAAATCTCAAATGAGACATTATGCATGTCTTGAGACTGTAAATGAAACATCTACATTACACAAGTACTTCATTGATGCAGAGGAGACCTGCTGTGAGTGACACCAAACATGGTAGTTCTCAAATCCTGCAGTCTCACAGAGCCTGCACAGACTGGCCAGTATGACAATGAAATGTTACAGGAAAATATTATGACCTGGACCCCTGATTAGCAAAAACAGTATTGAAGTACTTTTGACTGCATTTGGACATATTCTTCTACTGTGTTCCACAACAAAGAATGACCATTCTCGCACTGAAATTTTAAGTAGGTTCAATTTACTTGGAAGTCTCAACTTTATTTAAGAGAGAAACTTATGACTTGCAATTAGAAAGCATCTTATATATGCTTCCTTTGCCCAGCTTGCTGCTGCTTGGTCTCCTCAGGTTGCTTGTCATTGGTGTCATCCTCGTCCTCAGCTAATTAACACACTCAACTCACACACATGTTCCTCTGGCAAAGAGCATATCTAAGCCATTGTTTACCCCTTTCCGAGAAGGGCTGAAGCCAACCAGTTGAATACGACATTGTCTTAAATTGTGACCTCTTAAATAAGGTGAGCATCTGAGTTGCATTCTCAAAGCATTAACACTTGAAGGTAGCTTGTGCATGAAGGAATCTATCCCTTGCCTACAAACTTTTGCATGTTCCACAGTAGATATCTGCAGCAGGTGTGATGCCAGCAAAATTGTCAAAATTACGTCTAGTACAATTAAGTGCCAATTTAATCTGAACATCACATTGTTATTAACTTCTCAAAGTGTAATATTTTTTTTTATTTATTCATGGAATGTGGGCATCACTTGCTGGGCCAATTTCATTGCCTTTGAGAAGGTGGTGGTGAGCTGTCTTCTTGACCTACTGCAGTCCATGTGCTGCAGGTAGACCAATAATGCTATTAGGGAAGGAACTCCAGGATTTTGATCCAACAACACTGAAGGAATAGTGATATATTTCCAAGTCAGGATTGTGAGTGGCCTGCAAGGCAACTTGTAGGTGGTGGTATTCCCCTGTATCTGCTGTTTTGACATTCTAGATGCAAATGATAGCTTTGGATTGGGGGAAAGCAGATTTTATTATAATAAAGCAGGATCTTGCCATAGTAAACTGGGAACAGTTCCTTGTGGGTAAGCCTACAGCATTCAAAAGGAGCTGGGGAGGGGCATTCAGAAAGGAGCTGCGGAGAGTACAGGTCCAACATGCACCCTTTAGAGGGAAATGTAGAAGTAATAAATTCAGAAAACCCTAGATTTCTAGGACAATTCAGGACTAGATAAAGAAGAAGAGTGAGCCTTTTAGCAAGTCCAAAGGGAGCAGTTCAGTTGCAGCCCTAGAGAGTTACAGGAAGTGCAGGAGGGAACTTAAAAAAGCAAGTAGAGGAGCAAAAAGGGGGCATGAGAAAGGACTTGTGAATAGGATTAGGGAGAATCCTAAACTATTTTATAACTACCTTAAAGGGAAAGCGTTAACCATGGAAAGAGTAGAGCCCATTAGGAACCTATGTGTAAAGTTGCAGGATATTGGAAGGGTGTTGAATGAATGGATGAATATTTCTCTTTGGTTTTCAGTCTGGTAACGGAGAACGTAGGTACAGAATTCAGAAAAAGGGACTGTAAGGAACGGAATATTGGAATATCTGTTGGGTTTAAAAACAGACAAATCCCCTGGCCCAAATGAATTGTGTCCCAGGCTGCTGTGGGAGGCGAGGCAGGAAATTGCAGGGGTTCTAACACAAAATTTTAATTCCTCTCTGGCTGCAGTGAAAGTGCTAAAGGACTGGAGAATGGCTAATGTGATTCCTTGTTTTAAGAGGGTATACAGATGAACCAGGAAATTACAGATCAATGAGTCAAACTATTAGAGAAACTTCTGAAGGACTGAATTAATACCCACTTGGAAAGTCATGGGTTAATTCGGCATAATCAGTGTGGTTTTGCCAGAGGGAGGTCATGCCTAACAAATTTGTTAGATTTTTTTTGAAAATATGATCAAGTGTGTGAATGAGGTAAGTTCAGTTGATGTAGTATATATGGATTTTAGCAAAGCTTTTGACAAGGTCCCACATGTAAAACTGTTTCAGAAAGTTAAAGGGGATTTAGGGAAACTAGGCAAGATGGATCAGAAACTGGCTTACTAATAGGACACGAAGGATAGTAGTAGAAGGCTGTTTGAGTGACTGGAGGCTGGGTTCCAGTGGTGTACCGCAAGGATCAGTACTGGGACCCTTATTGTTTGTTATATACATAAATGACATAGATGAAAATGTTGGGGGAATGTTAAGCAAATTTGCAGATGACACCAAGGTTGGGAGAGTGGTTGATAATAAAGAATATGGTTCCTCTAGGTTACAGGAAGACATAGATGGGTTAGTCAGATGGGCAGACCATTGGCAGATGATATTTAACTCTGACAAGTGCGAGGTAATGCACTTTGGCAGAAGAAACAAGATGAGGGAGTATTTAATGAATGGCAGGACACTGGGTAGCTTAGAAGAACAGGGGCATCTTGGGATAATTATTCACAGATCCCTGAAGTCAGCAGAGCATGTGAATAGGATAGTTAAGAAGGAATAATGGGACACTTGATTTCATCAGTCGTGACATAGAGTATAAGAGCAAGGAGGTAACATTAGAGTTGTACAAGAGCATTGGTCAGGCCACAACTGGAGTACTGTATGCAGTTCTGGTCACCTCACTTCAGGAAGGATGTGATAGCACTAGAAGGGGTGCAGAGGAAGTTCACCAGGATGTTGCCTGGAATGGAGAAATTGAGCAATAAGGAGAGACTAGGTAGGCTTGGATTGTTTTCATTAGAGCAGAGAAACCTGAGGGGGAACATGATTGAGGGGCATAAGATTATGAGAGGTATGGGCAGGGCCCATTGAGCAGCTGTACCCCTTGGTGGAATGGTCGGCCACAAGAGGGCATAGTTTTAGGGTAAAGGGAAGGAGATTCGGGGCCATTTGGGAAAAAAAACTTTCACTCAGCAGGTGATGGGAATCTGGAATGCAATGCCTGAGAAGTTAGCGGAGGCTGGAAATCTTACAGCCTCTAAAAAATATTTGGATGAGTACTTCAAATATCATAACATTCAAGGATATGGGACAAGTGCAGGAAATTGGGATTAGGGCACTTTTAATGGTAGTTTTTCAATGCAGACTCAATGGACCAAAGAGCCATTTCTGCACTGTATGAATCTATGATTCTAGACGGGTTTGGAGGGTGTTGTCTATCAATAGTGCATCTTCAGATGATACACATTGCTGCTACTGAGCATCGGTGGTGGATGGAGTCAATGCTAGTGGATATGGTGCCAATCTAACAAGCTGCTTGTCCTGGATGGTGTCAAGCTTCTTAAATGTCATCGGAGCTGCACTCAACCAGGCAAGTGAATGAAAAATGGTGTTCTGAAACAGGAAAAGAAGTTTGTGATAAAAGTTGGGTTCACAATTCAGTTGACAACCCTGTTGAACATAAACTACAAGAGAAAATTGATAATGGGAATGGAAGTGTAAAGAGATAGTAGGGACTAAAAGAATTTTGTATACATATAAATAGTGAAAAGGTGGTCAAAAGAAATGAGGGAATTAAATGGAGATCTCATTGTAGAGATAGTGAGTATTCCTGAGGCACTACAAACTTTACATGAGACTATGAGCTCTGTCCTTCATTTTGATTACACTCAGTAAAGAAAGTTTTGCTAATGCAACATCAAAGTTGGAGGTCACAGAAGCAAGGTGAAGATCTCTGCTCTGGATACGAAGATAGCATTTTTTCAAGTGTGACATTAAGGAGCCCTAGCAAAACTGAAATCACTGAGTGATAAAACTCAGTGGTTGAAATTATACCTAGCACAAAGGTTGTTTTTTTTGGATGTTAATTGTCATTGCCCAGGATATTGCTATAGGTGTTTTTCAAAATAGTGTCCTAGGCTTAACTATCTTCATCAGCTTCTTCAGTGACAATGACTCCATCGTAAAATCAGAAATCGGTTTGTTTGCTCATGATTGTACAGTGTTCAGTTATAATTCACAACTCTTCATACACTGAAGTAGTTAGTACATGTCTGCATACAGGAAGATGGAGAAAGCATTCAGACTTTGGCTATTAAAAAATACATAACATTATGCCACTTGAGTATGGGTCATGATCATCTCCAACCAGAGTGTATCTTGCCAGCTCACCTGGGCCTGGCACATGGCACCAGGACCACAAGTAGCTATATGGCCACAGTCTGACTGCCTTCAGTCTGGGGTGCTGACATACATGGCGCTGTTCATCTACTGGATAGACTTTCAGTAGAAGTGGTATGTACCAGCTAAAGTAGAATACGTGTTAGGAATCGTGATTTGAAGTCTGGCAATAAACTTAAAGTTGATTTTGAAAGAAATAAACAAGCCTCATTGTCATTTAGCATTTGAAGAAGCTACAAAGCAAAATCAACCAAATGTCCAAAGACAAAATCAAAAGGGTCACATTACACCATCATTATAACAGGGTAATAAATGTCAAAAAAATGAACCTGAAAGCTCTGTGTCTCAATGCGAGGAGCATTTGTAAGGTGGATGAATTAACTGTGCCGTTATTAACAGATATGATGTAATTGGAATCACAGAGACCTGGCTCCAGAGTGACCAAGGATGGGAATTCAACATCCAGTGTTATTAAATTTTCAGGAAAGATAGATGGAAAGGAAAGAGAGGTGGAATAGTTGTGCTGGTTAAGGAGGAGATTAACACAATGGTAAGGGAGGACATTAGCCTGGACAATGTGGAATCTGAATGGGTGGAGCTGCAGAACACCAAAGGGAAAAAGACCTCAGTGGGAGTCGTGTACAGACCACCAAACAGCAGTTGTGAGGTTGGGAATTGTATCAAACAGGAAATTAGAGATCCATGCAGTAAGGTTGCAACAGTTATTACGGGTGACTTCAGTGTACATATTGACTAGACTAACCAAACTGGTAGCAATGCAGTGGAGGAGGATTTCTTGGAATGTATGAGGGATGGTTTCCTCGATCAGCAGGTCGAGGAATTAGCTAGAGAGCAAGCCATCCTAGACTGAGTATTGTGTAATGAGAGGGGATTAATTAGCAATATTGTGGTGCGAGATCCTTTGGGATGTGACCATAATATGGTAGAATTCTTCGTTAAGATGGAGAGTGACGCAGTTAAATCTGAGAGTAGGATCCTGAACATTTAAAGAAATGTTTGATGCAATAAGGCATGTATTGGCTAGGATAAGCTGGCCAAAGATACTTAAGGGGTTGACGGTGGATAAGCAATGGCAGACATTTAAAGAATTCATGGATGAACTTCAACAATTGTATACTTCTATCTCGTGTAGGAGTAAAACAGGGAAGATGGCTCAACAATGGCTAATAAGGGAAATCAGGGATGGTGTTAAAGTCAAAGAGGAGGCACACAAATTGACCAGAAAAAGCAGCAAACCTGAGGACTGGGAAGAATTTGGCAGAGGAAGACAAAGGTTTAATTCTGAAGGGGAAAATTGAATATGAAAGTAAACTGCAGAAAACATACAAACTGACTGCAAAAGCTTCTGTAGATATGTGAAAAGAAAAATATTGGTGAAGACAAACATAGGTCCTTTGCGGTTAGAATCAGGTAAATTCATAATGGACAAAGCTGTTCACAATATAGATTAACGGTTTACACAAAGGAATTGAAAGCAATATCTCCAATTTGCAGATAACACTAAGTTAGGTGGCAATGTGTTCTGTGAGGAGGATGCTAAGAAGCTGCAGGGTGACTTGGACAGACTGGCTGAGTGGGCAAATACTTGGTAAATGCAATATAATGTGGATAAATGTGAGGTTATTCACTTTGGTGGCAAAAACAGGAAAATTGATTGTTATCTGAATGGTGGCAGCTTAGGAAAAGGTGAGGTGCAACAAGACCTGGGTGTCATGGTGAAGGTTGGCATGCAAATACAGCAGGCGGTGAGGAAAGCTAATGGCATGCTTGCCTTCATAGTGAGAGGATTTGAGTATCGGAGTAAGGATGTCTTATTGTAGTTATACAGGGCCTTGATGAGGCCACCCTTGAGTATTGTGTGCAGTTTTGGTCTCCTAGTCTGAGGAAGGACATTCTTGCTGTTGAGGAAGTCCAGTGAAGGTTCACCAAACTGATTCCCAGGATGGCAGGACTTACATTTGAAGAAAGACTGGATCAACTGGACTTGCACTCACTAGAATTTAGATGAATGAGGGGGGGATCTCATATGAAATCCTGATGGGACTGGACAGGCTAGATGTGGGAAGAACGTTCCTGATGTTGGGGAGGTCCAGAACTAAGGGTCACACTTTAAGAATAAGGGGTAAGACATTCAGGACAGAGATGAGGAAGAATTTCTTCACTCAGGGAGTTGTGAACCTGTAGCATTCTTTCCTACAGAAAGACGTTGGGGCCAGTTCGTCAGATATATTTAAGAGAGAGTTGGATGTGGCCCTTGCTGCTAAAGAGATCAAAGCGTGTGGAGCAAAAGCGGGAATGGGATACTGAGATTGCATGATCAGCCATGATCTTATTCAATGGTGGATTGGGCTCAAAGGGCCAAATGGCCTACTCCTGCACCTTTTTTCTATGTTTCTATGTCCAAGTTGGAGATCTTATTTTTGCACCGTTTTTCTACAGCCACTAAAGATACGTAGCCAGAACTGGTTTGCGTTGACAGCTGTGGCTGATCCGATGGATTGGGAGTAATTTGACCAGTTGGATTATTATTTAAAGTTTTGCTGAGTATTGCACTACTTTCTCCAAACTGTGAAGTCCTAAAGAATCTCAAAGAATTGCATCCTTTCGAGATAATGATTAGAAGATGGATTCAAGAGTGTCAAATTGTCTGTTAAGACTTTGAAATTGTTAGCTGTGTTGAATTATGCAAAACCAATCAGTTTGGCAGTTGATGCCAGTGATGTCAGTGTGGGAGCTGTCTTATCACAAGATGACAAGATGGGAATTGAAAAACCTGTCAGTGATTTTTCAAAGAAACTGAACACACATAAACAGAAATATTGGATTTTGGAAAAAGAGACATTGCATCTTAAGTTGGTTTTACATCATTTTGAGGTTTACATCAATAACAACATGGAAGAAAGAATTTTTTATATGGACCTCAATCCTTTGACCTTCTTAGAGTTAAGATTTAAGGCTATTCCACTGGAGTTTAATCTTCCAATTCTCTAAGTTGAAAATTTTCATGTCCTGGAAAAGAGAATCATTGTGGAAGCTTTGTGGAGAGTGCACGTAGCAGAGATATGTAATTCCTAAACAGGATTGCTTTACAATTAATTCTACATGTTAACATGTTAACATTACATGTTCTTACTGTTAATATGACATAAAATTAGAGGTAAGATGATTTTATGTGTAATGAAAATGCCTCTTTCAAATACAGTTCCATTCTTCTTTGGTAGGTGCAGGGAAGAGATGTGATGAAACTGAGATTTATTTATATAAATCTGGGGTTCGGGTAGCTAAGTGAGATGGATGTCTGGTTTGTGATGCAGACCGACGTAACAGCTTGAATTCAATTCCTGCATTAACTGAGGATACCATGAAGGGCTGTCCTTCTCAACCTCTCCCCTTGCCTGAGATGTGTTGACGAGCAAGTTAAACCATCACCAACTCTCTCTCTCTCTAATGAAAGAGCAGTCCTATGGTCCAGTATAACCATGGTGACTTTATCTTTACCTTTATTTCAGTGTTACTTGCTGTAAGTTTGAGTTTTTGGAGTTCTGAGTTGGATGTATGAACTTGTGTGTGTGTTTTGAATTGACAATTGGCTTTTGGGGGAAAGACTATAGCACTCATAATTTCAAGTAAGAGAAAGATACCCAAAGTCCCTAGAGAACTACTCAGAAGGCTGAGAAAGAAAACCTTTTTGATTTCATTCAGTCTGTGCTAGAAAATCATTTGAGAGAGAAGCATGTATCAGGCCCTGAAGTGATAGGAGGCCTTTTGATAGAGTAATAGATGCTAAACAGCATTCCTAAGTAAAAGAATTATAAGTTATGAAATTATCTTAGAAAAAGAAGTTATTTCTGGTCCAGACTAAAGTGTTTAGGATACAGTCAGTAGAAAAGAAGTGAAGGTAAGTTTTTGAAGTAAAATAAAATGATGTGAGTGAGGGAAAGTATAGCACTTGAAGGAAACTAAGTCAAGAGCATAATAGTAATAATTAAAAAACGTTAACTACATTTCCAGCAGAAAAGTTGAAATTTTGATTACTTCAAGCCTAAAGTATTAAAACAAATATAAAAAGTTAGAAATGAACTAGTCTGGGCCTTGCTAGA
Source organism: Rhincodon typus (assembly GCF_021869965.1). Taxonomy (NCBI): domain Eukaryota; kingdom Metazoa; phylum Chordata; class Chondrichthyes; order Orectolobiformes; family Rhincodontidae; genus Rhincodon; species Rhincodon typus. Next base: position 55,899,924 of record NC_063337.1, on the reverse strand, counting down.
AGTTCAATACTAGATGCTATTGGAATTGCAACAGTTATTGTAAGCTGTACCATGCATAGGTTATTTCTACTGTCTATTTAAAAACCTTTGAATCAGTATAATAAGGAAATAGAGTGGTTGGTTTACCCTTGTTCATCTTAAATTCTGTTGTTAATAAACTTTTTGTTTTGTTTTATGTTTAAACAAAGACTGCAACATTGCATGCTTATGTTTTAGTAAAACCTCACCTCTGACTTGTCTGATATTCACATCAACTGGCATTACCCCCATTATCCCATAACTTCTAGGACCAAGGGAAGAGGATGATTGACATTTTCCAGAAACTGACTGGAGCAAACACTTGAGGGGACTGGTTACAGGAATAGGTCTGAGGCTGGGAATGCTATGCTGAGTAACTCACCTCCGAACTCTCCGAAGCCTAGCCACCATCTACAAGGCACATGTCAGGAGTTTTGTTTTGACTGTGCTGTACTTTCCTGATAATTGAACTCTAACTGCACTCATGAAACTCAATACACTATCTGTTAGACACAGAGCAGCAACTCATCAATTTCCTTCAGCAGCACCTTCCAAACAAATAACCTGTACCATCTAAAAGAACAATGGCAGCAGCATTGGAAGCAACTATCTCTAATTCCCCTGCAAGCTGACCAACATTCTGATTTCAATCTATTTCCTATTTTCTTCATTTTCACGAGGTCAGAATCCTGGGATGCCTTTACCAACAGCGTTATAAGTGTATCTACAGCCTTTTAATCAATGCAATTCAAGAGGTGACTCACTGCCAACTTTCCAAGGGCAATTAAGGATCAGTAATAAAAACTGGCCTTGCCAGCAATGGCTACATGTCAAAAATGAATAAAACAATTCAGATGAGATCATTTAAACAAATAAATTCAAATAAATCGAATAAATTATATTCTGAAATTAAAAATGTATTATATTTAGTACTGAGATAACAAGGTGTAGAGCTGGATGAACACAGCAGGCCAAGCAGCATCAGAGGAGCAGGAAAGCTGACATTTTGGGCCTGGACCCTCCTTCAGAAATGGGGGAGGGGAGTGGGATTCTGAAATAAACAGAGAGAGAGGGGGAGGCGGATAGAAGATGGATAAGGGAGAAGATAGGTAGAAAGGAGACAGACAGGTCAAAGAGGCAGAGGTGGAGCCAGTAAAGGTGAGTGTAGGTGGGGAGTTAGGGAGGGGATAGGTCAGTCCAGGGAGGACGGACAGGTCAAAGGGACGGGATGAGGCTAGTAGGTAGGAGATGGGGGTGGGGCTTGAGGTGGGAGGATAGGTGGGAGGAAGGACAGGTTAGGGAAGCGGGGACAAGCTGGGCTGGTTTTGGGATGCGGTTGGGGGAGGGGAGATTTTGAAGCTTGTGAAGTCCACATTGATACCATTGGGCTGTAGGGATCCCAAGCAAAATATGAGGTGCTGTTCCTGCAACCTTTGGGTGGCATCGTTGTGGCACTGCAGGAGGCCCAGGATGGACGTGTCATCTAAGAAATGGGAGGGGGAGTTGAAATGGTTCGCGACTGGGAGGTGCAGTTGTTTGTTGTGAACCGAACGTAGGTGTTCCACAAAGCGGTCCGCAAGCTTGGTTTCCCTGATGTAGAGGAGGCCACATCTGGAACAGCGGATACAGTATGCCACATTAGCAGATATGCAGGTGAACATCTGCTTGATATGGAAGGTCTTCTTAGGGCCTGGGATGGGGGTGAGGGGGGAGGTGTAGGGGCAGGTGTAGCACTTCCTGCGGTTGCAGGAAAAAGTGCCGGGTGTGGTGGGGCTGGTGGGGAGTGTGGAGCGGACAAGGGAGTCACGGAGAGAGTGGTCCCTCCGGAAAGCAGATAAGGGTGGGGAGGGAAAAATGTCTTTGGTGGTGGGGTCGGATTGTAGATGGCAGAAGTGTCGGAGAATGATGCGTTGGATCCAGAGGTGGTGGGGTGGTACATGAGGATGAGGGGGATTCTGTTTTGGTTGTTATTGCGGGGAGGTGGTGTGAGGGATGAGTTGCGGAAAATGCGGGAGACACGGTCGAGGGCATTCTCGACCACTGTGGAGGGGAAGTTGCGGTCCTTGAAAAACAAGGACATCTGAGATGTTCGGGAGTGGAATACCTCATCCTGGGAGCAGATACGGCAGAGGCGAAGGAATTGGGAATACGGGATGGCATTTTTGCAGGAAGGTGGGTGGGAGGAGGTGTATTCTAGGTAGCTGTGGGAGTCAGTAGGCTTGAAATAGATATCGGTTTCCAGGTAGTTGCCAGAGATGGAAACATAGAGGTCCAGGAAGGAGAGAGAGGTATCAGAGATAGTCCAGGTGAACTTAAGGTTGGGGTGGAAAGTGTTGGTGAAGTGGATGAACTGTTCGAGCTCCTCGTGGGAGCACGATGAGGCGCCGATACAGTCATCAATGTAACGGAGGAAGAGGTGGGGGATAAGGCCAGTGTAGCTACGGAAGAGGTATTGTTCCACGTAACCTACAAAGAGGCAGGCATAGCTTGGGCCCATGCGGGTACCCATGGCCACCCCCTTTATCTGTAGGAAGTGGGAGGAATTGAAGGAGAAGTTGTTGAGGGTGAGGACGAGTTCGGCTAAGCAGATAAGGGTGTCTTTGGAGGGGGACTGGTCGGGCCTGCAGGACAGGAAGAAGCGGAGGGCCTTTAGGCCATCTGCATGGGGAATACAAGTGTATAGGGACTGGACGTCCATGGTGAAGATGAGGTGTTGGGGAGCAGGGAATCGGAAGTTTTGGAGGAGGTGGAGGGCGTGGGTGGTGTCTCGGACGTAGGTGGGAAGTTCCTGGACCAAGGGGGAGAAAATGGAGTCGAGATAAGTGGAGATGAGTTCGGTGGGACAGGAGCAGGCGGAGACAATGGGTTGACTAGGGCAGTCAGGTTTGTGGATTTTGTACCACCCCACCAACCTCCAGATCCAATGCATCATCCTCCGACACTTCCGCCACCTGCAATCCAACCCCACTACCAAAGACATTTTTCCCTCCCCACCCTTATCTGCTTTCCAGAGGGACCACTCTCTCCGTGACTCCCTTGTCCGCTCCGCACTCCCCACCAGCCCATCACACCCGGCATTTTTCCCTGCAACCGCAGGAAGTACTACACCTGCCCCTACACCTCCCCCCCCATCGCAGGCCCTAAGAAGACCTTCCACATCAAACAGATGTTCACCTGCACATCTGCTAATGTGGTATACTGTATCCGCTGTTCCCGTTGTGGCCTCCTCTACATCGGGGAAACCAAGTGGAGGCTTGGGGACCGCTTTGTGGAACACCTACACTCGGTTCGCTACAAACAACTGCACCTCCCAGTCACGAGTCATTTCAACTCCCCCTCCCATTCCTTCGACGACATGTCCATCCTGGGCCTCCTGCAGTGCCACAACGATGCCACCCGAAGGTTGCAGGAACAGCACCTCATATTTCGCTTGGGAACCCTGCAGCCCAATGGTATCACTGTGGACTTCACAAGCTTCAAAATCTCCCCTCCCCCAACTGCATCCCAAAACCTGCCCAGCTTGTCCCCGCCTCCCTAACCTGTCCTTCCTCCCACCTATCCCCTCCATCCACCTCAAGCCCCACCCCCATCTCCTACTTACTAGGCTCATCCCACCCCCTTGACCTGTCCATCCTCCCTGGACTGACCTATCTCCTCCCTTCCTCCCTACCTCCCTACCTACACTCACCTTTACTGGCTCCACCCCCACCTCTTTGACCTGTCTGTCTCCTCTCCACCTATCTTCTCCCTTATCCATCTTCTATCCGCCTCCCCTTCTCTCCCTCTCTCCCTATTTATTTCAGAATCCCCTTCCCCTCCCCCATTTCTGAAGAAGGGTCTAGGCCCGAAACGTCAGCTTTCCTGCTCCTCTGATACTGCTTGGCCTGCTGTGTTCATGCAGCTCTACACCTTGTTATCTCAGATTCTCCAGTATCTGCAGTTCCTACTATCTCTTATATTTAGTACTGGCTGCAGGAAATGAAACAAAACAAACTGAGGTATAAGGTTGATAAAATTGTTAAATGCTGAAAGGCACAAACAGATGTCTGGTGAAGATGAAATAGTACACAGTTTGTAATGTTGTTTGCTTCATTAGTGTAGCAATAAGGAAGAACATGGCAGAGGCCATTGGTAAACGATGATTAGGGAAGCAAGGGCATTATCTCTGTCCAATTGCAGTGAAAAACTAATCATATGCAAATATTTGCTTAGAGGGAATGCATACTTAGCCATAAAATAAAGTTGTTGTTTAATAGTGTTTAAAAAGGCAAATTTTGAGTCTCTAACTTATTGGATTCTAAGGTGTAAGGGAGGCAGGTCAGGGGTAGAATCAAAAGGCTGAGACAAAAGTTAGAGACTTTTAAGCGACTCTTGGATAGGCACATGGAGGATAGTAAAATGTAGGGTATGCAGGGTAGATTGATCTTAGTAGGATAATAGGTCGGCACAACATCGTGGGCCAAAGGGCCTGTACTGTGCTGTACTGTTCTGTGTTCTATGTAAGCGTCAGAGTCTTGTGAGTAGGTGGGATCAGTGGCCTTGGTTCCAGATAGGAATGCAAGGGCCCGAGGAGAATCTGAACCAGATATTTGAGGAATATTGGGTGTCAGATTGTAGGTTAGGGGTGAGGGGTAGATCAGAGGCCTGAGGAGAGGAAGCATTAGAGATCAGGATGATGAATGGAGACCTGGTGAAAGGTGAGATTATGTTGTAAGTCGCGGAAAAAGTAGTTCGGAGATCTAGAGCACGATGGCAACAGTGAACTGTATAAGAGAGAGTTAGATCAAAGAGTTTTGCCATAAGGTCAGGGGTAAGTGGTGGTGACTGATCACAGAATTCTAAAGGAAAGCATGCTGGGTTAAATAAATAAGGACTACCTTCTGGATCCACAACCTTTCCCAGAGCTCCAAAAATCCAGCTACCCCAATTAAAATTGAAAATCTAACTGATGAGATTCACTTGCAGACTAACTATCCAATTTAATATACCAATCTGCATCCTTGGAGCAGGCTCACCACTATCCAATCTCAATTAAAATGGAAATGGATGGTCAGGAGGCAGTAGTCGGATGGAAGCCATTTTTTAACTTTAACCCTGTGCTTGACCCAAACTCACTCACTTTGCTTAGGTTAAAACTAATCCCATATTTCAAAGGCATGGAATTTACATTAAAACATTATAAAACATTGCTAATATCCTAGCTGTGGTATTGTACTCTGCTCTGGTACCTTAATTTAAAATCAATGTCAAGACCTTAGAATGGCTGCAGAGAAAATTTACTAGAATTATCCAAAGAAAGAAGGAATTCAGTGAGAGAAACTGGGATTGATCTTCCTTGAGCAGAGGAGGTTAAGAAGCAAATTGATAGCATTTCTACTAGAATACTATTTCTACTGGACGGAGGTGCTAACCAATGGATATGGGTTTATTGTCATTGGCAAAAAAAAACCATGTGATTAATGAGGGAACTAGTTTTAATTCAGTGACATGTTATGACCTGGACTATACCGTCTGATACTACTGTAAAAACATATTCAAAAATAAATTACAAAGGGAACATGTGTTTGGAAATAAAAAAGTAATGGTCTATAAGGAAAGAGCAGGGTTTTGGGGCTAATTGGCTAGCTCCACAAAGAATTACTCCAGGAATGAAGAATCAGCTAGCATCTTCTGGTTTGTATCAATCTATGATAATTGGCAGAATTGTCGTCAGCCACACTTAAAAGATCAATTTTGTTTGTATCTTGACATTGCTTTCTTTCCTTTTCAGTCTTAATGGATGCACTTTTTCACAATAAAATTGGGATATGAAATTTGCTACTTTAATTGTAGAATTAACCTGGACCGTGGCTGGGGCTTTACATTAATTCAAGGCTCAGTTAGACATTTGATAGACAAGGACATCAAGGTTATGGGGTGCACACCAGAAAATCAAGTTGACACCAAAAACAGATCAGCCATGATCTTACTGAATGGTGGAATAGACTCAAGTGGCTAAATAGCCTATTCCTTTTCCCAAGTCTTCTTTTCCAATGTTCCAAAGATAAATAAGTTAAGATCACACTTAAAGTGACAGAGAAAGGAATTTTAGATAGATGTATTATGTATATAATGTTTACATTTAACTGCGTAATTTTACGCGCAATATGATATATGTTTATCAACAAAAATAAATTGCCATTACTTTAGCTCTTGTTCTCCCTATTACCCCCGCTAATGGCTTCCTGAGTAAATTGGTTCATCAGAATTTTTAATGGCATTAACTGTAACATTGATTTACAAAGCACAGGACATGTTTTCAGAACCATATCTTTATCATTGGACCAGATCTTCCAATTTGGAAAATGGCTCTGCCTTGACTAATATTACTGATGCACCTCAACCTAAACACATCCATGATGCTTTTGCAGGATGTTTAAATTTCTGTTGCTAGTTTTATCCTGCCCAGATTGCTGTGTTATTGGTCAAAACCAAGCAAACTTGGACTATTTCCACTATGCCTGCCCTGCTTTTACATAGATTTACTTTGAGTTTTCATAAAATCTGCTGGGCAACATAGCTCTAAGTAAATCAGCTGGAGTGTCAGAATACTATTACATTTGCAGCACTGTTCAGTCCCCATAAGACAATGTGCACTACCCTATATTTCTTGGAAACTACTCACCACCGTCCTCCAACCACTGAATTCAAGAGAGTGCTCACACATCTCCAACAATTAAAAGTGCTCAACCCCAGTTCTGGACCATAGAGAAGAGTCAACCCATCCTGCATTCTTTCTTCTGACTCACCTGGTGGAGACTCTGTTTCTTGTCTGACTTGTCAGAAGGTGAGTTGGGGCTTAAAGGAGGAGCAATTTTGTGCGCTGAGGGCAGGGCAAATGCTAGCAGGGGCTGATAACTAATTTGTGAAGAGATATGATCACTGTCAGATCTGAGGTGATTACCATCAGAAGTAAGGGGGATGATCACTGTTGGGGTGAGGTATTGATCACTTCAGGTCCAAGGTGTGAGGGGTACTGATCGTATTTAGGGCTGAGCTCTTCGCCATCTGGCATTCCCTCTGTTACGCTCCAGTGTTCTCCAGTAACTGCAGAAGGTTTTCCTTAATCTTCCTGATTTCACACACATTCAGATCCCCATACCCACCCTTAGCCTTACACTGCCTCTTAATCAATTAACCTGCTCCTTTACCCTCTTCAGAAGATACTTAAAACTAAAGAATATAGGGGAGCAATTAAGTACTATTACCATCATTATTGCCTCAAGGTGTTCCCAGCTTTTAAAATGCAGTTCCCAACCTTCATGCCGTTTTACCCTTATCACTGTGACCCTCATCTCTTGCCTCCCAGTTGCCTACTTCCAGTCTCCAATATCCTCCTGACTTAGAGGAAAGAAGGGAATGGGTCACCCAAATTTGCAGACAACACAAAAATAGGTGCAAAGGCAAGTTGCAAAGGGAATACAAATAGTTTACAGAGAGATTTCGACAGGTTAAGTGAGTGGCCAAATATTGGCAAATGGAGTATCATGTAGGAAAATGTTGTTCATTTTGGAAGGGAGAACAAAAGAATACTGTATTACTTGAATGGAGAAAAGCTACAGAAAACTGCAACACAAAGAGGTCTGGAGGTAGTTGTGCACAAAACAGAGAAAGCTAGCTCACAGGTGCAGCAGGTAATCAGGAAGGCTAATGGAATGTTGACTCTTATTTCAAGGGTTTGGAGTATAAGAGTAAGGAAGTCTTACTGCAACTGTACAAGGTGCTGATGAGACCACACATGGGGTACTGTGAGCAGCTTTGGTCCTTTATTTAAGAAAAGAATTTGTTTCACTGGAGGCAGGTTCTGTAGGGTGATCGCCAGTCTAGAGGAATTGTCTTATGCGCAAAGGCTAAACAGGTTGGGACTGAAATCACTGCAGTTTTGAAGGACGAGAGATGATCTCTTTGGAACATATAGGATTCTTAAGTATCTTAACAGCGTAAATACTAAGAGAATGCCTCCCCTCATGGGAGGACCAGAGACTCAAAATAAAATGGCACCAATTTAAGATTAGGTGAAATTTCATCTCTCAGAGGAATTTGAGTCTTCGGAACCCCTTGCCACAAACAGCTGTGGGGCAGAGTCTCTGGGTATATTTAAGATTAGATTCTTGATCAGTAGGGGAATCAAGGGTTACAGGGTAAAGACGGGAAAATGGATGTCTTGAATGTTAGATTAACCCAATGTCAGGAACCTGAATTTTGCACCCCCCCCACCCAATTAAGTTCCCCTCCCTCCTTTCTAAGCATTCCAGGTAAGCCGGGATGATTCTGTCTTATGTTGAAATAACTCTATTCAGGCCAGTATCCCATCACCAAGTCATGCTTTATTTACATGTGCAAATACTTGATACTGGTCCAGTTTTGTCAGAGCCAGCTCTCCAAGAGAGCAGAAGCTCTGACACTCCTGTTTATATCTGTCAGCCAGGGCTCCCAGTTTGGAACAGATTAACAGCCCCAATTAAGGAACTCATATTGTATGAGGTCCACTTGGCTGACTATGTTACAATCACTACATCCCTCCCCCTTTAAGCCTGGAGATGTAGGCCTGTTCTTTTTCATGTAGCCTTGCCTGGGGCATTTTTGCAATTGGTCCAGCACCTCCGACTCAGCTTGGAATATGGATAGAATGTACAGGATCATAGTCTTTTTTTTGCACTGGAGAGTCTCGGAAGAAATTTGTCATCTTCTTCACATGGTAAAGGCACCGAGGCTGCGATATCTGCTGTGTCCACCTCAGACTCTGCGGTTTCTTCAACACTAGATGGAGGGGGAAAGACCCACGCGTTTAGACGGCCTTTCTGGCTGTTCTGAGAAGCTGGGTGTGTTTGATTCTGCTCCGCTTGCGAGTTTGCAGCTTTGGTTGTAGAGGATTGCCTCACATACCCGAACTTTGTTCACCACAGGACCTGACCTCGCATCAACCTTGCCTCTTACCCATGCAGAGCCATTCTGTGGTTTTGGCACCAAACTTTGTCCCCTGAAATAAACTGTCTCACTTAAAGGAGTCTTGTGTCCGGCATTAGCATTCCTGATGCCATTTCAGCTCCCGCACCATCCCACAATGCCCGGGAAGATCAGATTTAACCTGGTGCAGAGTCTTCTCCCCATTAGCACCTCTGCTGGAGCTATCTCTGTCATTGTATGAGGTGTGGTTCAATAATCAAATAGGAACCAGGACAGGTTGATATCAAGTGATGCTATAGGCTGCTTTCTTCAGCCTGCCTTCAAAGTTTGGACTGCTCTTCCTGCAAGACCATTGGACAATGGATGGTATGGAGCTGTCCTTATATGATGAATGTCATTCGAAATTCTAAAATGCAGTACTCAAATTCCTTGTTGTTAAATGAATGATCTGTTGTCTGTGACCAACACTTCTGGAGGCAGTGTATTGCAAAAGATGCTCACAGCTTTTCTATTGTTGCCCGCAAGTTTGATGAATGAACTCTGTGCACGTCCAACCACTTTGAGTGGGCATCCATAATGACTGAGCCCATGAAAGGGCCGGCACAGTCGACATGTAACAGAGTCCAGAGTTTACCAGGCCATTCCCACGAACGTGGGGGAGCTGCTGGCAGTAGTTTTTGTCCTTGGCACGATGAGCACTGCCCAACCAATGTGGCTATGTCTGCATCCATTCCTGGCCACCAGATATAACTTCTCGACAACATCTTAATTTTGGACACCTCTGGATGGCCCGGATGGATTTCAGGCGGTATCTAGAGGCAACATTTGCTGGGGGCAATCACTCTTGGTCCCCATAATAAAATGTTATCCTGTATGATGATCTGGTCTTGGCAGGTCAAGAAAAGTTTCAATTGTGGTTGTGATGACCCTTTTGCTTTCCGCCATCGCCACCAACTGTTTTAGTTTTGTGAGGATCAAATCTTTTTTCATCTGATACTGTCAGCGGTGACTGGAAGGGTGTCCAGAAAGTTTAAAACCAGAATGGATGCTTCCAGTGGCGGCACCACTGCCGGCGGGAGGAAGTTCAAGGCATCCGCACTTGCTTCTTGGCCTCTCAGATAGTGTTCCAACTTGTAATTGTACACACTTGGAGTGAGAGCCCACTGCTGAATTCGACCTGAAACTATGGGTAGCATTGCCTTGTTCTCTTTGAGTAACCCTAGCAGGGATTTGTGGTCTGTTACTTTTAAAAATTTACATCTGTGAAGCTATTGGTGGAAATTTCTCACTCCAAAGAGACCGCCAACCCTTCCTTCTCTATCTGGGTGCATTTGCACTCTGCATCAGCCAAAGTCTATGAAGCGTATGCTGCTGGATGTCCTTCTCCATTGGGCCATCTGTGAGCCAACAGTACCCTGATACCATATGGGGAGGCATCATATGGCAGCACCAGATCTCACTTGGAAGCATGGTGTGCCAACACCTTAGACGACGATAGCTGCTTCTTCACTTCCCTAAAGGTGATGTGTTGGCTACGAGACCATTTTCAGTAGCAGCTGTAAAGGGTGTCAGACTGGAGGCCAGGTTATGTATGAACTTTCTGTAATAATTCATCAATCCAAGGAAAGACATAAGCTCTGGTACAGACATAGGGGCACCTTTGATCACCCTCACTTTATCTTGCGGGGGTGTAACCCGATCTTCTCGACTCTGGAGCCAAGTCTCTTGGGGTGCCTGAAACACATTTTTCCCTTCTAAGGCATATGCCCACTTTGGAGTAGTGTCTAAGGATGAAGTCCAAGTTCTGTAAGTGTGCTTTATTGGTCTTCCCTGCTATTAACTTGTCATCTAGATAAATGGTGAACTGGGGTAGACCTTGTAAAATGTTCTCCATTATCCGCTGAAAAATGGCACAGGCTGATGATGCCCCAAATGGCAGTCTCGTATATTGGTACAAATGCTTATGGGTGTTAATTGTCAGAAATCCTATGACATCAGGTTATAGTCCAACAGGTCTTCATCAGGAAGGGGCTACGCTCTGAAAACTTGTGTTTTCAAATAAACATGTTGGACCACAACCCGGTGTTGTGTAATTTCTGACCTTGTCCATCCCAGTCCAACACCGGCACCTCTACATTATAGTATTAATTGTAGCATACTTCTGGGAATCTTCATCTAACCACAATTGCACATACACATGGCTCATGTCCAGCTTTGTGAAGGACAGCACCCTCTGCCAGCTTTGTGTATAAATCCTGTATGCGAGGGATTGGGTATTCATCCAGCTGCGAAAAGCAGTTATCCATTTGTTTAAAATCCTCACAAAGGCAAACCAGCCCGTTGGGCTTCACAATCGGTATAAGCGTTGCTGCCCTTTACTTTGCAGCCTCCTGATTTCTGCCTCTCGTTTTGCACGTAAGGCAAATGTCTCATTGTGGCCTTGTAGAATCGTGGATTGCCTCCTGGTCAACATGCAAGGTGGCCTTGGCTCCTTTGATAGTCCCTGGACCTTTCTAAAAAAACCTCAGTGTATTTAGTTCAGATTTCACTCAGGCAGCCAATATCTTATTGAAAAATGTTTAATCTTTCTCAACCAATTTCACCCCATCAGGTTGGGCCAGAGCCTTTTATTACAACCAGTGGTAACTGAACCAGCTGCTTTGCATAAGAGACCGGAATTGAAGTTGTATGCCTAATAGAATCATTGAGCACAGAAAACGACCCTTCAGTCCAACCAGTCCATGCTGAACATAATCCCAAACTAAACTAGTCCCACCTGCTGCTCCTGGCCCATATCTGTCCAAACATTTTTTTTTCATGTACCTATCCAACTATCTTTTAAACATTGTAATTGTGCCCACATCCACCACTTTCTCTGGAAGTTCATTCCACATGTGAACCACCCTGTGTAAAAAATTTGCCCTTCCTGTCTTTTTTAAATCTCACTCCTCTCACCTTAAATATATGCCCCCAGTCTTGAAATCGCCATCCTCGGCAAAAGACGCCTATCATTAACCCTACCACTACCCCTCATGACTTTATAAACTTCTATAAGGCCACCTCTCAACCTTTTGTGATCCAATGAAAAAAGTCCCAGCCTACTCCAACAACTCAAACCCTCCGTACCAGCAACATCCTGGTAAATCTCTTCTGTACCCTCTCCAGCTTAATAATATCCTTTCTATAACTGAGTGACCAGAAAGGAACACAGTACTCCAGAAGAGGCCTCACCAATGTCCTGTACAACCTCAACATGACTTCCCAACTCCTATACTCAAAGGACTGAGCAATGAATGCAAGTGTGTTAAAAGACTCTATAAAGGATCCTTGGTACAGGTTCTCAGTCTGGCTGAGGTCTTGTGCAAACTTGAGGTTTGGCAAGCAGAGCAAATTTTATTAAATACTGGTTCTGCAATCACTGATACAGCCATGCTAGTATCAACCTCCATTAGAACAGGGTGACCATTTAACCAGACGTTTATTTTGATTGGTTCTGAGTTGGATGTTGCTAAGCAGTTTAATTGCTCCAAGCCAGATGCAGGTGGGCTTTCCAGGATGTACACTCTCCTGGATACCAGCCTGAGTTGTCTTACTCAGTTCAGGCCTAGTGAGACTCTTTTGCTGTCTAAAATCCGTATACCAGCAGAAACTACAATGGTTTGCCGGCCTAGATCTCAAAGAAAATGTTAACCATGCGGCTGAGTTTGGGCTTTTGCTGTGGGCTGACCTAGAGTCCCTCTGTTCAGGATATGTCCTGAGTGAGACTAAGTAATTGCCTTCTCTCAAGTGGTGTCCCTCAAGTTCAGTCAGCCTGGCGAGGGTGTCCACTTCCACCAGCATACCCTGTAGCACTTTTCTCCACTTGCTGCAATTTCTAATGACTAAGCCAGTTGGGCTTCAGCTAGTAGGTGCTTTTGCATGGTTACATCACTAATCCCACATACCAAATGGTCTCTTAGTATCCAATTAAGGATTAAACCAAAGTCACATGCCTCTGCCTGTTGCCTTAACCTTGTCAAAAATCCCAACATGAATTCCCATGGTTCTTGAACTGCCAAGTAAAACCAATAGTGTCTCAGCTTTACATTCCTTAATTAAATCTGTCAACTCTTGGAAGGTTTTAGTTTCTGGTGCCTCAGGAAATGTTAGGCTCCTAATAAATGAAAAAGCTGCAGGTCTACAAGCTTATCAGGAAAATTACTTGTTGCTTTTCATTTGGCCTAATGTCATTTGCCCAGAAAAAAATAACACATTCTTTCCACGTACTGGGCCCAGTCTTTGATGGCAGGATTGAATGAGTCAAGCTTCCCAAATAATGGCATAATGCCAGAAATGCTTACCCCGACTCAAAGACAGCTGTTGCAAGCAAACTTTTTTCAGGAGCATATTTCTTTCTATTGTCACTAGTAAAATAACTCCACAGAGGCCTATATCCCATCACCAAGTTACACGTGTGTAGTACTTGACGCTGGTCCGGCGCCCTCAGAGTGAACAGAACCTCTGACATTCCTGTTTATATCTATCAGCCAGGTCTCCTTGATTGGACCAGGTTAACAGCCTCAATCAGAGAACTCATATTCTTTGCTGACCTCATTACAATCACTACATATGTGATTCCATGAAATGTGATCACCAATATGAAGACTTATAAACTTTAATAGTGCACCAGTATAAAATGTTTGCTATTACTTTGCCAGTACAATTTACAATATGTTATTGGAAGCTGTGTCTTTAAACACACTCTCTCTCACACACACCCTCTCTGTTTCTCACACATTCTCTCTCTCACAGAGTCTTTCTTTCCCTCTCTCTTACACACACACCTCTTTCTCTCATACCCTTTCTCACACCCTCTCTCTCTCAGCCTCCTCTGTCTCAAGTTCCCTCCCTCTCTCTTTCACACCGTCCCTCTCTCTCCTCCACACCCTCCCTCTCTCTCTCTCACCCTGGTAAATTTGCCCCTGAATATACTAACTTCTCATTTTAGTCATTTCACATGTAGTCATGTAATTAGCATTTAATTTCTGCAACATCTGCAAAATGTCTCTAACTTAAATTATGATAGAATTCATTTATAGGTTAAGTAAGACACATTTTGTCGAGTTACATGAGAACAACAGCTTATGTGATATCATTAGTCATGTGTTTCAAAGCTTTCACAAACTTTAAGGGGAAAAGAGGCAAAGATCTATTTCTGATTCGTGTGTTGTACATTGTGTCTGTGTCAGATGAATAAGTTACTAAAGGCTTATAAAAGCAATAAAGTGCTAATTTTAACTTTTTTCTGGATTCTGCACATTCAACACAATTAAAATCCTTGCATGTTGCACGAGGAATAAAATCATACATGTCACAGGGAGTAATTGAGATTTGATATGCAGTCAATTTTTCAGTTTAATGTACCTCATAATGAAACTGCTATTGTATTAGCCCTGCATTATACTTATTAAAATAATTGCTGTGACAAATAAAATAGTCTGCAGTTACCACAGGAGTTTAAAGCGTTTACTGAGGCCTCTTCTACTGCTGAGAAGCCATTTTAATAAGTATTGCCTACTTATAGCTGAAGGTTACTGCAAATATTTATTTTACAATTAACATTTATTCATAGGAGATCATATTCATGCAGACAAAGTTGATTTAATTTATTATTGTCACAAGTACCTAGGTAGGGTGAAAAGTTTTGTTTTGCATGTAGTACAGGCATGGTTGTAGTCATAAGCTAGTGACTGATAACTGTTCTAATGCATCCAATTAGCAGATTGTTATACTCACCAGTACCTTGCCACACTGCCAAGAAAATGGACAGAGTTTAAAGATATACATACACAGAGCAGAAATAATTTGCACATAGTCATTGAGGTCTACAGGACAGAAAAAAACCCATCAAGTCTGCACTGGTCAAAAACGACCACCAAACTATTCTAATCCCATTTTGCAGTATTTGGATCAGAGCCTTGTACAGCTTGGCATCACGTGTGCGGACCTAAATACTACTAAAACGTTATGAGGACATCTGCCTCTAACGTCATATAGGCACTGAGCTCCAGATTCCCACCACCTTCTGTTTGAAAAAAATCTTTCCTCACATTTCCTCTAAACTTTCTGTCCCTTACCTTAAATCTATGATCTCTAGTCATTAATCCCTCCACCAAGGAGAAAAGTTACTTCCTATCTATGCCTCTGTTAATTTTCTACATCTTAATCATGTACCCCCTCAGTCTCTTCTGCTCAAAGGAAAATAACTCAGTCAACACAACCTGTCTTCATGACTTCATAACTTAAACTCTTCAGCCCTGGCAATATCCTGATAAAACTCTGTATCCCTCTCCAGTTCAGTCATATCTCTCCTATAATGTGGATCCCAGAAATGCACCTAATGCTCAAACTGTGGCCAACCAACATTTTACACAGTTCCAGCATCATCTTGCTCTTAAGCTCTATGCCTCAACTAATAAAGGCAAGTATCCAATATGCCTCCATAATGACTTGATCTACTATTTCAGCTTACCTTAAGGAACCGGTGGACATGCAGAGTGAGGTCCCTCAGATCCTTGGTATTTCTTAGAGTCCTACCATTCATCATGTATTCCCATGCCTTGTTTGTCCTGCTCATTGTGTATCTCTTTCTTTTTTTGAGTTTGAAGAAGAATGTCCTGATTATATTGGAATAGTTGGACAACTGGTTGAAGTTCGCACTTGCTGTCTAATCCGATGTTGTACTGGGGTTGGTAATCCTTTCTCCATTGGTGTTGCACAAAAGTGCAGAAGCACAGTATGAAAATCTTGCTTTGTTGCTCAACGCTTAATGATCATTGATTTGATATACGCTACCAGACCATTTGAGCATGGATAATAGAATAATAACATAATATGGGTAACATCCCACTTAGTACACATCTTGAAATGGTTTGTCGGTGAATTCTGGTCCATTAGACGCTATTATATCCAATACGCAAATAAGCTGAAAATATTGGTCAACTTGTCAGTGACAGTGAAGTTCATTAGGTTGCTAATTGATCAAACATGGGGAAATTTGGAGAAGTAATCCATTACAAGGATGTAATCGTCCCCCTGGAGTGTAAATTGTTCTGTTGCGACTTTCATCCAAGGAGTGATGGAACATTCTATTACTGTAGAGGCTCCCTCTGCTGTTGGAGTTCATACTTCTGGCATACCATGCACGCATTCATGAGCTGTTGAATATCCTGATTTATCCCTGACCAGTTCACAGATTCACATGCTAACTATCATGTGCATTCAATATCCTTGGACTTGTTTCACTTCAATAATGACTTCTTGTGATATTACTAGATTCACATCTGTATGGCCAAAATAAACAAATTCTCTAAGATATGTCTTTAATACTGATCGGGCTCTCCTGATAATAATCTTTTGAACCTTTTTTCATTGCTAATTTTTAAACTTACTTATTGCAAGTGTTTGCACTCGCTTTTGTCAAATTCATACTCTCGAGCATCAACATGTAAATCAAGAGGAACATCTTGGTCTAATTTGCTCAGCATGTCAGATGTACCTGGTTTATATTTCACTTTAAAGTAATATCCTTGCCAATCATTAACTGTTTCAATTGCATTATGTGTGGTGTGTTTTTAAAGCTCATCAATTGTGACTCCCTGCAACTGCCACTCCTGAACCATTGCCATCTACTAAATGGAAGATTTCAAGTAGCTAAGCTGAGCTTACCTATTGGCAGTACAATGTGATTCTGCATAGATTTGGTGATTTGTAATACTCTGTGGGACAATCTCTCATAGGGAGTACAATGGAGCACCACTTGCTTAGGTATATGTCTTTCCTGATGCATAGCGGTAATACGTTAGCTTTGGTTCCTCTGTTGATTTTAGCTTTTAGGATTTATCAATCTATCTTTTCAGCTCAGAAATCATTCATGTTTCCAAGAGCTTCTGATAACCTTATTCCATTGGCATGGTGTGTGAGGTTAACGACCATCTTGTAAAATTTGCTTTTCACATGAATGGATCTAAATTTAATTGTTTTTTTTTAATTTGTGCATTTTTTAATTTTTTCTTTACCGCCAATACTGTGGTGTTGAACCATCTTGTTAGTCCATAGAATCCTTACGGTGTGGAAACAGGCCCTTCAGCCCAAAAAGTCCACACCGACCCTCACAGCATCCCACCCAGACCCATTCCCCTATAATCCACCTAATCTACACATCCCTGAACACTACGGGCAATTTAGCATGGCCAATCCACCTATCCTGCACATCTTTGGAGTGGGAGTAACCAGAGCACCTAAACACCTTTCGTTACAAGTTTTGCTGGTTCAGTGCAATTTACTAACTGTAGCAATAATGTTGGTCACACCAGAAGCATGTGATTATTGTGATGTGTTTTGCTTCTGCTTGATTCCACTACCAACACCACCACTGATTAGCTGCCTTGGAAACTGCCAGAATAGCAGTCATTGGCTGAGTGTGATATCAATCAATAAACAACGTAAGGCAGAGTAAGAACAAGGACGATGTCTACAATGATTTGTTTCAGAAATATGTGTTTTTGTCTACAGTGATGTTGCAGATGTATAAACAAGACGCCTTTGCTCTAATATTTCACATAAGACCCATTGTGAAATTTTATTTTACTAAAGATCAAGAAGCTGTGTCTATCTGACAAGGAGAAAGTAAGGACAAGGATTTGGGACACCTTGAGAAGATGCCCTACCCACAACTATGAACTGCTTCTCCATATTCACTGTCATGACCTCAGTTTCATTTTCCTGCTAGACAAGAATGGGACAGCATTTGGCTGTATGTTAATGTGGCATTCAACAACCAAGACAATGCTCTGATCAATCTTCTGCAAACTGGCAGCTAGAGGATACAGGCCATTAGTCTGGATCACCCTGAACTCAATAGCCTGCCATGTCTGATTTCTGTGAGGTTGGTCCCACATTTTACTGAAGTGGACATCAGTGCAAAAGTTTAAGACATCATGGCATTCTTGCTTGATGAAAATTTTTCCATTCTTTCTCCAAGGATGCACACACATTTCCTGTTGCTGCTCCATAAATTTATTTTTAATTTATGATCCTGAATTCAGTATCTGACCTACAGGATCTGTCCAATTGTGTCTCTGCCTTCTCGCTATATCCCAGTGTGTATATTAGCAATTCTGGAATCAACAAGGTCTATGTTTGTTGTGAACAAAAACAGAAGTTAACGTTTTGGGTCCGATGACCCTTCCTCAGAACTTGAGTTCCGGACCCAAAACATAAACTCTGTTTTTTCCTTCACAGATGCTGCCACACCTGCTGAGCTTTACCAGCAACTTTGTTTATGTTCCTGATTTACAGCATCTGCAGTTCTTTCGGTTTCTATGTTTGTTGTGTTTTCTCAGTCTGAAATTTCTATAATCTCCAAACGGTATGCTGCATGAGGCCATGAGTTACAAAGGAAGGTGGGATAGCCTGGGACTTTTATCACTGGAGCTTAGGAGGTCAAGAGGTGACCTTACAGAGATTCATAAAATCATGAAGGGTATAGATCACGTTAATGGTAGGTGTCCTTTCCCTAGAATGGGGGCTTTCAAGACTAGGGGGCATATTTTTAAGGTGAGAGGAGAGAGATTTAAAAAAGACATGAGCGGCAATTGTTTTACGCAGAGGGTGGTTCTCATGCGGAACGAACTTCCTGAGGAAGTAGTAGGTGTGGGCACAGTTATAATGTTATCTAAGTCACTTAGATAAGTACATAAATAGGAAAGATTTGGATGGAAATGGGGCAGGAGCAGGAAGGCAGGATTAGTTTAGTTTGGGAATGTTGGCTGCATAGACTGGTGGACCGAAGGGTCTGTTTCCATGCTGTATGACTCTAAGAGTTTTTTTATTTACAGGTGGATGTTTTCATACATTCTCTTTAAATATGGTTAGAGCTTCTGTCTTCAAATTCCTCTACTTATGTGACTCTAACATCGCCATTACACCATTATCAAAGATGTTATCCACTTACTTGATGTCTCCCCTCCCTCCCCAAGTATTTGATACTAACATATTTGCATTCTGTAAATCTCCCTCAAAAGTCTCAGTCACAGAGTGATGCTTTGATGATTCTGTTTCTGATTGTCTTTTGAGGTGGCAGACGGTCAATACTCTCCTATCTTTTGGTGTGAATGTTCTCCTGAATGGAGTAAAGCTCCTCATAGAATATTCTTCATCTTTTGAGTTTTTTTTAATCCATTCATGGGATGAGGGCATTGCTGACCAGGCAGCATTTATTGCCCATCCATAATTGCCCAGAGGGCAGTTCTGAGTCTACCACATTGCTGTGGGTCTGGAGTCACGTAGGCCAGATCAGGTAAGGATGGCAGTTTCCTTTCCTAAAGGACATTAGTGGACCAGATGGGTTTTTCTGACAATCGACAATGGGTTCATGGTCATCATTAGATTCTTAATTCCACATATTTTATTGAATTCAAATTCCACCATCTGCAGTGGTGGGATTCAAACCCCAGAACGTTATCTGGGTCTCTGAAATAACAGTCCAGCGGTAATACCACTAGGCATTACCTGCCCTATTTTGAGTAGTAAACCAAGTTTCTCCTCCGACTTCAACTGTGACAGCCCTTATGTTAAGTGAGATAACAAGGTGTAGAGCTGGTTGAACACAGCAGGCCAAGCAGTATCAGAGGAGCAGGAAAGCTGACATTTCGGATCTAAACCCTTCTTTACCCTCCTTATGTTAAGTGCCTGTTATTGAAGCTTCAAGCCTAGTTGTCCCTTTATACCCTCTCTCACTGCTTTACATTTGTCTGAGCATTTTTCTGGACTGTTAGATGTTAATGGGTGTGGGAGAGACAGAAGCCGTGTTCTCAATCTCCTTCACATCAGCAGCTTTGATAATAACTCATTCTGGAGTGATGAGGATCAATGCCTTAATCTGGAAAGATTTAGGGTTTTGTAATGAATAAAGCTGTAATTGCTGTACTCTCTCAGTGTCTCCATTTGCTTCAGGATAGCAAGGTGAACTGATAACATGAATGCAATTATATCCATGTGCAAAATTTTGAAATTGCTCATGTTCAAATCTTGATCCATTGTCTGGCATTTCTATATCCAGGACCCATGTGTAGAGGGATTGGAAGATGTGTCTGTTGTGATATCATATAAATGATTAACATCAATCCATCTTGAATAATAATCAATAACTGCAATGAAAATATTTCCCTTGAACTCAAATAAATCCATTCCCAAGTAACTTCATGGTGCTGGTGGTATAGGAGACATTTATACTGTTTTTATTTTCTTATTTATAGCTCAGGGTTAGGGTTAGTAATCAATTCTTCTATAGGGTGAGTAATACCAGGCTGTTTGTTTTGTCCATACATGACAGTTCATAATTTCCAAGTGTCTTTGGTGAGGTTTTTCAAGAATGTCAAGCTGAATTGCTCTTGTATGACTAATTTCTCATTGAAGACTAGAAAGTAACAGTGAGGAGTTTGTTCTTTTCCAAGTACTGGCATGGTATGGATTGTTCGTGCATAAACTGGCTTTCCTTCCAGGCAATGTTTCTGGATTTAAAGACATTCCTCATTCCATTATTGGTATCGCCTTATCTCTTGCCATGATGTGGAGGTGCTAGTGTTGGACTGGGGTGGACAAGGTCAGAAATCACATGACACCAGGTTATAGTCCCACAGGTTTATTTGAAAACATAAGCTTTTGGAGCCTTGCTCCTTCTTCAGGTATTAGTGAGGTGGTATCAGACGGAGAATTTATAAGTAAAAGATCAAAGGGTCACACCACTGGTGAGGATTATTAAACGGATATAAGATGCTGTTAAATCTTAAATCAGTTAGAAGGTTTTGATTGATTAATATGTATATGTAAATCCCTGAATTCCTTTCGAGTCACTTCCCTGAGAGAACTAAAGGTTTTATCAGTGTAAAGAAGAGGTGACATTTTAGGTCAGACAATACATATTAGGTGTGAGGCTTTGTTTAGAATCTGTTTGTGTTTTGGTTTGGAGTCAGACTGGTTTTACTTCTAAAGTAGGAATTTATAAAATGCCACCTTGACTGACTGACTATAAATTGTGTACTTTTTGAACAAACTGAATGTATCTGCAAATACAAGTTCACCCCATAGATTTACAAGTGTGTGTGAGAGAGAGAGGGGGAGAGTGTGTGTGTGTGTTTGTGTGTGTGTGTGTAGGTGGGGGGGGCGAGAGAGTGAATGAGTGTGTGAGTGTGTGCGCAAGTTTGTGTGTGTGGGAAAGAGAGAGTGTGTGGGTGTGTGTGTGGGGGAGGAGTGTGTGTGTGTGTGTGTGTGCGCGTGCGCGGGTGGGCGAGTGTGTGTGTGTGTGTGTGCGCGCCTCAGAGACAGTGTGTGTATGAGAGTGTATAGTATGGTGGGGTCACCTGCAGTGTGACGTGAACCCAAGATCCTGGTTGAAGCCGTCCTCATGGGGTACCAAACTTGACTGTCAGCCTCTGCTCGGTGACTCTGCATTGCTGTGTATCACGAAGACCACCTTGGAGGACATTAACCTGAAGATCGGAGGCCGAATGTTCTTGACTGCTGAAGTGTTCCCCCCTGGGAGGGAACATCCCTGTTTGGTGATTGTTGCGCGGTGTCCACTCATGTGTTATCATGGGCATGGTATATTGGTGAAATCATGCAGATACTATGACAATAGACAATGCATGTTAGGTGTGAGGACTTGTTTAGAATCTGTTTGTGTTTTGATTTGGAGTCAGACTGGTTTTACCTCTAAAGTAGGAATTTATAAAATGCCACCGAGAGTGTCTATAAATTGTGTGCTTTTTGAACAAAATAGAATGTATCTGCAAATGTAAGTCCACGGGGTGAATGTGAATGTGTATGTGTGTGTGCGTGTGTGTGTGTGTGTGTGTGTGTAACAGAAGCCACGACAACACATGAATGGAGACTGCACAACAATTACCAAACAGGGATGTTCCCTCCCAGTGGGGGAATACTTCAGCGGTCAAGGGCATGCAGCCTCGGATTTTCAGGTTAACATCCTCCAAGGCGGACTTCAGGATACACAGCAACACAGAATCACCGAGCAGAGGCTGATAGCCAAGTTCAGTACCCATGTGGGCCTCAACCAGGATCTTGGGTTCATGTCGCACTACAGGTGACCCCACCACACTATACACTCTCACACAAACACACTCATGCATATATACACACACACACTCACTCACTCATTCACACAAACAAACTCTCTGATATGCACACACACTCTCACACAAGTCTTCTCTCATACACACACTGTCTCTCAAGCACGCGCGCACACACATGCACACAATCTCTCTCGCTTGCTCTCACACGCACTCTCTCTCTCACACACTCTCTCTCTCTCACACACACACACACTCTCGCTCTCTC
>NC_063337.1:55845065-55872565 GCF_021869965.1 Rhincodon typus | reverse complement strand
TTGAAGTACAACCAGCTTTGTGTTGGAGTTTGAAATCATCTTGCAGTCTGTTTTTTTTTTAAAGACTGCTTGTCTGATACAGATGTTGCTAGCTAGGTCAGTATTTATTTCCAATCTGTCATTAGGTGATGGTGAGCTGCTTTCTTGAACTGCTGCAGTTTTTCCAAGTGTAAAAATACCCACAATGCCATTTGGGATGGAGTTGCAGGATTTTGACCGAGAGACAGTGAAGCAATAGTGATATTGTTCGAAGTTGGGATGGTGAGGGGATGGAGGAGAACTTGCAGGTTGTAGTGTTCCTATGCTTCTTCCTTTGTCCTTCTTGTTAGTGGAAGTTGTTGGTTTGGAAGGTACTGTCAGAGGAAAATGAAGTGCTGCACTTTAAATCTACAGTCTTTAAATTTCTGTTCCTCTAGCACAAAAGGTATTCTCAAGTCCAGGGAGAAGATACCTTTGTCATCGCCCAAGGTCATTCACTGTCATTAATTGGTTCAACTGAGCTGTCACAGTCCGGTCAGCTCATCCCTTCCAGCACTCTGCTTTTACAGGGATGTTGCTATTACTAGAGAAATTTAGCTGTGAGAAAATTTTAGATTGACTGAAGTTGTTTTCTTTTCAAACAGAGGAGGCTAAAGAAAGATTGATTGAGGTTTTTAAAATTATGAGGGATATGGTAGGGACCTATTTTCTTTGACAAAGAAATCAGTGATTGGGCCATACAACAGAAAATTAAAGGATTAGAAAAAATATGTGCTTGAAGTGTTGTAACCTACAACACTCCTGACCAAGGGGTTGAATGTGGGATTAAGTTGAATGCAATTTTTTTTCACCAAAGATAAACATAATGCCAAAGAACCTTTTTTCTGTAAATTTTCTATGTTTTGTATATTAGTTCAAGGAAATTAAGAAGTCAAGATAGTGAAATATTTTTGTCTCTCTTGCAATGCTTCATGGATCAAGCTGATCACACACATTGGGCAAGGTTTTGTTTCAAAGAAAACAATCATCATTTTTTTGTTGATTTGTTGTTTAGGGAGCACCTATTAATAACATCAGTTGTTGTTGACATAAAACGTCTTTGCACTTCTTCAGTTGATTCTATACATTTAGAGAATTTGTGTCTGAACATAAATAGAATGCCATTGAATGATCACAAGCTCAAAGAGGGTTTATTTTTAAACAATATCAGTTTGATTGAACGCAACCTGAGCTCATTTGCTTGACATGCAGCACAAGTTATGATTTTTCCAGTCAAGATTTCCATACATATAAAGAAGTTATCAATTTAATAGCATCTATTAGCAGGATAGGAGTTACCTTTCACAATCAAAATATTAGTAACAGAGTCAAAGTTAACTCAGGAAAAGTAACAGTATACGTGGCATTTTTTTCTGAAGAAGGGTCCCGACCCGAAATGTCAGCGTTCCTGCTCCGCTGATGCTGCCTGACCTGCTGTGTTGCTCCAGCTCCACACCGTGTTACATCAGTATTTGTGGCAAGACTGTCAACATGTGTAAAACCTTACTAGCGCTTGACTAAAAAATCCTTTTGGAAAGAAGAAAAAGTATTTAAGCAAATTGAAACATAAAATGGAGCAGACATAGATTGTCCAGTTGTATTCCAGTTATATAATAAGCAGGAAGAAATGGAGGAAAAGTTATGTAAAGGAAGAAAATATTGAGAAAATAAAGAAAGAGAGCTAAAAAGTTGCACAAAAGCCAATCAACTGACCTAAGCAGTGAAAAACTTCTCATGACAATCTTTTCTTCAGCAGACAATTTGAACTTCTGAGTGAAGATGTTTAGGCACAGCAAGTCATGGGAAAAAAGAGTACATGTGGTGAAAGTCCTAATTCTGCTTTAATTTTTTCACAAAAGTACTTGTATTAAAATGTCATTTGCCATCATTCGGTTTCAGACTACTACTCTGAATATAGTTTTCTCACTTTTAAGCCAGTAATTTCAGCACAAACCAGATAGAATTGCATGCACCTGTGCATAAGATTAGAAAATTTTAAACATGATTCATGTCCAAAATCAATGATTTTAAGTTTCTTTGGTGTGTTACATTTCGCCATGTTCAGTTAAACCAAATCAGGACTGTACAAAAAATTGACCATGTCTCCCATGTTTACATTGCAGATTTCTGCTGATTGTTCTGGTTAGAGGAGACTTTTCAAATTGCATTAATTATCTTGAGCACAGAGGCACCAGTTTGTTATTTTAAGATTATTTATATCAAAATATATTTAACTTAGCAAGAGACCAGTAAGTGTAGCATCAATAAGATGCAGGTGAAAATTGCCCACACCCCTGATTGAAGCCTGTACATCTCCCTGATTCTGTTAGCCCTAGCCCCTGGGCTCATCTCAATGGAACCATAGGACTGACCATTATCCACTTGCAGGACTGCATAGGCATGACTCCTGACTGAGGTCACTCTGAATAGATCCCTGACTGTGGCCAGTTCCCTGGACTGGTATGTGTGGCTACCCTTGACTTATTTTGCCAGGACCCTTGACTGACAGATGCTTCCATACTTCAGTGGAGATTTCTCCCTTCAGACTTGAGACACAACTGTCTGCTTGCTGCATGTGCAGTGTGTTAGCGCATAAGCTGCTAGTACTTTGTGCAAGCGTGAGCCTGTCAGATCCCTGGCAAAGTTTGTTCCAACTGTCCTGTGAGGGAACAGGCTCAACCATCAGGTTATGAGACAGAATGTGGGGTATTTACTGCAACCACGGTAACAGATGGGAAGTGAAAATGCCCGCACACCTCCCTGCTGGCCTTGAGCTGAAGGACACTGCTGCATATCAGTGGGGTGACGGACAGCCAGGCCCAGCATTTCATGAACCCTATTTAAAGTGCCATTCATAGTGTGCAAGCCATTGTTGAAGATACCTATGATCTTTTTTGTTTGCCATGTTTGAGACTTCTTACCACTCTTTTCATGGAGAAAGCCATTCTCGCAAAGGCCTGCAACATCATGTTGTTCATGCTAGATTTAAACTTCTCCAATTTCTTTGCAAACATACACGTTGTTGTTGGAACACCAGATATTGCATTGCACATTTTTTTATGCTGCACTAAAAGTATTCCCATTGTTAATGGCCCCTGGTGCTCATTATCTCCTTCAGCCAAACAGATCTTGGGGTATCTTGCAATATCTGACAAAGAGCTGTTTTCTCTTGTGCCTATTGTCACCGTACATGTGAGTCACTTACCAGTTTCTGAAATGAACTGCAAGAGTCCTGTGATGGTGTATCTTCTGAAAGAGTAATATCTCTGAGGAGTCATAATTTTGTATCTGGATCACTACACCCTTGGGATATTTGAAGGACCCGTGATAGACTAAAGATATGAATTAGGACAGTGAAGCTAAGAATAGCTTAAGTGATTATATAGAAGTTACATGAGTGAGTGATGAGCTTCGTATGCCACATGGATGGGTGGCTGATATTTACTTCTGTCACCAGACAGTTGAGGTGCCCTGGTTTTCATATGACCAATGGACAAGCCAACCAAAAACCTACTGATTTCGATATCTCCTCCTCTCCTACTGTTTGTTGTGAAATGGAGGGTCACCTCCAGTTCCCTGCCTTTTCCTCATGTTCTGTTCTACCTTCTCCTGGAGTGATGGAAAGTAAATACTTTGGAGTGAGGCTCATGGTGTGTGCTAAACTGATGATGGAGAGTATTTGTTGAGTATGGTTATGATGTAAGGATAAGGGTGTTGGTAGATTGGTAGATGGGTACATGGAATGTGTAGAAGTGCATTAGTGGAGTGGGATGGGCACACTTGCAGACTATGTTTGTGTGAGTAGTGATGTACTGAAGTAGGCTTGATAAGGCAAAAGAGGGTTATTGGGTAATTCACAGATCAGAACATAAGGGAAAGTGTTATTGTACTCATCTTTTTTGTCGCCTCATGCTATGAATCTAACATTATGATATCACATTTCTGCTTTCAATATCCATGGGCAAATTGCAGCCACACTTGATTCTATAATGAAGGTCTTTTTCTCTTGTCAGGAAAGAACATCACCCTGTGGGTGCTTACAGTCCTGGCATCATGTCCAACAAGGTGTTGCTAAATTGCTGAGATCTTTTGAATGTCTAGAATCAATTTTTCCAATTCTTTCTCATGTATTCAATTCCAACCATCAATGTCTTGCATATTTTGATTGTTTCTTTAGATACTAGGATTGAATAATCTCACGGTTCACACTCCCACCCATACTAATTTGTTGGGAAACCTGGAAATGATAGTTAACATAATGGCTACTGATAGGCCCACTGCACTTCTTTCCCTGGATTCCCTCACACTACCAGTCCCCACGTCCAGCATGCCATGAAGTTAAAATCTTGTCTAGCTGTCTTAGACTTAGTCATAACCCAAAGCAGATTTGACAGAGTGGCCCAAATTTGCTAATGTAGAGCAAGATATTACTACTCAACAACCAATTTCTTTCTTTCTGATAATGCTTTAATCGTAGAAACTTTACAATATATGAGGTGATTTCTAGGAACAGAAAATCAGAGATGGGTTTAAGGATGATGGAAAAAGATGTAGCAGATCATTCATTTACTTAATTGCAAAGACCAGAACAACTGCACTTCACAGAAATCTCAGGGCATTTCAATTTAGGGATGAAAAGATAGAGAAGATTCTGAGTACAAATGAAGAGAAGTGGAGAGCATTCTGGAATTAAAGACAATAGCTAAAAAAGAATTATAATAGAACACCAAGTACAAGTGAAAAGAAGTGCTTTAGAAGCAGGAAGGCAAGTGAGAAAAATCCAAGGGGGATGGCCACAGTTCAAGGCAGCAAGTTACAGAGGGGAGGTGCATAATCACTGAACAAATGATGAACTGACATTATGGGAGAGAAAAAGAAATCCAATCTCACACAGATAGAATTTATTTAGTGTTGTTGACATAGTAATATATGGCAAGATAGTTCCCAAGAAGACATTATTCAATGCCAAACCATTTTTTTCAAATATTCTTTCATGAGGTTGTGGACGCCTCGCCAAGCTGGTGGGTTTGGTTGCAAACGTTTTGTCACCCTGCTAGCTAACATCGTCAGTGCACCTCTGGTGAAGCGTCAGTGTCCTGTCCCACTTGTTATTTCTATGCCTTGGTTTGCTGGGATGATGGGTATTGCTTCCGGTTTTGTTTCTCAATGGTTGTACACAGTCTCTAATTCAGTGTGTTTGTTAATGGAGTTCCAGTTGGAATACCAGGCTTCCAGGAATTCCCTGGCATGTCTCTGTTTGGCTTGTACGATTACCGATGTGTTGTCCCAGTCGTATTCGTGTTCCTCATTGTCTGTGTGTAGTAGGACAAGTGAGAATCGGTTGTGTCTTTTGGTGGCTAGTTGGTGTTCATGTATCCATATAATCAATTTTCTTGTGGTTTAGCCTATATAGGTTTCTCAGTCCTTGCATGGTATTTGGTATATTACCCCAGTTTTGCCAGTTTTGGGTATGAGATCTTTTACATTCGCCAGTAGCTGCCGTAGGATGGTTGTCGGTTTGTGGGCTACTCTGATACCTAGGGGTCTGAATAGTCTTGTGGTCATCTCTGAAATGTCCTTGATGTACGGTAGTGTGATAAATGATTCTGGTTGTGTTGTGTCTTCCTGTTGTGGTCTGTCTCAGAGGTAACGGCAGATTGTGCTTTTTGGGTATCCAATTCTTTTGAAGACTGTATAAGTGTTCCTGTTCCACTTTGCATAGTTTGGGGTTGCTGCAATGTGTTGTGGCTCATTTAAATGGTGTCCTGATGCAGCTCTGTTTGTGGGTGTTGGGGTGGTTGCTAGTGTAATTGAGTATTTGGTCCGTATGTGTGGTCTTTCTATATACGCTAGCCTGGAGTTCCCCATTGTTTTTGCATTCTATCATTATGTGCAGGAAGGGTAGACGGTTGTTGTTGTCTTTTTTCGTGAATTTTATCCCAGTAAGGATGGTGTTTATGTGTTGGTGGGTTTCTTCCAGTTTAGTGCATTTAATACTCACAAAGGTGTCATCGACATATCAGGCCCAGAGTTTGGGTTGTATAGTGGGAAGTACTGCCGTTCTAACCTTTGCATTACTGCTTCTGCAATCAGTTCTGATATTGGGGATCCCATTGGTGTTCTGTTGATTTGTTTGTATATGTTGTTGTTGAAGGTGAAGTGGGTTGTGAGGCACAAATCTAGCAGTTTCATTGATGTTGTTGATGACCTGGGTTGTCTGCTTACTTGATTTGTCTAGCAGTGTTGCAGTTGTTTCTTTGGCTAGGTTGATGTTTACGGATATAAATAGTTGAAGGATATCATCATCTCGTCCTCATTTATCCTGGTGTCCTTGATGACGTTGAGGAATTATTGGGATGAGTGGATGGAGTGTAGTGTTGTCCACTAAGTATTTCAGTTTCTGTTGTAGTTCTTTGGCAAGACTATATGTTGATGTATCTGGCAGTGAGATAATGTGTCTGAGGGGGACTCCTTGTTTTTGTACCTTGGGGAGCCTGTAGAATCAGGGTGTGCTGCATCCCTCTGGCTGCATTTTTTTGTTAGTCTGTCTTGCTGATGTCTCCTGAGTTGTGTAATTTCTTCAGGGTCGTTGTAATCCTGTTTCCTAGCTGTGGTAACACAGTGTGGAGCTGGAGGAACACTGCAGGCCAGGCAGCATCAGAGGAGCAGGAAAGTTGACATTTCGCGTCGGGACCCTTCTTCAGAAAAGACTCCAACATCTGCAGTTCTTACTATCCCTTTCTAGCTGTGGTGTTGGGTCTATTGCCATCTGTTGGTAGGTGTCGGTATCTGTTAACACACCCTTTCTGATGAAGGGTCTAGGCCCGAAACGTCAGCCTCTCTGCTCCTATGATGCTGCTTGGCCTGCTGTTCATCCAGCCCTGCACCTTGTTGTCCCTGTTAACAGTGCGTTAGCTTTCCCAATGTTTTGGGTTCTGTTGAGGATTACTGTCATGTGTCCTTTGTCTGCTGTTAAGATTACAATGTTCCTGTCTTTCTTGAGTCTTTCCAGGGCTTTCAAGCCTTCTCCGTTGAATGTGTTCCACTTCCCTTTTTTGCTCAGTGTTGGGACTATCGTCTATCTGATGATCTGTTGTACTTCCTCCGTTAGTCCATTGATCTTTAGTGTCGATTCCAGCGCAGCCAGAAAGTCAGTCTTTTTGGCATCTTTGTAACTACAATTCA
Source organism: Rhincodon typus (assembly GCF_021869965.1). NCBI lineage: Eukaryota > Metazoa > Chordata > Chondrichthyes > Orectolobiformes > Rhincodontidae > Rhincodon > Rhincodon typus. The sequence goes on along the minus strand of NC_063337.1, from coordinate 55,865,362 downwards.
GTCCTCGTACTAGGACGGTCTTCTCAGTGTCCGTAAGAGGTCAGTCCGAGATGTTTTTAATGAATTTGTGTTGTCCATGTCGTTGATGTGAATGATTTTGGACAGTTTTTCTTGAAGGGATATTTTTTTCTTTGTTCTGGTCTTTTTTTGTTGTATGCTTGTTCCGGTGTGGATGTCCATTCCTGGTTGGTTGCATTGGAGTACAGAGTTTTTTGGCAAGCAATTTCCCGCTTGTATTTTCTGTAGGCTGTTGTGGGCATCATTGATCATAACCCTTATCATTCTGCAGCCATTCTGTTCAGCTGTCCTCCGTGTCTGTGAATTGTTGACTGGTGGTTTATACCTTAAGCTTTGTGGCAGTACCTGCTTTCTGAGGCATTTGTGCAGGAAGTATAGTTGTTCACGGGTTGCACTTAGTCGGATGGCACTTGTTTCCCATCTGCGGGCCAGTTTGAGGGTGTTGCGCCCATACGTGTTTAAAGTTTCCGAGAAGGCTTATAGCTCAGGACGTGGATGAAATTGTAGACATGCTCACCGAGCTGGTGGGTTTGGTTGCAAACGTTTTGTCACCCTCCTAGGTAACATCATCGGTGCGCCTCCGGTGAAGCATTGGTGTTCTGTCCCGCTTGTTTTTATATGCCTGGGTTTGCTGGGGTGATTGATATTACTTACGGTTTTGTTTCTCAGTCGTTTGTACACAGGGTCTAATTCAATGTGTTTGTTAATGGAATTCTGGTTGGAATACCAGGCCTCCAGGAATACCCTGGCATGTCTCTGTTTGGCTTGTGTGATTATGGATGTGTTGTCCCAGTCGAATTCGTGTCCCTCATTGTCCGTGTATAGTGAGACAAGTGAGAATTGGTCGTGTCTCTTGATGGCTAGTTGGTGTTCATGTACCTGCATAGTCAATTTTCTTCCAGTTTGATCTATGTAGTGTTTCTCACAGTCCTTGTGTGGTATTTTGTATATTACCACAGTTTTACTGGTTTTAGAAATGGGATCATTTACGTTCATCAGTAGCTGACGTAGAGTGGTTATCGGTTTGTGTGCTACTCTGATACCTAGGGGTCTGAGTAGTCTTGTGGCCATCTCTGAAGGACTGTGCAAGGACTGTGAGAAACACTACATTGGCTAAACTAGAAGAAAATTGACTATGCAGGTACATGAACACCAACTAGCTATCAAGAGACACGACTAATTCTCACTTGTCTCACTACACACGGATAATGAGGTACACGAATTCGACTGGGACAACACATCGATAATCACATAAGCCAAACAGAAACACGCCAGGGAATTCCTGGAGGCCCAGTATTCCAACCGGAACTCCATCAACAAATACATTGAATTAGACCCTGTGTACAAACCACTGAGAGACAAAACCAGAAGTAATACCAATCACCCCAGCAAACCGAGGCATATAAATAACAAGTGGAACGGAACACCGACGCTTCACCATAAGCGCAATGACGATGTTACCTAGGAGGGCGACGAAACATTTGCAACCAAACCCACCAACTCAGCAAGCATGTCTACAACCTCATCCACAACCTGAGCTACAAATCTTCTCAAACTTTATTCTTTCATGACATTTGAGTGTTGTCATCAATGCCAAATTTATAAGGACAAATGATCATACTTTTAGCCGAAAGCGTAGATTTTAACCACTGCATTAAAAAAGGACAGAAGACAATTGCTTTAATACTTATATAGGATATGGGTGTCACTGGCAAGACCAGCATTTATTACACATGCCTAATTGCCTTTAAACTGGGTGACTTGCTAGGTCATTTCAGAGGGCAGTTAAGAGCAACCATATTGCAGTGGGCCAAGTGACATATGTAGACCAGACCAGATAAGGATGACCAATTACCTTCCCTAAAGGAGATTAGTGCTTCAAATAGCTTTTTACAACGCTCAATCACAGTTGTTATAGCAACTATTACTGAGACTAACTTTCAATTCTAGACTTAGAAATTAAAGTATAAAGCCCACCAGCAGCCTTGGTGGCATTTGAACCCATGTCCCCAGAACCTGACCTTTTTGGATTACTAGCATAGGGACTGTAAACTTTGAGAGTTTAGGAGCTTAAGTAGTTTAAGGCATAGCCACCAATTGTACAACAAATTAAAATTTGGAATATTCAAGAGGCAAAATTAGAGCAACCTAGAGATCTCTTAAGGTTATAGGTTTGGAAGGTTTACCAGATAAAGAGGAATTTCAACACAAGGTTGAGAATTGCTGGTATTCCTCCATCGAACTTAGAGGTTGGAATAAGTCAATTTCCTGAAATTTCATGCAATTTCCTGAAATGAAATTTTTTAATTAAATTTAAAATTTAATTTATCAGTTTGATCCTGTATATGCAAAAATGTCAGCAGGGACCAGCAAAGTAATTTGTTTATGTAATCTTCCTGCAATGTTTGCCTTTTCATTATACGAATGGCAAATGACTCTACCTTAATAAGAAGTAGATTTCAAGATGATAATGCTGATCTATACTCCTTATAAAACAACTGAAACTTGAAGAGTATGCAAGTTACCTGTTTAGACCATCGGTAGATACAGATTCTATTTATAAGCACCACTGATTGAAGTGAGAGAGTAAAACTCTGACAGAGGGGTACAAGAAAACTACAGACATACAGGTCTCATGGAGACAGTGAAAGGGCATAGCAGTAAGCAACAGTAACATCAACAGTATGTTAAAAGATTTACTTTAATCCCTCAAATCTTGCTTCTTTGCAACGTAATATTACTGTAAATATTAGAAATCTGAAACAAAAACAGGAAATGCTGGAAATATTCAGCAGGTCACACCATCTCTGGAGAGGGAAAACCAGTAATGGGAGGAGATGTCCTTGCCCTGGGTTAGTGGGAAGGGAGCTGAGGATGGTCTACACAAATAGTGGATTGCTGTATTGGGACAGTTCTGCAATGTATTCCTATTGCCTGGGACTTTTATCAGGGCGTACTTGTATGCAGATCAACTGCTCAGTCCCTTCCAACATGCAGTCAATCTGCATATTTAAGGCCCTAATTATGGCCCATTTTGAGCACCTGCCAACATTTTGCTTGTAGGAGAACACCTCTGCCAGTTCAGTGAAGATGCCATCTCTACAGCAGTCCATGCCAGTCATCAAAGACAGGGGCTGATTTCGCCAAATAGGGACTACCATCAGCAAAGGCTGTCCCTGCAACCCAAATGCTTCTGCTACAGTGGTTTACCATCTGGTCATGGATGTCTGCTCTTTCTCATTTCCTCAAATAAAGTAATTATAAACTCCCCCCCTCCAAGAGCACCTTTTCACTTTCTGCTGCGGCAGCACCGATCTCACTAATTGGGCTGTCAAGGTTGTAAAATGGCCAACTTGTGGTTGAGCAGGTAGTATTAGGAGTCCACCTGGCATCCTTACTTCAGTAGTGAACTCAAAAGGCAGATAATTATGAGGCTGCCCCTCATTCCTTCAGTTTGGCTCCCAGCAAGTATAGGCTGAGGATCTCTAGTTCTCACACCTAGCGACCCAAAGCCTGTGAAAAAACTCATGTACTGTTTTGGGTCTATGAGCTTTTATATCAGAGCAACAAAAATTCGTAATATAATGGATCTTATGCAAGTGGAGGTGGGGAGGGTGGAAGGTAAAACAAAAGTGAAGGCCCATGATAAAGTGGAAGGAGAAAGAATTAAATAGCAAGATATTTCATTGTGCAACACCGAAGGGTTTGGTAATGGGACAAATAATGAAACAAAGGATGTGCCTAGAAGAGATGAGAATTAAAGGCTATGTCTGAAGTAGCTATATCTGAAAGCAAAGTGAAGTAAATAAGAAATCAGAGAAAGAAACCACACCAATAAAGAAAAATAAAAAGAAAATTAGGGCTAATATTATGATTTAAAATTATTGAATTCAGGTTGAGTCCAGAAGCTGTAAAGTACCCAGTGGGAAAGGAAGGTTTTATGTCCTGAATTTGCGTTGAAATTAATTTGAACACTGCAGCAGACCAATGACAAAATTTGGAGTGAGAGTTTGAGGAGCAGATGAAGAACTAAAATTACAGGTGACTGGAAGCTCAACTTTGACTTTCCATTGCATTTGGACTGGCACAATGAAAACCTTTATAATTTAATCTTTTTTTTTCTCTATTCATTTTGTGGGATGTGGGCATTGCTGGCTGACCAGCATTTCTTACCCATCCTTAGTTGCCCTTGAGAAGGTGGTGGTGAGCTGCCTTCTTGAACCACTGCATTCCTCCTTCTGTGGGTTGACCCACAATGCTATTAGGGAGGGAAATCCAGGATTTTGACCCAGTGACAGTGAAGGAACGGTGATATATTTCCAAGTCAGGATGGTGAGTGACTTGGAGGGGAACTTGGAGGTGGTGGTGTTCCCATATATCTACTGCCCTTGTCCTTCTGGATGGAAGTTGTCGTGGGTTTGGAAGGTGCTGTCTGAGAATCTTTGGTGAATTTCTGCAGTGCATCGTGTAGATAGTACACACTGCTGCTACTGAGCGTCGATGGTGGAGGGAGTGAATGTTTGTAGATGTAGTGCCAATCAAGTAGGCTGCTTTGTCCTGGATGGTGTCAAGCTTCTTGAGTGTTGTTGGGGCTGCACTCATCCAGGCAAGTGGGGAGTATTCCATCACACTCCTGACTTGTGCCTTGTAGACGGTGGACAGGCTTTGAGGAGTCAGGAGATGAGTTACTCGTCGCAGTATTCCCAGCTTCTGGCCTGTTCTTGTAGCCACTCTGTTAATGTGGTGAGTCCAGTCGAGTTTCTGGTCAATGGTAACCCCCAGGATGTTGATAGTGGGGGATTCAGTGATGGTAACACCATTGCATGTCAAGGGACGGTGGTTAGATTGTCTCTTATTGGTGATGGTCATAGCCTGGCAGTTGTGTGGCGCGAATGTCACTTGCCACTTGTCAGTGCAAGCCTGTATGTTATCCAGATCTTGTTGCATGTGAACATGGACTGCTTCAGTATCTGAGGAGTCGCAAATGGTGCTTAACATTGTGCAATCATTGGCGAACATCCCCACTTCTGACCTTATGATGGAGGGAAGGTCATTGATGAAGCAGCCGAAGATGGTTGGGCCTAGGACACTACCCTGAGGAACTCCTGTAGAGATGTCCTGGAGCTGAGATGATTGACCTCCAACAACCACGGCCATCTTCCTATGTGTCAGGTATGACTCCAACCACCGGAGCGTTTGCCCCCTGATACCCATTGATTCCAGTTTTGCTAGGGCTCCTTGATGCAACACTCGATCGAATGTAGCCTTGATGTCAAGGGCTGTCACTCTCACCTCACCTCTGGAATTCAGCTCTTTTGTCCATGTTTGAACCAAGGCTGTAATGAGGTCAGGAGCTGAGTGGCCCTGGCGAAACCCAAACTGGGTGTCACTAAGCAGGTTATTTCTGAGCAGGTGCTGCTTGATAGTACTGTTGATGACACCTTCCATCACTTTACTGATGATTGAGAGGAAACTGATAGGGCGGTAATTGGCCGGGTTGGATTTGCCCTGCTTTTCGTGTACAGGGCATACTTGGGCAATTTTCCACATTGTCGGGTAGATACCAGTGTTGTAACTGTACTGGAACAGCTTGGCTAAGGGAGCGGCAAGTTGTGGGGCATGAGTCTTCAGTACTATTGCCGGAATGTTGTCAGGGCCGGTATCCTTTGCAGTATTCAGTGCCTCCAGCCATTTCTTGATATCACGTGGAGTGAATCGAATTGGCTGAAGACTGGTATCTGTAATGCTGGGGACCACTGGAGGAGGCAGAGATGGATCATCCACTCGGTACTTCTGGCTGAAGATTGCTGCAAATGCTTCAGCCTTATCTTTTGCACTGATGTGCTGGGCTCTTCCATCATTGAGGATGGGAATATTTGTGGAGCCTCCTCCTCCAGTGAGTTGTTTAATTGTCCACCACCATTCACGACTGGATGTGGCAGGACTGCAGAGCTTAGATCTGATCCATTGGTTGTGGGATCGCTTAGCTCTGTCTATCACTTGTTGCTTTCACTATTTGGCGTACAAGTAGTACTGTTTGGTGGCTTCACCAGGTTGATACGTCATCTTCAGGTATGCCTGGTGCTGCTCCTGGCATGCCCTCCTGCACTGTTCATTGAACCAGGGTTGATTCCCTGGTTTGATGGTAATGGTTGAGTGGGGGATATACTGGTCCATGAGGTTACAGGTTGTGTTGGAGTACAATTCTGCTGCTGTTGATGGCCCACAGCGCCTCATGGATGCCCAGTCTTGAGTTGCTAGATCTGTTCGAAGTCTGTCCCATTTAGCACAGTGATAGTACCACACAACACAATGGAGGTTGTTCTCAATGTGAAGGCGGGACTTCATCTCCACAAGGACTGTGCAATGGTCACTCTTACCGATACTGTCATGGACAGATGCAACTGCAGCTGGCAGATTAGTAAGGATGAGGTCAAGTATGTTTTTCCCTCTTGTTGGTTCCGTCACCACCTGCTGCAGACCCAGTCTAGCAGCTATGTCCTTTAGGACCCAACCAGCTCGATCAGTCATACTGCTGCCAAGTCACTCTTGGTGGTGGACATTGAAATCCCCCACCCAGAGTACACTTTGGGCCCTTGCCATCCTCAGTGCTTCCTCTAAGTGTTGTTCAATATTGAAGAATACTGATTCATCAGCTGAGAGAGGACGGTATGTGGTAATCAGCAGGACATTTCCTTGCCCATGATTAACTTGAACCCATGAGACTTCATGGGGTCCGGAATCAATGTTTTGGACTCCTCAAGCAACACCCTCCCGACTGTATACCATTGTGCCGCCCCCTCTGCTGGGTCTGTCCTGCCAATGAGACAGGACATATCCAGGGATGGTGATGGTGGTATCTGGGACATTGTGTGTAAGGTATGATTCTGTGAGTATGACTATGTCAGGCTGTTGCTTGACTAGTCTGTGAGACAACTCTCCCAATTTTGGCACCCAGATGTTAGTGAGGAGGACTTTGCATGGTCAACAGGGCTGTTTCTGCCGTTGTCTTTTCCGGTGCCAAAGTCAATGGTAGGTGATCCGTCCAGTTTCAATTCTTTAAGTCTTTGTAACGACTGGTACAACTGAGTGGCTTGCTAGGCAATTTCAGAGAGCAATTGAGAGTCAACCACATTGTTGTGGGTCTGGAGTCACATGTAGGCCAGACCAGGTGAGGGTGGCAGATTTCCTCCTCTGAAGGACATTAGTGAACCAGATGGGTTTTTCCGACAATCAGCAATGATTTCATGATGATCAGTAGATTCTTAATTCCAGAATTTTTTTCAGAATTCCAATTCCAATTCCAATTCTACCAAATGCCGTGTTGGGATTCGAACCCAGGTTCCCAGAACATCAGCTAGGCTTCTGGATTAATAGTCTAGCAATAATACCACTAGGCCATTGCCTACCCTGTCAGAGACACTTCCTTTTCTTCTTCAGCATGACAATGAACTCTTCCTTGGCTTTCTTTTCTGCATCTACTTCTTTGACCAGGAGTCCTTCCCCATGCAATAAACCCTTTATCTATCTCTGGTTCTCTCCTTTCACTTAGATCCTTCCTTCTGTCCTCTGACCCATGTTTGATTTTTTCACTGAGGACTGCTAGTGTGACATAACTGTCTCAATTTCCCTACTTCCCTCATTTGCTCAAACTTGTCTTCCTATGAGCTTGTAGCACTCCATTCTCTCAACCCATTGTTATAAATCTCTTCACAAGGATAGCTGCAACTATCCAACAGAGACCATCTCTCTGACTGTTACTCTTATTTCCCTCAGACCATGATTGCACCACCAAACACTAAACCATTGTCTCCAACACAGTCAGTGACTTCATTGTTTCTGAACATTTTTCCTCCACAGCTTGTTTCTATACCCTTCCCAAATCAATAGCAGGACAGCTCTGCTAAACCCATAATTTCAGCGTATTCCTGATCCTTCTATTTGATGCTTTTCCCATATGTCCAGTCACGTCCTCCCTACACCTATGATTCTTTCAATGTCCTCTATCACTTTAACAGTTTCCAGTTTCCTGCACCAACAGTTGCTACAGACATTAAATCCTGCTACATCGCTTCCTCTCACCAGTCTTGTGCTTTCAGTTTGTTTTTTGAAAGGGGGTTCAATTTATCACCATGAACCATAATCTTCCACTGTCATGTTGAACTTGTTTTCACATCAAACAACATCCCCTTCAAATCCACGCACTTTATCCAAATTAAAAAATGCTGCTATGGGTGCCTCCTTAGGCCATGGCCTTGATGGCCTTTCTGTGGGGCATATGGAACAGTCTTTGTTCCGATCCTATTCAGACTCCATCATTTTTTATTTCCAATTTCTACTTTCTTTGACTTCAACATGGTCCATATCTAACTCTTCCAGCTAGCTAATAACAAGTCCAACTTTAAGTCCCCTGTCTTCCACAACCAGTTCACTTACATTCCCTGTGAGAACTCTGTTCTTTTAGTTTCTGTCTCTATCACTGTTTGAAAGATACCATCTTCCACACCAGTGCATCAGTTTATTTTCCATTTTTCCTTAACTGAAGATTTCACCCTTTCCCCTCTCTCCCAGAACCATGTTAGAATCTCACTATCCTCACCTTCACCCCACTATTTAATCCTTTGCCATTTTCACCAGCTCCATCATGATACCACCACCAAACAAAACATTTCCTGCCCTTCAGCATTCAGAAGTGACTGTTCAGGCTGTGACATCTTGTGACACTTCTCAGTCATTTCCAGCACCCCTTCTTTTCTATTACACATTTCCATATAATCACAGGAGATGCAACATCTATCCTTTTACTTCATGCCTTATCATCATCCAAGGACCCAAACATGCCTTCTAAATGAAACAGCAATATATTTGTATTTATTTTAATTTAGTTTAAATACATTTGTTGCTCATGATGTGGCCTTCACTCTCCTGGGGATACCCAATAGAGACAGGAGACTGCTTTATGGAACTCTTCTGTTCAGGTTGCCAGTATAATTCCATGCTTCCACTTAACTGTCATTTTTATTCTACATTTTTCCTCTGTTCTATCCTTGTCATACTAGGGTTCGCCAATGAGACTCAATTTAAGCTCAAGAAACAGTAACTTATAGAGTCAGGAAATTATAACAGTGCAGAAGGAGGCCATTGGACACTTAAGTCTATGCTGGCCCCTTGTAGTGCAATCAATCACTCTTATTCCTTTGCAGTATGCCCACAGCCTTGCCAGTTTATTTCCCTCAAGTGCTGTTTTGAAATCATTCATGGCCTTTGCATACATTCCTCTCACAGAAAAAAAATTTCTATGTCACTGGCACTCAGTTTATAAATAGATGTCCTTCCTCACATCCCTCCCCACGAATATCGTTCCCAAAACGTAGTTCTTGTACCATCACCTAAGGAGAACTTTAATTGTAGTAATTGAAGTAAATTATATTAATAAGAGACTATTCCTTAAACATCCAGCTGTGGTAGTTCACAAAGTCAAGCAGTTTTTTCTCTCTTCTGATTACCTAAAACTTTTGGTTCTCTCACATCTCTCTTTCTCTGCTCCTTTGCTCAAAAAAGCCATTGTTATGTGTTTCCATAATCCCTATCTGAAAGAAAATAAGATATTGCATTTCACTCAATTTAACATTTAATTTACTTCATACAGTATACAAAAGTTCTCCCTTCATTCTGTCACATTGTCCAGAAAATAGTCCATTCTTGCAGCAGTATGTTGTTTAGTCTTTATTAACCAAATACATGTAACATTTAAGTTTAAAATTCTTTGTATAGCAATCCTTAACTCAAGTTCTTCCTCTCAAATGGCAAAGCATATGTTTTACTGCTGCCATCTCCTTTCTCACAATCATTCAAATTCATTTTGTTTCCATGTCCTTGGTTTCGTTAAATTGATTCAGTCTTGCAACGTTTTTCAAAAACACTATGGTGACTTCTTAAGGCCAGGCAGCAACAGAGGAGCAAGAAAGCTAACGTTTCAGGTCGGGTCCCTTCTTCAGAACTGGGGGAGGGGAAGGGGGCTCTGAAATAAATAGGGGGAGGGTTGGGCTGGGGAAGGTATGTGGGATGGTGATAGGTGAGTACAGGTAGGTAGTGGTGGCGATTGGTCAGTGAGGCCGGAGGAGCAGATAGGTGGGAGAGAAGATGGACAGGGCAAGGAGGAGGGGATGAGAGGGAGGGTTGGTCTTGGGATGAGGCTGGGGGTGGGGAGATTTTGAAGCTGTTAAAGTCCACATTGAGACCATTGGGTTGTAGGCTCCCAAGGCGGAATATGAGGTGCTGTTCCTCCAGTTTCCTGGTGGCATCATTGTCTATTCATGAACTATTCAAGAATATTTAAGAACATATAGGAGTATCTAAGGACATCTAAGTTTGAATATCTGGTAATGTTCCAGAATAGAATATCCTTGAACACCTAAAGTAAGATTTTACCATAAAGCTCCATGTGATTAAGATATGTTCTCTTCGAGGGAGAAAATATCTTTTGAGAAATACTAAGGTTTCTTAATATTAGAATCCCTACAGTGTGGAAACAGGCCCTTCGGCCCAACATGTCCACACCAACCCTTAGAGCATCCCACCCAGACCCATACCCCTAATCTACACATCCCTGAACACTAAGGATAATTTAGCATGGCCAATCCACCTACCCTGCACATCTTTGGACTGTGGGAGGAAACCGGAGCACCCGGAGGAAACCCACGCAGACACAGGGAGAACGTGCAAACTCCACACAGACAGTCGCCCGAGGGTGGAAGTGAACCCGGGTCCTTGGTACTGTGAGGCAGCAGTGCTAACCACTGAGCCACTGTGCTGCCCCACTGAAATTTCAGTGAAGGAGCCTTTTTCTTGTATTGTTCAGATCACTCCTGCTTTGCAGTTGTGGGTGTTAACTCTGTGTGGGTTTCTCCCATATACATGTAACACTGCATCATTAAACATTATTCCTTAATTATTCAGTGTAGGTTCCTTTATGAAGATTTGAGATTTTATGTGAATTTGCTTATGATGTTTTATTTGGATATTCTTTTCACCTCCTGTATTCTTTCAATCTCAAAAGAATCCTTTCATAGTTTATCAATAAAGATGATGTTTCATTTCCACATCTTTGAGTGTTGTCTCATCCTGGTATCTAATGGTATTCATGTGATGAGGATCTTTGCCATCTCTTTTCGGTTGAATGGCTGTAGTATTTCTCCTATAGTTGACAACCTACTTCACTCCTGGATGTGATGTTGCCATGTTTCCTTTCAGGTATTCTTTTTAGTGATTAAACTATTGTTTATACTTCTTTTGCTGTCAATGCTGAATATTAGTCTACTAACTTCATTCATAGCATATGTCTGTCATCAACACGTCCGATATTCCCTCAAATTGGAAATGTTCCTATGTGGACTTCTGAGTTCTGTACGCAGCATATTTAAACCAGAGTAGAGGTCAGATAGCAAAAGGTGATAGAATTTCTCAGCTTCTGCGTGGCTGTGCAACCACGCACCTTTTAGGAAATCTTATCTTGTCGCTTTCTAGGTGTATCCTAATTTCACAATGGGCTTTTCCAGTGTCTTTAATGCCTACCTTAATCTTTATCATTAGATGTTTTTAATTTCTATGTGCCCTACCTAATTAGTTATATTTATTTCTCAAACAAATCTATATTTCTAACCAGATACATCTACAGTGATAACTAAATGCTTAGAAAATTATGAGGGAATTAGGCAGATTCACCATGTATTTGTGAGAGGGCAATCAAATTTGACAAGTCTGTTGAAGCTATTTCAGGATGTTACTTGTATCATAGAAAAAGGACAACCAATGTATAAGGTGTATTTGGATTTTTCTGGTGGTCTTTGATGAAATCTCTCACAGGACATTGTAACCAAAGTAGAGCAGATGAGACTGGGGGAAATATGATGCCATAGATTGAGAATTATTGAACAGGCAGAGAACGGATTAAAAATTAATGGATACAATCTAAGGACAGCAAGCCTTTCCAAGGAGGAAATTATGCGAATCAGTCACAGCTGTTCATATTAAGTTATTTGGATGTGGACATTGTAATATTTTTAAATTTGCTGACCACAGAAAACTAGTTGGGGATGTGAGTTGAGGAGGACACAAGGAGACTTCAAGAAAATTTGGACAAGCTAAGTGAATGGACAACAACATGGAATCTAATCTGGGTAAACGTGAAGTTATTCATTTTAATAGTAGAAAAAGAAAGAACAGCAGATTGTCTCTTGAGTGGTGAGATGTTGGGCAGTGTTGATATCCATTGGACCTGGATGTACTTGTTTGAGTCACTCACTTTGAGTCACTAAGTCATGCAGGTGCAAGCAATTATGTAGGCAACTGGTACGTTAGACTTCATCACAAGGGAATTTTAATATTGGAGTAAAGATATCTTGCTGTAACTATACAGTACTGTATTCTTAGTGTAAAATACATGAGGCAATAAAATTTTTAAAATATCAAAAATACGAACTGCAGCAGTTCAAGAAGGCAGCTCCCACCACTTTCTCAAGGGAAATTAAGGACGGACAATAAATTCTGGCTATCCAATGACATTCACATCCCATGAATGAATTGAAAAGAGGAAATCCAAGCAAAATCCTGATAAAGCTCTTCTGCACTCTCTCCAAAGTCTCCACATCCTTTCTATAGTGTGGCGACCAGAACCGTACGCAGTAACAGCAAATGTGGCCTGAGCAAAGCATTGTGCAATTGCAACATGACTTGCCAAATTTTATACTTAATACCCCAACTAATGAAGTCAAGTATGCCATATGTTTTGTTTACCACTTGTGTTGCCATTCTCATGGAGCTATGAACTTGAACTCCAAGATCCCTCTGTATATCATAAATAAGATAACACAGCGTGGAGCTGGAGGAACACAGCAGGCCAGGCAGCATCAGAGGAGCAGGAAAGCCGACATTTCAGTTCGGGTCAATGCTCTAAGGGTCCGGCCATTTACATGATCATTTCCTCTTGCATTTCTACCCCCCAAAAATGCATAACCTCACACTTGTCCAGATTAATCTCTATCTGTCATTTGTCAACCCAATTTTCCAACTGATCTATATCCTGCTACATCATATCCTTCCTCACTTTTCCACAACTTCACCAATTCTTGTGTCATCTGCAAGTTTACTAATCAGGCCAGTTACGTTTGCATCCAAATCATTTACATATATTGCAAACAGCAGAGGTCCTAGCACTGATTCTTGCAGAATGCCTCTGCTCACAGACCTCCAGTCAGGAAATCATCTCTCCACAAACTACCTTCTGTCTTCTATGCTATGACCAAGCCAATTTTTATTCCAGCTTGCCAACTCACCATAGATTTCATGAGACTTGATCTTCTGGACCAGCCTACTATGAGGGGCCTTGTCAATTGCTTTAGTAAAGTTTGTATAGACAACATCCATTGCCTTACCTGCATCAATCTTTTTGTCACTTCCTCAAAAATTTGATAAAGTTTGTAAGTAGTTACTATAGTTTAGGACATTGAGAGAACGAGAGGTGATCTCATTGAAACTAACAAAATGTTTTATGGGTTGATGTGGCTAGATATTTCCCCTAGCTGGTCAATCTAGAACAAGAGAACACAGTCTCAGAATAAAGGGCAGCCATTTAAGCCCGAGGTGAGGGGGAATTTCTTCAGTCAGAGTTTAGTAAATCTTCGAAATTCTGTACCACAGGTTACTGTGGAGAGTCAATCATTGAGCATTTTGAAGACAGAAATCAATAGATTTCCAAGCACTAAAAATAACAGGGAGCATGGGAATAGTGAAAGAAAATCATGTTGAGACAGATGATTGGCCATGTTTTTCTATTTAATCCTGCTTCAGCATTCAATGAGCTCAATGGCCTATTTTTAAAATATTAATGCATCAATAAGTATTGTGTTCGGTTCTGGGTCCTGTGCTTCACAGAAGCAAAAAAATTATTACAGTGCAGAAACAGGTAACTTGGCCACTTACCTCATGCCATTCTCCTGCCTTGTCAAATCAACTATCTAATTCACTTCTGAGTACCTTGATTTGTACCCACCACATTCTCAGGCAGTGCGCTCCAGATTCTAAACACTCATTACATCAAAAATTTCTTGATATTAATCTGTGCACACTCTTTGTTGATTCTTTCATTAAAACATTATCCTCATTTAAACTGCCCACATTCACGACTTTGAATACTTGATCAGATTTCTTCAGTCTTCTCTCCAAGGAGAACAATCCTAGCTTCTCCAATCTATGTTCATTATTGAAATTCTTTATCATTTGAGAAAATTTAGAAGAGAATTACAAAAATGTTTCCAGGGATAAAGAATTTCAGTTATGAAGATTGATTTTAAATGTTGAACTATTTTCCTCAAAGAAGAGAAGGCAGAGAAGGAATCTGATATAAGTATTTGAATTAAGAGTAAACGGAAAACATTCTCACTATTGAAAAAATCAAGGAAGAATGGGCACAGATTTCAAATAGTTAGCAAAAGAAGCCAAAATAATGAGGAAACATTTTTTATACAAAACAATTGATTAGGGTTTCAAATATTCTGCCAGGGAGAGGTGGAAACAGGTTCAATTAGGTATTCAAAAGGGAATTTGACAGCAACAATATGCAGGGTTACGAGGATAAGGCAGAAGAATTAGCATTAACTGATCTGCTCATATGGAAAGCCAACACAGAAGCTGGATGAGTGGCCTCCTTTTGTGCTGTAATGATTCTATGATCCTGTAAAGCTGCTGAAACCAGCTCATATGCAACAAGCAGTCTTAACTGTTTTATAATCTACGGATTATTTATCAAAGAGAAGCAAATAAATGCCCACTGATTTTCCAAACAATACAATTAATAATAGATTGCAGAGATAGCTTGTGAATGCTGGAACTTTACAGCAAATTCCTCAAAAGGAGAAAAGTAGATTTTAACTCCTTCCTTGCTGAAATAGGCACAAGGGAAATATTGCTTGTTAACTCGAAGCCAGAAGCAAATCTGACTCTTCGTCAAGTCATGGCTTAAGTTCCCTTTTGAAATTCAAAGATTTCCTCTTTACTGTCTGAAATTCAAACTTAAGTTTTCACATTTTTCTTACCATCTCTTCTCTTTTTTGAATTCATGTCTTTTCATTTATTTTTCCATTTTAAACTGCTTCAGCTGCAATTGATCATAACCAAATCAATCTGCATTTTTATCCAGACTACCTTTTCTTCATCAAGGTTCAAATGTTGATTCATTAACTCAACTAATTCTGCTTTCCTTGTGTCTACGTCGAACTTTACTTTCAACTTTTACATGGAAACATAGAAGATAAGAGCAGGAGTAGGCCATCCAATCCTGCTCCACCATTCAGTATGATCATGGCTGATCATCAAGCTGAATACGCCAATCCTGCCCTCACCTCATATCTCTTGACCCTTTATTTTGACCTCAACCACTTTATGGGGTAGTGAATTCCACAGTCTCACTACTCTATGAGCAAACAAATTTCTCTTCATCTCAGTCCTAAAAGGTTTACATCTTACCTTTTGAACTATAACCCCTGGTTCTGGACTTTCCCACCATTAAGAACATCCTTCCTGCATCTAACTTGTCTAGTTCTGTCAACATTTTGTAGAATTTTTTTTTCTGCTATTACATTTAAATCAACCTTTGTTAACTATTGCAAAGCACAGAAAAACAAATCCCCTCTTGAAGAATGCTTCCACAAAAAAAAAGGCATTTTTAACAGCAAAAGCCACTGTGAAACCTTGCATACATAATCTCTGGCCAAACCCATTGTATTTACTGCAATCTATGGATTCAAAATCAAAATCCACCAATGTCAAATTATTGTTGGTGTGACAATCTCTTTGGAGGCTCAATTTTTTTTTAAGTTTGAACTTACAGTTACTAGCTGAAATCATGACCTGATAAGATTTCATGCTTTCAAACTTTCTCTGTGAAAAACAGTATTGACTAAACACTTTCCCTTTTATAGGCAACTTGTACGTTAAGTCACATTCTCCTTATACACTTGTCACTTTTCGCACTCTCCACAGAACTACAGACCTTCAGCAAATAGTCCATGTTTCCTCCAAGCTTCCGATGGATTTCCATGCTAGCAACTTTGAGTGACAGTCTCCAGGTGCTTTCCTCAGTTTGTGGAATGTTTCTGAAATAAACCTCTGGCAGAAAGTCTGTACCGATGGTTCTTCTCTTCACTGGTCACACAAGAACATATCTCCCTAAATCCATAGAAGGCTACATAATGTGTCTCTTCATCTCCCAGTCGAGAAATGTTCCATGCCAGTTCTTGTATGACCGCTCACAAAATCGATCCGCCTTTTCTGCTGACTACCTAGAAATTCTGTCTACCCTCTGCCCCTCTTTTCTGCTCAAAATATAAAGAGCTCTGACCCCTTGTCCCAGATGTGAGAATTTCACATCTTGCCCCACAAATTCCTTGACTTTGACCTCTTATTCCATAGCAATTAAACCAGCCTTAGCATTTGGAACAAGTCATATAACCTCTTTCTTTACTCAATCTAAAATTAAACAGACAAGTTCAAACAAACAATCTTATAAACCTTAATATCGTAACATCTGAATGTGTGCATTTTATATGTGGCATAGCTTTGCACATCCATAATCATAGTATAATTTCCTATATTTCTCTGGACATGTGCTTTCCTAATAAATTTTGGCTCTGCAAGATAATAACGCAATAAATCAATGAATTACAATAAAGCTAAGAGAAACAGGACAATTTATCCCCACTCTCAGAAAAATGTCAGCTTTTAAATATCAAGTAAATCAGTATGTAGATGACCGGTTTAATCCAGATTCTTAGAACTAACTATTGGATATATTCACACTTTAGATTTTGGTCAATATTAACATTATCAAAATGTACATTCTTTTCAAAATGCTAGTCTGGTAAGAAAATAACATCTTTTACAAGAACATTAATGTTTAATTTCATTCACATAGTATGCCTGAAACTCATTCACGTACCCACTAGTACAGGAAGCTTGACAAAATAAACCCACAATACCAATAGGGAATGCATTAGTTTTTTTTAATCATTTATTAATTTGTGGGATGTAGGTGTCACTGGCTGGCCAGCATTTATTACGCATCCCCAGTTGCCCTTGAGAAGGCAGTGGTGAGCTGCCTTCTTGAACCGCTGCAGCTTCCACCTGCTGCGGGTTGACCCACAATGCCATTGGGAGGGAATTCCAGGATTTTGACCCAGTGACATTGAAGGAATGGTGACATATTTCTGAGTTGAATAAGATCCTGTTGTATATCAGCAAATTAATCATAACTGGGCCAGTAGGGATTAAAATTAGATTTCGAAAGCAATCAACTGCTCAACATTCGATTTTTCAAGATTGAAATACAAGATATGTACTATCCAAATTGAAACTGACAAATTAGGACTTGTTTTTAACCAGTAAAATCTTCATTATTTTTGAGGCTCGTTTACCCATAATTATGCTTCAGTACCTCGGAATAATTACTTTATTACATTGCCACGTGAATAGCGTGATCATTGTTCTGCAATGAAGACCGGTCAATTGCCAGTCTGTCTTTCAGTGTAATTTCAGCTTTATTTTAAATGTCACTAGCCAGATTTTCACATTATTAGAAAAGCAGGATGCCTATATAAAAGATAATAGTGAGTGAATTTATGGCTATGAGTTTACTTGAAGATTTCAAGTTTCAATAAAAAAAACTCAAGAACCTTGTTGACACAATGTGGGTATTCTGAACTCTGATTAAATTAAGAAATAAATTGAATTCCTAATGTTCAAATTTTAGAACTTAGCATTAAAAGGAGAACAAAGCTGTAATGTAGTCTTGATTGCAGCTTAAAAACTGCACAACTAAGGAAAGAAGTGTAAGTCTTGAACTAATTATTTAGGACTGCATGGGAACTTTGTGTGCCCCTCAGTTTTGTGCAAAATTAATATTAATTATTCTGATTATAGAAATGCTACAATGGAATAGCTGATGCAAGAAATTACCTCTTGTCAAAATAAGTTTTGTACCGACACCCCGTGGACATATTTATTTTAAACAATTCTTACTATAAATGTATGTGTAATATAGAAAAAAAATCCTGATAGGCAAGTTGTTTCCCCAATATTGTAGTTGGAATGCTCATGAATATATCCTCAATGCATTCGAATTACTCATTCTTCAGTAATAGTGATCAATATTTGTTTATTTCCACTTTTGTTCTGTTGATGTGTGTCTTTTAATAGTCTGACATTAATTTTTTCTAGATATAAAATAATTCAAAATTGAAATCATTTTATAAATAATTTTGTACCAATGTCAGAGTAAAAGTCTTATTAACTTTACACAAAGTGGGATGAATTCTACTTAACTTTAAACAATTAACAAACAAAGCAGATGCTCCCTGCAAATTTTGTTTGGCCAGTAGATATCACCTATGGTTTTATGGTGTGATCTGAAAGTTCACATAAAGTGCTTTTCAGTCTTTACTTCAATATTCTATTATTTTTCTAAATGCAGAAACAGATGATTAAGATATCTTCAGCATATTCAGAGGAGTGTATCTTCCAAACACAAAGTCAAACTACAATTTAGAACAAAAGTGTTTCTGGAAATATGATTGCTCTTTACCTAAAAACATTCAGTTGTCTCGGGGATTAAATATTCTCTAATCTATTATGCGATAATAATGGAAAATGCTGGTTAAAAGAAAATGAAAGGACCAGTCTATTTTTCACAGCACTAAGACACTGGGATGCAGCAGAAATTTATAACCACGTAAAACTCCAAGTGGTAAAAATAGTAACACCATGAAATTCCAAAAGCAAACCACTGGAGTCATAATAAGTTAATAAGCATGCAGTCATTGTAGTTTTTTTTGTAATATCTGAATCTATCAATTAGAGCACGCGATTGTAACTCCCTGAGGTACCTATTTTTTTTTTCTAAAATAAAATGTAATGTTCTTGTTTGTAAACGTTAACAGCCACTTTAAAGTATTAGTAATAAGTGTTACATTTGCCAAGTTTAAATACCTTAATATGATTGGTTTAACTCCACACAAAGCAATAACATTTATGTAAAAACAAAAGGCAATTTTTAAATTTAACTCTGTATATGATATGTTCTAGTGTGCTGTGATTTGACTGTGAAATAATACTGTATCCGGCTCGCTTTGAAATTGCTTGCATCTTTTTTAACTGAGGTTTTTACATTGAAAAATACGTAATCTGTGGCGAATTTATTTGAGCTATGGGTGATCAGATCAACCATAATCTCATGAGTGGCAGAACAGACTATTTGGGCCAAATGCTCTACTTCTGCTCCAATGTCTTATGATCTTATGCACTTATGGTCTAGGTTTCGTATAATGGACCCATGATATAACCCAATCTAATTTTTGAGCTAAAATTACATTTCAGCATATATTAGTGTACATGTCATGCTTTCTTTGCAAAATGGGTAAGTGGCATGATCACTAGAATATAAATCCAGAGACTTGGGCCATCTTCTGGGGACCTGGTTTCGAATCTTGCCATGGAAGATGGTGAAATTTGAATTGATGACCGTGAAACCATTGAGATTATAAGGAAAATTCCACCTGGTTCAGTAATGTCCTTGAAGAATGGAATTCTGCCATCCTTACCTGGTCTGACCTACATGTTGCTCCAGACCTACAGCAAAGTGGTTGACTCATAACTGCCCTGTGGGCAATAAATACTGACCTAGCTAGTGACTCTCACAGCCCATGAATGAATACAAAAATGCTACACTCAAGTTGGTAATCAGCCTCCACTTTTCACACAAATATACTTGCTTTATTTATATTGTAAGTCAATGCATAAGATTAAGCAGGCAATACAGGCTGTTTATGTGTGAAGTTTAAGAGATTCTCACAGAGCAGAGCATGCATGATATGATGGGTGATAAAAAGAAATGCATCCTCCAGCAAAAAGAATGAAGTACAAGGCTAGTTTCAAGCTAAAAGTCATTACATTTGCTAACACATCAAATAACTGTCCTACATCAGGGAATTTACTGCTAGTTAAAGACTAGCAGGAAAATGAAAGAAAGAGGAATACGTCCTAACAAAGATACCCAAAACAAAATATGCCATAAGAACCAGGATGGGCGAATAACCTGATCTTGAAAAGCATGTACAGAATATGTCCTTGCAAAGCATCAGAATTGCTCTATTGTCACCAGAAATATGTTATACACACACACACACACACACACACACACACACACACACACACACACACACACACACACA
>NC_063337.1:55837745-55845055 GCF_021869965.1 Rhincodon typus | reverse complement strand
ACACACACACACACACACACACACACACACACACACACACACACACATATATATAAATGGGTAAAGTCAAAGAGTATCAAACAGAATGAAACAATCTTGTGTTGTGTCAGAAGACCAAAGTTTCTCAGAGACTACCAGAGACCTTGGAGTAAAATTACCAGTTTCCAACCATTCACTATCAATGCAAAAAAACATGAATAGCCATTAAGTAAAATTGGTAACATGGATGAAATATCCATGCATTTCAGTATACCCAGCAGCCAAACTGTGGAGCAAAAAAGTTCGAGCAATCGTTCTAGTGAAAACAACAGGGTGTAACAAGACAAGATGTGAGGTGGTATTAGCTTGTGTGGTTAATCTAATGAGATTGAAGTTCAGTGATAACTTTCAAATATAACACTGTGCTGAACATCAAGTTCTCTCCAGGAGTTTTTGTCCATGGCAACAGTTGGATGGTTGAAGATGGAATGAAACTATGGATCAAAACTATGTGAAATAACATCTTGGTGGCCTGTATAAAGAATGTACCTTATTAGTGTGGAATTTTTTCAGATTTTGTGTAACCAATGAGCCAAAAAGGCACCTGCAAAGAAATATCACTCACTTTACAGTTTTACCAGCAACCTAATGTCTGGACTTCAACTTTTTCATGTATGCCTCAAGCCAGTTAAGGATCATGTTAACTCTGCATGGAAAAGGTAGGTAGTTAACAAAGGGAAAAAAAAAATATACAGAGTGGAAATATGTGCCCTGCCTAGCTTGATTTTTTTGTGATCTAGAAAGCAAAATCAAATTGGTTTCAGATTTGGATCTTTACAATGGTGCCATAGCTGAAGAGATTCAGAACGAGTTTGATGAACTCTTTGTATCAGATGCCAAAGACAATGAATTTGAAAGTTTTAAAAGGCTTAGATTGTGCTTATAGATATCTCTGAACACTTAATTAATTTTTAAAAAGTGCCACAATTTAATATCCATTATCCGCTAACTAATTACTTCTTACACATTTTCAAATGATGATCACCCAGAAAAGGATTCACGTCATTATCGTGAATGGAGTAAAAACTGAGGCTGAATTTTCCCCAGCCTCTGAACATCTGGGCATTGACAAGTCAGTTGGGAAAATGTGGTGAGATCAGAAAAATTAGATTTTCAACATTGACAAAAAATCCAATTTTTTCAACCTAAAATTTAGAGGCGAGATGACAATTGCATCAGGAAGTAGAGAGAAGTCAATTTGCAGACGTTAACACATTTATTAATACCTAAATTCTCCTCATTTCTAGACAATTCTCTATTCTCTCCTATAGCAGACAAAACCTAAGTGTCAACAATTCCTGACATGAATGTCAGAGCAGGTACCTGGCAACTCCAGCTATCAATCTGTTCTTCCACACAGTCGCTTTGGCCAGCAGTCCCCAGTGGCTAAGGGTATGCTCCATCGACAGTGACTGCATCCTTTATTCACAGTGGATGCCATTGGACATGGACCAGTCTCACCAAGTCATCATGCCACATCTCTGACTCATTTAGAATACAGGTCATCACTTCAATATTGCATTTTGGAATGCACAGTCACCTTACATCTATCTTGCCTTGCCGTTTAGCACTGACAAATCAAGGAAGATATGTCAATATAATTTCTGCAGCATGTACCAGCAGTTCATAAAAGAAAACACTGCGCTTCAGTCAAATAACCATGTCTCAAAGTCGAAAGGGTTTAGTCCTTGGTCACGGTGGGGATTGTCACTCAGAAGTTGTCAACACAGTCAGTTGGGGACAGGGGCCGATCACAGTCAGTTGGCCAATTGGAGTGGTCAGAATCAGGGGTACTGTATAACTCCAGTCCAGGGCCTGGGTCACAGTAAGTCCTGCAGATCCTGTGTAACCAGTCTGGATATTCATAGTAAGTCAGTTGGAGACCTGCACAGAGATCAGTCAGGGCTCACATCACTCATCAGTTGGGACTGTCTGTCTAAGTCAGTGACGTGGGCCATGGTTAGTCCTGAGCATCTTCTCACAGAAAGTCAAGGGATTAAGAGTGGTTACTGCTGAGGAAGGGAAGATGGGGAATTCAGTTATGGTGTTTGGAAACAGTATGCTGGGATGCAGAAGGGACAATAATTGTGTTGGGAGGAAATTCAACAATCAAGTTGGGAGACAATAGTGCATTGGATACTTTGATAGAGATACAGTGCATCACAATGATTGGTATGACTAAGCTGCAGAGTCAGGACCCAGGATCAATATTGATTGAGCTCTGCAGTTCTGCCACGTCCAATTGTGAATGATGGTGGACAATTAAGTATCCCCAAGCTTAATGATGGAAGAACCAGCGCATCAGTGCAAAAGATAAGGCTGAAGTATTTGTAACAATCTTCAGCCAGAATTGCCGTACAGATGATCAGACTTGGCCTCCTCCTTTGGTCCCCAGCATCACACTTACCAGTCTTCGGCCATTTTGGATCACTCCACATGATATCAAAAAGTGGCTGGAGGTACTGTATACTGCAGAGGTATGTCTCATACATAAAAATAATCCAAATACAATCCAACCAATTACTGCCTCTCAATTAGTCCACTGTCAATCATCAGTAAAGTGACGGAAGGTGTCATCAACAGTGCTATAAATCAGCATCTCTTCAGCAATAACCTGCTCAGTGATGCCCAGTTTGGGTGCTGCTAGGGCCACTCAGACCCTGATCTCATTACAGCCTTGGTTCAAACATGGACAAAAGATCTGTGAGATGAGAGTGACAGCCTTTGACATTAAAGCTATATTTAACAGAGTGTGGAATCAAGGAGCCCTCGAACTCTGGAATCAGTTGGAATCAGGGGGCAAAGTCTCCACTGGTTGGATAATACTTGGCACATAGGAAGATGGTTGTGATTGTTGGAGGTCAGTCATCTCAACTCCAGGACAACTCTGCATGAGGTCCTCAGGGTAGTATCCTAACCCCAACCATCTTCAGCTGCTTCATCAATGACCTTCACTCCATCATCAGATCAGAAGTGAGGATGTTTACCGATGAATGCACCATGTTCAGCACTATTTGCTGCTCCTCAGATACTGAAGCAGTCCATGTTCAAATGCAATAAGATCTGGACAATATCAGGCTTGGGCTGACAAGTGGCAATTAACATTCATGCCAAATAAATGCAACACTATGACCATCTCCAGTAAGAGACAAGTTAACCATGGCTCCTTGAAACTCAATGGTATTATGATCACCAAATCCCTCACTATCAACATCCTCGGAGGTTACCATTGAGCAGAAACTCAACTGAACTTGTCACATAAACAGTGGCTACAAGAGCAAGTCAGAGGCTAGGGAAGGCGATGGCCTAGTGGTATTATCTCTAGACTATTGATCCAGAGACCCAGGTAGTATTCTGGAAAACCAGGTTCAAAACCTGCCACAGCAGATGTTAGAATTTGAGCTCAATAAAAAAGAACTGGAATTAAGAATCATTACTGATGACCATGAAATCATTGCTGATTTTCAGAAAAACCCATCTCGTTCACAAACATCCTTCAGGGAAGGAAATCTGCCATCCTCACCTGCTCTGGTCTACATGTGACTCTAGACACGACCAATACTCACTTGTCTCCATTCACATGGACGAGGAGAACCACCAGTTCAATTGGAGCAACATCGGGATCCTAGGACAGTCCAAACAGAGACAAGCACAGGAATTCCTAGAGGCCTGGTTCTCCACCAAGAAGGCCATCAATAAATATGTAGAACTAGACCCTATATATTCACTACTGCGAAGAGAAACCGGAAATGAGGTAATCAACACCAACGGACCCCAGAGTTTAAATACCAGGCAGGAAAACACAACAGCACTTTATCAGAGGCTGCACTGAAGATGTTACCCAGCAGGGTAATGAAACATCTGCGAAATAACGAACCAGCTCGGTGAGCCAACCAACCAGACCCATAGCAATGTGGTTGACTCTCAGTTGCCCTCTGAAATGGCCTAGAAAGCCACTCAGTTGTACCAATCACTACAAAGTTCCAAAGAAATTAAACCAGATGGATCACCTGGCAATGACCCAGACACCAGAAGAGACAACGGCAGAAACAGCCCTGTTGACCCTGCAAAGTCCTCCTTGCTAACATCTGAGGGCTAGTGCCAAAATTGGGAGAGCTGTCTTACAGACTAATCAAGCAACAGCCTGACGTAGACATACTCATGGAATCATACCTTACAGACAATGTCCCAGACACCAGCATCACCATCCCTGTCTCACCAGTAGGACAGACTCAGCAAAGGTGGCAGCACAGTGGTATACAATCAGGAGGGAGTTACTTTGCTCTGCCCAGGTTAAACATGGGCAAGGATACGTCCTGCTGATTACCATGTACTGTCCTCCCTCAGTACTCAGTACTCTTCCATGTTGAATAAAACTTAGAGGAAGCATTGAAGATGGCAAGAGCACAACATGTACTCTGGGTGAAGGATTTCAATCTCCATCACCAAGAGTGGCTCAGCAGCAATATTACTGATTGAGCTGGTTGGGTCCTAAAGGATATAGCTGTTAGACTGGGTCTGCGGCAAGTGGGGAGGGAACCAACAAGAGGGAAAAACACACTTCACCTCCATCCTTACCAATATGCCACCTACAGATGCATCTGTCCATGATAGTATCTCATGTTGTGTGGCACTATCACAGATCTAGCAACTCAAGATTGGGCATCCATGAGGTGCTGTGGCCATCAACAGCAGCAGAATTGTACTCCAGCACAAACTGTAACCTCATAACACAGCATATCCCCCACTCAACCATTACCATCAAGCCAGGGATCAACCCTGGTTCAGTGAAGAGTGCAGAAGGGCATGCCAGGAGCAGCACCGGGCATTACCAAAGATGAGATGTCAACTTGGTGAGGCCACCAAACAGGACTATTTGCACATCAAACAACATTAGCAGCAAGTGATAGGCAGAGGTAAGCAATCCCACAACCTACAGATCAGATCTAAGCTCTGGAGTCCTGCCACATCCAGTCGTGAATGGTGGTGGACAATTAATCAACTCACTGGAGGAGGAGGCTCCACATAATCCCCATCCTCAATGATGAAAGAGCCCAGCATATCAGTGCAAAAGAAAAAGCTGAAGCTTTTGCAGCCAGAAGTGCCGAGTGGATGATCCATCTCTGCCTCCTCCAGTGGTCCCCAGCATTACAGATACCAGTCTTCAGCCAATTCCACGTAATATCAAGAAACATCTGGAGGCACTGGATACTGCAAAGGCTATGGGCCCTGACAACATTCCAGCAATGGTACTGAAGGCTAGTTCTCCAGAACTTGTGATGTTCACTGATGTTTGACAATGTTTCAGCACCATTCGCAACTCCTCAGATGCTAAAGCAGTTTGTATCCAAATGCAACAAGATCTGTACAATATCCAGGCTTGGGCTCACAAGTGGCAAGTAACATTCATGCAAGACAAATGTCAGTCTATGACCATCACGAATAAGAGACAGTCTAACTACTGCCCCTTGATATTCAATGGTTGTTACCATTACTGAATCCCTCACTATCAACATCCTGGGAGTTATCATTGATCAGAAACTCAACTGGACTCACTACGTAAATGCAGTGGCTTCAAGAGCAGGCCAGGAGCTGGGAATACTGCGGTGAGTAACATACTTCCTGACTCCCCAAAGCCTGTCCACCATCTACAAGGCACAAGTCAGAAGTGGGATCGAATACTCTCCACTTGCCTGGATGAGTGCAGCCCCAAGAAAACTCAAGAAGCTTGACACCATCCAGGACAAAGCAGCCTGTTTGATTGGCACTACGTCCACAAGCATCCACTCCCTCCACCACAGACACTCAATAGCAAGTCTGTACTATCCACAAGATGCACTGCAGAAACTCACCAAAGATCCTCAGACAGCACCTTCCAAATCCACAACTACTTACATCTAGAAGGATAAGGGCAGCAGATATATGCGATCACCACCACCTTCAAGTTCCTGTCCGAGCCACTCATAATCCTGATTTGGAAATATATTGCTGTTCCTTCACTGATGCTGGGTCAAAACCCTGGAATTCCCTCCTTAATGGCATTGTGGGTCAATCCACAGCTGATGGACTGCAGAGGTTCAAGAAGGCAGCTCACCACCACCTTCTCAAGTGCAACTAGGGACAGACAATAAATGCTGGCCAGCCAGCGACATCCACATGCCATGAATGAATTTTTAAAAATAAAGATATAAATTAAAGAGTTGGGTTTGAACATGCGTAAGCTCAAAACCATTGGTGTTGACAGGTTGTGTAAGGGAAAAAGGAACATGAAGATTTCAGTAATCTTTCACCGCATAAATCTCCTACTGTTTTTGCACAGCCTAATTGTGCTGCGTAGGTTGGAATAAGGTTCCCTTTGTTAAAGGTTCATGTAGATACATTTCATGACATTCCTTGTTGAAGTCCTCCATGATCCACCACATGAAGGACAATGCTAAGCTGTGATTTCTCTGTGATGTGCATGCTGACTGCACATATTACTAAGAATTTGGTCTGTTCAGATATTCTCTACAGTGGTACATTGTAACTGTGAACAATGGATCCAGCCACAGCAAGAATTTTTGTTGTTGTGGCCACAGTGCTACAAAAAGCACACAGAAATTGAGGCATAAACATGCCAGTAAGCCAAGGAACAGCAACGGCTGCCAAACAGCTTTGACATGAAGAAGTCATATCTGAAGTTCCCCTCAAGACGTTGAAGAGGTGCAGAAAGTCCAAAGTATATCATCCTTGATTCCAAGACTGAGGGAATCCAGCCTTACTGGCAACGTCTAGTGCCTGGGCTGCAGCACTGACCTCATCTTGGGGAAAGATGTGGTGGTGTGACTTTGCACATATTGTGTTGATAATAGCCTTGATACATTTGTGGATTGAGGACCCTCACAGGTTCTTGAAACAGCCAGTTGTATTTTTAAAAAATGATGTAGTTTTCACATTGGTGGCCACTGGGATAGAATGGCCACCCACTGCTTCAGGGCAACAGTCCTGCTGCAGCCCATGAAGCAGTTCTGTGATGTGCCCTGAGACTCTTTCAGTCTGTGGCAGCAATATGTCTTATCTTTCTCAAATGTTATTGAGGATGATAAACTCTGGGACTTCTGCACCTCCTCCGTGACCTGAAGGGAGTGTCAGCTGCAACATCTTAATGTGGAGGTTCAGAGATAGTAGGAACTGCCAATGCTGGAGAATCTGAGATAACAAGGTATAGAGCTGGATGAACACAGCAGGCCAAGCAGCATCAGAGGAGCAGGAAAGCTGACGTTTCGGGTCTA
>NC_063337.1:55723190-55837345 GCF_021869965.1 Rhincodon typus | reverse complement strand
CCCTTCTTCAGAAATTTCTGAAGAAGGGTCCAGACCCGAAACATCAGCTTTCCTGCTTCTCTGATGCTGCTTGGCCTGCTGTGTTCATCCAGCTCTACACCTTGTTATTTCATATGGAGGTTGTTTGGTATCTGCTGGAGGTTCCTGCTGGTCCTAGGCTTGCTGACACATGTTTCTCCTTGATTTCTCTGCGTCTTTATTTCTGCACAGCCACAGTGATGATGACCCCTGCTGTGGCTGTGGTATGGTTCCAATAATTCTATGTGGGAATATCAAAAACAAAACACTTCCTTAGTAATGTTAGCAATCAGCATTCATATCACACACAATGATAGTTTAGCATAGTCTTTGATACATTGGGACATTAAGATGACATGTATCTTGCACAGTCTGGAAGAAAGGGCAGAGAAGTCTGCTCAATATCTGTCTGATGTCACGGCTGTATCATGCAGGTGCAAGGCTGATTCCAAGAAGTGAGTGTCAGCCACTGTGAAGACCCAGGTCCAGCAAAGAACAATCAGTATTTACTGGACACATGCAAGCGCTTTTATTCTATTACCTAAACCATGGATACATTCATTAACTGGTTAGATGAGGAGGCATGGAGATCTTGAACTCCCTCCAGGTGCCCTTTTCCCTCAAGTGGCAAGGGAAATGTCATTGTGCTCCGATGTATAGCAAGAGTGACAGACAATCCGCCAGACGTTGTCATTTCAGGACACTCTGGCCTGCCACACCACCTCCCAGCTACTAGCGACTTAAACACTTCCATCAGGTCAGGTCAGGCAACTATACAGGGTCCCCCAGCAGGTTGAAGCTCTCTAAGCCCCAGGCCATTCGAAGACGCCCATCAAAGTTATATCAGAAAAGCAGTAGGCAGCCTTCTTTAAGCCTGTTTGCATTCACTATTGTGACACAAAGACATAACAATTGGAAAACAGATTAAAGAGCATTGAAGTCACGTTGGATGTATGGATATCAACTTTGATGTAACCTGATACTTGACAAATGTAAAATATAGCACTTTGTGTGGCAGTTTGTTTTGCAATTTGTTAAGGTTTCTGACTATTTATATTTTACTTGCAGATTACCTTGAGGTGCCAATGATCTCCCTAGGTGTTCAAATGCACATCATATGGAATAGTGCATGGAGTGTTGAGGCTCACATTCGCCGCTGATCTTTGGGAAGAACATGTCATCTGGAGAGCAGGAACATAGCTAGATATATGGGTTTTGGGAGTCAATCAGCATAGTTTAGCTTCTCTCCATCTCTCTAATCCATGAATGTCCCTTGCAGATGGAGATTTGAGTCATATAAGTATAGCCTCCACGTTATACTGCGTAACACCATACTGATTTTCTGAGAAGGATTCTAAACAGGAAATTACTGGGGCAAAGAGAACAAATTAATATAGCCTAATGGCAAACAAGGCAGCTTAAAATCATAAAGTTATAAAGCCAGGTTTTCCTTGAAGGCAGGAACACCTATGCCCATAATTAATTCCTAGTTCTGATTGTCTACATTTTTTAATGTAAGATGATTCACCCTTGAATATAGCTGTTTCTCTCAGACCTTACTCCGTCTCTCACTACTGTCCTGCCTTCTTCAGCATCTTCAACACCAGTGTTGGATCCAAAGATATCTCCAGCATTGCTTTTCACTCACTGGCAGGAACCCAAATACCTTTGGTAGACCCTCTCTCAAAGCACTACTCAGCAGTGTTAGTAAGCCTTGTACCCTTCTTCACCCGCAGATGCAGCCCTATGAGCCTCATGTCCCTGGTTCTGTGACCCAGGGTATTCCTTTTTCTCATCTTTATTTTCAAATGTCATTAATTCTTATACAACTACTGAATTAAATTGATGAAACATCTGGTGTAGAAGTACTGATCTGTGAAGAAATTGCAGAAATGAGGTTTGTTTTCCACTTGAGATTTTGACATAAGCAATCTAGCCTTTGGGTCGTTATTAGGCTGTTCATATCTTCATTGAGTGTGAGGTTTACAGTCACATCTACATGGTGAAGTGCATCCTCCGTGATTTATCTTCTTCCTTATGCAAAACGTTGTTTGTTTTCCTGATCTTAACATTGAGCTAATTGCCACATGCAAGAAAAGAAATCTCACCTTTCATTATCCCTTGTGATACAACCCTACAACCCTGGAACCTATAGCCTGCATAAAGGTTGCATTATAATGTCCTTAACTTTCAGATACCTTGGCCTGCATGTGGTCCTGCGTGGCTGAATGCGGAATAAACACCACCCACCACCATCATCCACTGTCAGTGAACCTTAGGTGCCCTTCTACTCAACATTAATTGAATCGTCGGCACAGTTGAGATGTTGAATGTAGATGATGTTGAAGCTTATTTTGTGTTTTTCTGCAGTGAATTCTTTCATTTAGTATAAAACCTTTAACTGAGTGTTTGTGCATTAGTATTCAATTTCTGTTCAGTTCTCTCAGTTGGATGTTCTTGAGTCTTACAGGAATATGCAAACAGATTTGGGGCCGTACTTATCTGTTCTATGCATTTTCTATGAGGCCGTAATATGAGTGCCAGTTTAGATAAAAGATGGTGTTTTCAATTTTTCACTCAATTCATTAACCATCTACCCTCCTGGTATAGCTTACAGCTTTCCCCATCAGTATAGGTGGCATTCTTCTTTCATGTGGCATCCCCGCTGTCCTTCCTTTAATTCATTCTCCCAGCCCTTGAATATCAGTGTTTCACTATATCCGTGGAGATCCCTGCTCTACCTTGATCTCACTCTCATCCAAGTACCTACGTGCAGCCTTAGCCTCACACTGCCCCTTATTCAATTCACCCACTTTTAATTCCTGTCTAGCTCATTATATACATACATGTAATTACATGTACATGTGTTCCCCACCTAAATATACAGCTCCTACTCTTCCTTATTGTCTTTGCTCTTATCTCTGTGATTCTCCCCTCTGCATCCCAGAGGATTCTTCCAGTGTCCCAACAACAAAGCCCTTTAAATTTCATTCCCTACCTCTCTTCTCTAACTAACCCACTTTTATCTGAATTTTTGAACAGACCCCTCTTTTCATTTCAGCCTGTCAGGTTTTCTGGCATCAGCCTTAATGGCTGCCTTGCTTGTGCAGGCTTGTTGCAGGCTTCACCCCTTGTACTGTAAACATTTTTGCAAAAAAATCCTTTAGTTATGAAGGAGCAAAGTAACCAAAGAATTTATACTTACCAGAACTTGGAAGAAGAAGTCTGTACTGTCATTACATGCCTCATATATCTAGTCAAGTGCTTCTTATTTCTACCTAACAAGGTTGTATGTAATTCTAGTGGACTACGTTAATGGGTATTCAAGGAATACTAATAAATTTTTAAAAGATGAAGGTCGTGAAACTATATTTCTTATTCCAACTCCATTTTGATTTCTCTCCCTTTCCCTCTCCTTTAATGTTTGCATTGCCCTCAGCTGGCTTTGCTTGTAAATGAATTTGTAGGTGGTGGTTAATAGATGTAAAAAAAACATGTGATTTTGTGATGGAGAGAAAAAATTCAGTTTAGTGTAAGAGTACTTCTGGATATAGAGAAAGAAAAAAAAGCTAATCCACCTGAAAAGATCTGAGCACTGAGTAGCAAAACTTTTAAGCTTCCATTGAGAAGTTAAATTCTTGCTTCCTACTAATTAAGATCCCCCATCCACCCTTCTAAAAGCTTTGGGCATTCTCTGTAATTCATACTGAACATTTAGAAGTTTTGTCCTGGTACTTTAATAAATGTTACCCTAAATCGCCAAATGGTTTCTTCAGATCAGCAATCTTAACATTAATACAATCCCTTAATAAACCTGTTAATGGCGATTCCATAGAATTTATTGTGCCCAATTGATGGAAACCCTGAAACATTGTGCTGTTTGTTGTTAATGTTATTTCCAATTAATCTATTTCTGATGTCTCATTTGTTTGGTGCTCTGCTGAAGTATTCATCTCACAAGGCCATTAATCACCCACAGCAGCATTCAACAACCTACTTAATGGTCAATTAAGTGAATTAATAGATGTAAATCTATTTTCTTCTGTGCAAAGATTGGCTGCTTTTATTTTATTTGCTAAGCTCATTAAACATGCTCCACTGCGCAATACCATATGCAAGCATAGCTGATCTCCTACCTCAAAAAGCCTTTCAAGGGAGGAATCCTGAGCTTGAGAAAAGCACAATGGAAATACAATTTTATTTTAATTCTCCAAGCACTTTCATCACACAAACAGATCATACCTCCAACATTACAATAGAAATTACACTTAAAATCCTCTTTCCCAAGTCTCTTAATTACCCACATGCCTTAAAGGCCTAAAGATCTGTCAAACTCGGTCTTCAATATGTTCAATGACTGGGGGCTCATGTGATGCCCCTATTTCTGGGTCAGGAGTCCCAGGTTTGTATTTTATCTGCTCCGGAGGTGTATAATAACTTCTCTGTTCAGGTTGATTAGAAAATATCAATATTCAGTGGCTGAGCATCCACAGTTCTCTGAGATACAGAATTTCACAACTTTTGAGTGAATAAGTTTCGCATCTCTAAATGGCTAACTGCATAGCCAGTATTAAATCCCAGGTTATAGATTCTGCAGTCTGGGAAGCATTTTTTCGTTATCTATCTTGTCAAGATACTTAAGGATTTTTAAAGAATTTTTCATGTTTTAATTGGGATAACCTTTCATTCTCCTAAACTCCAAAGAATGTAGACCTAAAGTCCATTCAATGGACAATCCCTTCATTCCAGGAACCATTCAAATGAAGCTTTATTACACTTCCTCTAGGACAAACATGTCCTACCATAGTAAGGAGACGAAACTGCACACAGTACTCCACATGTGACCTCACAAAAGCCCTGAGCAACAATAGTCAAACTTCTTTACTTCTATATTTGAATCACTACGTAACATAACTTTGTATACCATTTGCATTCCTAACTGTTCACTGCATCTGTACATTAACCACCTGTGATTCATGTACAAGGTCCATAAAGTGCCTCTGAATACAATGTTTCCTCATCTCCTAACATTCAAAAAACATTCTCCTTTTCCTTATCCCTCATACTAAATTTGATAACAACAATTTGCTTCATTACATTCAACATGCTGTGCTTTTGCCCATTCAGCAACCTATCATTTTATTATTCGTTCAGAGAATGTGTTCCACTGGTTGGGCCAACATTTCTTTTGCTCATTCCTGGTTGCTGTTGGGAAGATGATGCTGTGCTGCCTTTTGTACTGCTGAAGTCCTTGTGGTGTAGATACAGGCAAAATGCTATTGGGGAGAGTTGTGGCGGGGAGAAGGGAACTCCAGGATTTTGACCCAGCAACAGTGAAGGATGTTGA
Source organism: Rhincodon typus (assembly GCF_021869965.1). NCBI lineage: Eukaryota > Metazoa > Chordata > Chondrichthyes > Orectolobiformes > Rhincodontidae > Rhincodon > Rhincodon typus. Next base: position 55,831,980 of record NC_063337.1, on the reverse strand, counting down.
TATATTTCCAAGTCAGGATGTTGGGTGGCCTGGAGGGGAACATGCAAGTGTGATGTTCATATGTATCTGCTGCCCTTGTCCTTTTAGCTGATAGTGATCATGAGTTTGGAAGGTGATATCTAAGGAGCAGTGGTGAATTTTTGCAGTGCATCTTGTGAATTATACACATTGCTGATACGGTGCCCTTGGTAGTGGATGGAATGTTGTGGGCTAACCAAGTGGACTGTTTTGTCCTGGGTGATGTTACGTTTCTTGAGTTTGTTGGAGCTGCATCATCGAAACAAGTGGAATGTATTCCGACACATTCCTGATTTGTGCCTCACATATAGTAGAAAGGATTTAGGAGAGTCAGGAGGTGAGTTACATACCACAGGATTCCTAGCCTGTGACCTGCTGTTGTAGCCACAGTATTTATGTCTAGTCCAGTTCAGTTTCTAGGCAATTTTAATCCTCAGAATGTTGTTAGTGGGTGATTCAGTGATGGTAATGCCATTGAATGTCAGGGGGCAATGGTTAGGTTCTCTCTTGTTGGAAATGGTCATTGCTTGACACTCGCATGCTGCAAATGCTACTCACAACTTGACAGCTGAAGACCGGATATTGTCCATGCTTTAATGCAATTGGATATGGACTGTAGTATCTAAGGCTTGTAAATGGTATTAAACATTGTGCAATGATCAGTAAATATCCTCATTTCTGACCTTATAATGTAAAGAAAGTCATTGAAGAGGCAGCTGAAAATGCATGAGCCTAGGATACCACCCTGAGCATGCCTACAGTAATGTCATGGAACTGAGATGACTTACCTCCAACAACCACAGCCATCTTCCTTTATACTAGATATAACTCCAACCTGCAAAGAGTTTTACTTTAGATTCCCATTGACTTTAGTTTTGCTGGGGATCCGTAATGCCACAATATGTCAATTGTGGCCTTAATGTCACGGGCAGTCATTCTTATCTCACCTGTGTAGTTCTGCTTTTGTAACCCTGTTTGAATGAAGGCTGTAATAACCTTGGAAGAATCCAAACTGAGCATTAGTGAGCAAGTTACAACACAGTATGGAGCTGGAGGAACACCCGCAAACTGGAAGAGCAACACCTCATATTCCGCCTCGGAGGCCTACAGCCCAATGGCTTAAACGTGGAATTCACCAGTTTTAAAATCTCCCCATCCCCGGTCTCATCCCATGTTCAAGCCTCCCTCTCATCCCCTGACCTGACACACCTGTCCATCTTCTCTCCCACCTATCTGCCCCAACCATCCCACCACTCCCTACCTGCACTCACCTATCACCATCCCACCTACCTTCCCCAGCCCCACCTCTCCTCTCTATTTATTTCCCAGCTCCCTTCCCCCTCCTCATTTCTGAAGAAGGGTCGCTCCTGCTACTAATGTAATGGATAGATGCATCTGCAGCAGGCAGACTGGTGTGGATGATATCAAGTATATCTTGCCTCTTATTAATTGCCTTAGACCTTCTGCAGGCTCAGCTAGCAGCTATGGCGTATAGGATTTGACTGGATCAGTAACTATTAGCTTTTCCAAGCCACTCTAGGGGATGGACATTGAAGTCCTCTATGCAGAATACATTCTTTGCCTTTGCCATCCTAAGTACTTCCTCCAAGTAGTATTCAAATGGAGGAGTACTGCTTCATCACCTGAAGAGTTTAGAGGCTGAATTTGGTGCCTGGTAATCTTTAGGAGGTCTCCTTGCCGCTGTTCGACATGAGGCTGTGAGACTTCATATGATTCTGGGCCTGTGTTAAGGACTCCTTTCCAACTGCATACTGCTGTATTATAACCTCTGGTGGGTTTCTCCGATCAGTGGGACAAGACATACACAGGGATGGTGATGGTGGTGTCTGAGACATTGTCTGTAAGCTATGATTTCATGAGTATAACTATGACAAGCCATTGCTTGACTAGACTATGCAACAACTCTCCCAATTTCACCACAAAGTTCCTGCTGTTAGTATGGAGGATCTTACAGTGTTGACTAGGCTAATTTCTCCATTGTCCTTTCCAGTGCCTGGGCCAACAGCAGATAGTCAGTCAGGTTTCATGCCTTTGAAACTTGCTGGCAGTTTGATATAACTAAATAGCTTTCTAGACCATTTCATAGGGTATTTTAAGAATCAAACACACTTCCATAGGTTTGGACTCATATGTAGGGCAGACCAGCTAATGGTGGCAGATATCACTCCCCAAAGGACATTCTTGTATCAGATGACTTTTTATGACAATTGATACTGTTTTCATGGTCAGTAGACATATAATTCCAAATTTTTGTAAATTCAAATTTCACAGTCTGCCCAGAGCATTATCTGAGTCTCTGGATTTCCTGCAACAATACCTCCATACCACCTCCACACTCTGTATCCCTATTTGTGCCCTCCTCACTGTTAATTTCTCTGCGTTACTTGCAGTCAATTCCTCTAAATCATTTATACCTTCATTATATAAGCACTAATGTAGTAAAAAGCTGAAGCTTAATCTTTCCTATATATGTCTCAATACACCGTTCCAACCCAGAAATGGCATTTATTCTGACTTTTAGGTTCATACGAATATAATTCCCCAATCCGATCAGTCCTAAATTTGTGTAATAACATCTGTGTAGCACCTTATGCTTTTTGAGAATGAGTACACTATATTCAACGGTCTCCCATTTTCCATTCTACCAGTTACTCTTCTGGAACTCAGATTGGTCAAACATGATCTGTATTTCATAAATTCATATTTTTTTCTGGTTAATTAGATTTTGATTTTCTCAGTGCTCTAACAGCATGATCCTAATAATAATTTGCATCTATATTATTACTCTTCATATTTCTTGACACCTTTTAAAAATCCATTTGTCCTGCATTACTTTCCTTTTGCTTTATCCAAATATCACAGCAATATGTTGAGCATTTGTGATATAAATATTTGAGTAGAGGGTGCATAATCCATTGAAAATTCATTACAAGTGCCTCTTATTCCTATAGATGGCAATGTTACAGGCTATTCAATGTTAAATAACAGTGAAGAACATTATCTCAGAGTACAATGGAACCTTGATCAAATAGGTCAATGAGCCAAGGAGTGGCAGATAGAATTTAATTTAGATAAATATGAGGTGTTGCATTTTAGTAAGGCAGGTGAATGTTGCCAAACTAAGAGACCTAGGGGTGCAAGTTCATAGTTCCATGAAAATGGAGTTGCAGATAGATAGGGTGGTGAAGAAGGCATTTGGCACACTTGCCTTCATTGGTTAGAACATTGAGTATAGGAGTTAGGATGTCGTGTCAGGGCTTTCCAGGACATGGTTGAGGCCACTTTTTGAATACTACATACAATTCTGGTCGCCATTCTATAGGAAAGAGGTTTAATCTTGAGAGATTGCAGAAAAGATTTACAAGGATGTTGCTGGGACTGGAAGGTTTGAGCTGTAGGGAGAGGCTGAATAGGCTGGAGCTTTTTTATCTGGAGCATCAGAGGCTGACAGGTGACATTGTATAGGTTTATAAAATCATGAGGGGTATCGATAGGTGAACAGCTATGGTTTTTTTCTTAGGGTTAGAGAGTCCAAAACTAGAGGACATAGGTTTAAGGTGAGGGGAGAAAGATTTAAAAAAGGACCTGAGTGGTAATTTTTTCATGCAGAAGGTGGTGTGTGTATGGAATGAGTTGCCTGAGGAAGTGGTTGAGGGGGGTCCAATTGCAACATTTAAAGGGCACCTGAATGGGTAAATGTATAGGAAACGTTTAGAGGGATAGGGGCCAAATGCTGGCAAATGGAACTAGGTCAGATTTGGATGTCTGGTCAGCATGGATGAGTTGGACCAAAGGGTCTGTTTCCAGGCTGTATGATTCTACGACTCTATAAATCTATGTTTCCCTGCCAAAGATTACATTTAACATAATATATGTTGATTTACAGCACTCTTCACACTGCAGTGAAGGTCCAGCACAAATTAGATGCTCAAATGTCTGAAATGAGGTTCAAATTCAAAATTTCTTGACTCAACGGTGATAACGCTACCACTAAGCTAAGGTTGGCACCTTGCATGTCATAAACTTCCAATTGTAATAAAACAGCTAATTTTCTGAACCAATGATGTTTCCCTCTTTCTCTGTTCACAGGTGTCTTAGAGGCCCTGTAAGAGGGTGCCAGATAATTAGAAATTTCCATCAAAAAGGTCACAAAACTCTTTGGTTAACTGTACACAAAGGTGAATGATAAAAGCCATTCCTTTGCAACTGACAGCAATGGATATGTCTTAAACTGTTTTTGGTGCATTGAGTGGGTAAACACAGAAAACTTACTGGTTCAGTACTAGTCTAGTAATTCTAGTAAACTTTCTCTTCTGCTTCCAACATATTTGCATCTTTCCATAAATAAGAAACAATACTGTATGCACCATTCCAGATGTGGTCTCACCCAGGCCCTACTTAACTGATGCATAATCTCCCTTGTAGCAAACTGTAACATTCTATCAGTTTTCTTAATTACTTGATGTAATGCATAGCAGCCTTCTGTGATTGATGCACTAAAATATCTCGATTCCTTTGCAACTCTGAGCTTGAAAGATCCCATCATTTAAATAGTATGTTTCTTTTATAGTCTTCTTGCCAAAATGATCAGTTTCACATATTCCCAATTCATAATCCATTTATCAAAAATTTGCCCAGATACAAAAACGATCTAGATCTCTTTATTGTGTGCTTCTGTCTTCTTCACAACATTTTTTCCAATCATAATTTTTTGACCTCCACAAATTTAGCAACCATACTTTTGGCCCCTGGGTCCAAGTAATTCATATACATTATAAAACTTTGAAGTCCCAGCACTCATCACTGCAGCTCAACATGCATCTTGCCAAACAGAAAAGAATTCATTTATGTCTACTCTGTGTTTCCTGTTGGCTCAGCCAATACTTTACTCCTTGTACCATGAACCTTTATTATGAGCAAGTTCTCCTCCAAGCACACACCATCCTGGCTTGGAAATATATCACTGCTCTTTTGCTGCCTCTGGAATTCCCTTCCTAGCTAGCATTATGGGAGATGCTACACTCCAAGTATTTCAGGAGTTCAAGAAGGCCACTTATCATCAGCTTCCATTGGGCATTTAGAGATTGGCAATAAATTGCTGGCCTAGACACCCATGTTGACATCCTATGATTTAGTATTGACACGTAGATGACTACATTATCATTGGTTTTTTTTCTGTGTCATGTTGAAATCACTTGAAAAAAATTGTAAAGTTACAATTTGGTCAGCCTGGGGTCACAATGTAGAGACCCCACAGGCAGGATTTTTTGTAAAGATGGTTTTGTACTCAGTGACCAGAAGAATAAATGGTAAAGACTAATGTTGACTGCCCTGCAGCACTCCAAGAATTGTTGATTGGCAGGAGATCATATTTCAACTCTTCATTGAGGATGATGCTTAATTGTTCAGTCGCTCATTAATCCCAGCAGTGTTCAGGACAGAAGCTACAAGCAGTCTCAAAATTAAATGTCCTGGAGCTTAAGGCTAGGTAGATATAGGTGATCTCATTGCTGGGAAGGATGGTGAGGCCCAGAATGTTGGGAAGAAAAGGATGGAGATGCCAAGGGATGAGAGTTCTTGTGTAGGCTGCAGACATCAAAGGAGTGCACCCCCAGTATAGGAAAGAGCAAGTGGCACCGTCGCCACTTGCTGCCTGAAATCTAAGCAAGGCCTTACCTCTCCTCCAAACATTTTTCACCAGCCTTAAAATTATGGTTGGACAGGAAACAGCCATAAGTGGTTGTTCATTGGCCATTTAAGGGCCTCAGTTGAGGCTAAGGCTGCTGGGTGCCAGGGCTGCAAAACTGTGGGCAGATTGCTGCTGTTAAAGAAGTTAGAATGAAAACTGTCCAGGCATTAAGCCCCAAAATCCCTCCACCACCTGAAAACCCACTGCCGGGGAGAAGCATAAAATTGTATCTTACATTTTTATCAAGGCAAATTAACTTGAATTAATTAGATGTCAAAGAAAGATTAGCTTTGTTCATTATCTGCATATCCAAAAGAGAATTATTAATTAAAAATCTAATCACTCCTGATCAGCAGAAACTCAAAGCATTTGAGGAATTGGTGCCAGTCGTCAAAGAGGATTTGTTTTAAAGCCACTTGTTTTGCAGATCATCTCTAATTTAAAAGAGGATTCAAAGGGATCATAAAAATATCGCTCAATTTACAGCAGAACTCAAGGAATTATCTGAAACAGGAGATTTTTTGAGAGTTTCTCACTGATGCAGCAAAGTATCATCTTTCTGTGCTTAAACATAAACGAGAAACCCACAGCCTTTTCTTGGGAGGAAGGGCAAAGTCACTGTGAATATCATTTAATTAAAGAAGGTAAAAGTCAGAAAAGCAAACTCAAAGTAGAAAAATCTATAAAAGGCACAAGGCAAAATATAGAAGCATTATACGTCAGATTGTCTGGAAAAAGAGAAATACCAAAATATGATCACAAGATATCTAGATCTGAAGAGAAAATAAAGAATAGCAGAGTGTAGAAACCAGAAACGAGAGAGAATTTCAGCACTAGAACAAATGGCTTCCTTCTGCGCTGTAAGATTTTAAGGCTAGAATTAATACTGTGCCTAGCCAAGGTCAGGTCAGTGACAAGTGTGTTACATCATTCAGGAAGGATCTACAGCAAGGAACTTGACTTTTAACTGTCCTCTGAAATGTTCGAGTAAGTTGCTCAGTTCAAGGGTAATTAGGATTGGACATCAAATACCAGTCTTACCAACAATGCCCACACCCCATAAAATAATTTTAAAAGGCAGCAATTCATGCACAGCAAGTTTCCACAAATTGTGATGCAATTGTCATAAAAGAGTTTGTTTTGATGATGTTGACTGAGGGCTAAGTATTGGCCAAGGTACCAGGGATAACACCCCTGTTCCTCTTCAAAAAGCCACCATAGGATTTTTGCATTCATCAAAGAGACTAGATGGGACCTCAATTTAACATCCAGAAGATGGAATCCCTCACAATGCAGTACATTTTCTAACAGTAGAGTGTCAATATAGATTTTCATTCTCCAGTCTTTGGAGAGGGACCTGACCCTATGACCTTACAATTTAGTCACAGATACCACCCAAAAAGTGTTGAGATCTGGAATATGTCAAATTCTGTCCATTGGTACCATTTTACACATTGCCAATTTGTAATTTTGAGTTGGGACAGCAGGGAGGGGTAGAATTCATCTATATGTATTTGCATACTGTTAGCTCAAATCTAAGTGATCTCCCTGATGGGAATAAACATATTAGCCCTGACTTTCAAGTTGGAACTGGATGATTTGAGTTCCAGAAATACTCTAATTTTTGGGCCTTGCCAGGTGAAGGCACTAAGTGTGAGAGTACATCTTAAGGCAACATCAATTGTGGCACTCATTTAAGACTTTGAAAGCTATGTTATTGAAAGTATATTCATAAAATCATATACAACAATATTAAATTGGCTAACACTTTAGATAAAAACATGTGAAAATGATGTGAGGGAAACATTGAAAGACACACACCTTTCCCGCTCATCACTGCAGTGTTGTTTGTTGTGTTGGGTTGCTTTTTCTTATTCTGTTTAGGTCCATAAAATTCTCTGATGTATAATTATAGACTCGAGTTTGTTTCTTCCAAACCCTTCAGCACTCATCCCCAAGGACCTGAGGCGGTGGCCATAGCATGCTGTAGATGGGGAGCAAAGCAAAAGAATATAATTAATGACTGCAAACACAACTGAAGTCACAATGCAGATGGGATTTTCAGAACCATGATCATGCTTTGAAAGGGTGAAGAGCAGGTAACACTGTTTACAACAGAACTTCCCTTTAACAGCATTCCATTTAAGCAAATGTACAGGTTTGAGTACAGAAAGTGTGTCCATATTCATAAAGAGCGTACACATTCTGCCATGAATTGATCTGTTGCCAATTATGTTCGAACCCTACACAATGGCAGCTACAGTCATGATAAAATGGAGGTTGTCTTTAAAAGGAGAACATTTTCTCAATGGCATTCTATAAACACCAGACTGTCCTGCAGTTGTACCTGTTGGAGAACTCGGTATGCCTGCATCAGAAGTCTGAAAATTATACAGACTAAAGAACTATGAATGTACAGAACTACAAACAAGCAGACGATATGCTTTGTTACCAGGGGACCCCGGAGATAACCTAATCTGTAGCATTCCACCTCTTATGCTAGATGTGCTTTAGGAATCATAATTTGATGCAATGGGAGAATAACTTACATTTCATCAGTCGAGGTGTCAACACGGGCTTTGGGCTCTCTATGTGTGCCAGTCAATGGGAGTGAAGGCTCCTCTCTCATCTGCACCCGTCTGGTCTTGCAGGATTCATGGCTCAGCTGATTTCTAGATTTCATTATGCAACAACTTACAGCAAAAAAGAAAACATTTTTATTCTCTTCTTACTTGGATGCTACACTCAGATCTGAAACAAGCAGTGACATTAGCATGCATTTAGCAAAATAAATATGTTCCACTATGTGCAGCTCAGTAGTTGCTCCTGGAAGTTGCAGTTAGCTTCTGCAGCTGGTTCATTCTCTGCTGGAGGCAACAGATCATCTTTGTGTCTTCCTGCAGTTCATGGTTTAGGGATTTCACCTTCCTTTTGAGAACTTACTTCCCTGCCTCAATCTGTGTAAGTCCTGGTTGTCTTTCCCACCACTTCGATTTAAGTTTTCCTTGATGGGGAGGGGTGTGCATTTCATTCATGACTCCCTCCCCAAAAACAGATGACGAGTGGGTACCTATTGCATCCATTACTTGGTCTCAGCCCCTGGAGCATGGCTGGGCATCTCTCTGTCATGAAATCATCCATTTGACTCAACAAGTGTTTTTGTTTTCTGGGCAAGCTCTGCTCCAGCTCTCATGTCCTACTAACAAACAGAAATTTGAGGTTACATTTTGTCACTGATGAGGTATACTTGTGCTATTTGCAAACTTTTGTCCCTGTATGTTAATATATCTCTACAAAACCAAACAAGTAACTTGAGCACCTATCCTGGTCAACAGTAGTGGCCCCCAGTGTTCACTTAACCTACATGACTTTGCTTGGGCCAAGGACATTATTAATGAGAGATAGTAGGAACTGCAGATGCTGGAGAATCCGAGACAACAAGGTGCAGGGCTGGATGAACACAGCAGGCCAAGCAGCATCATAGGAGCAGAGAGGCTGACGTTTCGGGCCTAGACCCTTCATCAGAAAAGGGGGAGGGGAAGGGGGTTCCAACATAAATAGGGAGAGAGTGGGAGGCGGATAGAAGAGGGATAGAGGAGAGGATAGGTGGAGAGGAAACAAACAGGTCGAAGAGGCGGGGATGGAGCCAGTAAAGATGAGTGTAGGTATGGAGTTAGGAAGGGGATAGGTCAGTCCAGGGAGGACGGACAGGTCAAGGGCGTTATTATTAATGATGTCTGATTCCACTCTTACCCCATTCTGCCCTGATCACTTCAGGAGACTCTGCAAGCGTGGACATATGAATTATAATCAATGATTGATACACAATTGTAACAGCGAGCAATCAGGCTTGCCTACAAGTAACATGATATGTGTTTTGTAATATGGATCATTGGGATTCCACATGTATTCTGCTGAATTCTAGTCCCCTGATTTGTCAATGCTCACCTAAATCCTTTGAACCATGCACATCCTGCTGGGATTAGGAATTGTGGAATTGATCCTGGATTTCCCTTTGTCATCAAGGACTCAGATGTCTGCATTCTTTGTAAGGATGCAATCCAGTAATGAGGTTTATTAGGGTTATCTATTATCTATTCCTGGTTTTACATCCATTAGAAAATGATATCTTTTGATTTAATGTGTTTGCTTTGTCTGAAAATAATAAACGTGCAGATTTCCTAGTACTGATATGAGGCGAAATGGTTTGTAGTCATCTGCTTTATTCCATTTTGTAAACGGTGCACAATATTTTGAATCTTCCATCCTTTTGGTATGATTCATGATACCAAAGTGTATTATATATGATGTTCAGTCTGTCAACAGTGTGAAGTGTCGACCTGGTGAGTTTGTGACTTTTAGACAGATTAAGCCTTATAATAGTTTCCTTTTCATATATACATGGTACATGCCTTCTGCAGTGGTTCAAGAAGGCAGCTCTGAAGAAGGGTCCCGACCTGAAACGTCAACTTTCCTGCTCCTCTGATGCTGCCTGGCCTGCTGTGTTCCCCCAGCTCCACACTGTTTTGTCTCTGACTCCAGCATCTGCAGTCCTTGTTATTCTCTGTGGGCTATAGTAAGATGTGTGGCAGAATCAGGACACAAGTTCAGTGAAGCGGTCTCGATTTCACGATCATCTGATCCCATCTTTTGTGGTTTTCACAAGCAGCGTGGTGAGACTTTTACTGGGTAGTGGCAAGTTGCCAATTGACAGCAATTGTTAAGCTCCTTGTTGATGGCCAAACTTGCCTGATTAATATTCTAGTTGCGATCTTACCGAACTTGGAAATAAATTGGTCATGGAGAAAACCCAACCTGAAAACCAAAGCAGGTGTTTAGTGGATTCAGCTCACTGCCTTCTCTGAATGACCATTATCTTGCCTACAATCAAATTTTCAGAAATGTCTGACTGCTTGCTGTAGATACATTGTGTTTAGCACAAATGCTGCTGCCACGTGATACAGATGCTAGATTGTTGTGGCACACTATCAACAAGATAGGTGCAGGCTTGAATAGGACTGTTGCACAGTACAGCCAGCATCCTAGTCACCCGATTGCACAAATTGTAATTCAAGCATCGAGGATTGATGGAATGGGCACCAATAGGGGAGAAGGAAATGTGAGTATTTCAAAGGCATACTGAAGCTGAGGCTGAAATTGAGGGCAATGGACTGCTCACTGTAGTCTTAATCATCAAACATACTGAAAGTTCACGTTGATCAGGACAATGACCATAAATGCACATACAATGGATGGGGTAAGTGAATTGACATATGAAGGAGGAGGCTGCAAATGCAAATGGTCACTCTAAATTAGGTAGATTAGATAATTACCATGTGCACCCAAGTACAGGAGTGCAGTGAAAAGTGTTCAGAGTCGTCACTCTCCGTGGCATCTTCGAATACAATAGTTAGAATTAAAACAAAACCAAAATTACAGAAACAGAAGGAAAAGAAAATGTGCAGATTACTCTCACTGCCACCGTTGCCATGTGTCATGTGCCAGGCTCACCAATGCCACCTGTGCTGGACCCACCAATGCCACAGTCACCACGTTCTGGCCCCCCTGGATGTTCATGGGAAAGAACTTTGGCTGTGATAGTATGATATGTCAGCAAAAAGGTATGCAAGCTGTCTACTCCTTGGCAATCCTGCAGCATTGACCCTCTCTGTGTGATCCATCTCTTGGGCACAGCCAACTTGATAGTAGGCAATGTTGACAGAGCTAGGGAGCCTAAAGTGTCAGAATGTACATACATTACTACCCCTGCTCCCACATGATGTATTTCGAGCTTATTGTATACCACCAATGGTTACACCTTGTTACTGTCTAGAGAGTGTAATAACTCATCTAGGCCCTACACTGAGTCATGGACAATCAGATGAACAGTTTAAAAAAAACATAGCTTTTTTTAATTAAAAAAAGCTATTTCGATTACTGTCAGGTGTGACTCCCCCATGGCCATTGTGTACCTTTCTTCTCCTCTTCCTGCTATTGCACCTCACAACACTACCTTGTTGCGCAGATGGGGTGGAGAGAACCTGCTTTATAGTGAAGTCCTTTGGACCTGGCAGTTCGGCAGGGGTAACCTATGGGTGTTTGGGTTTGGACAGGCCAGACATGCTAATGGTCAAAGGTCAGAGGGGTGTGGACATGGAGGACCAGGCTGCCTCCTCAGTGTCCTGAATGGAAAAGGACCTGTGAGTGGCTCCTCTTCTGGCTGTGTGTCTCTTGTGTGTTTTCATGAGGACAGAGTACTCTTGGGGTCAAGACTCTCCACCCCAATCTCACCTTGCCTTTACTCCTGGAGCAATGGAATACAGACGCTCCAGGATCCTCTGAGGGTGATGGCCCTGTCAAAATAAGATCATAAGAACTAGATACAGGAAGAGACAATTCATCCCCTCAAGCCTGCTCCACTATTTAATATGGTTATGGCTGATCTCATCTTGGCCTTAACTCAATTCTCCTGATGCTTTCCATAACCCTTATAATCTATAACTAATTAAAAATTCATCTCTACCCTCCTTAAATTTATTCAGCATCCTGGTGCCCACCACTCTCTGGGGCTGAACAAGAGCCTATTGCCAGCACTCCTCCAAAGGCTAGTGGCCTGAGGCGTTTCTCCCTCACCCATTTGGTGTGAAATCCTCAGCAGCCTCCCATCGTACCTTCTTCACCCACCAATGCCACCAACGTCTCTGCTTCAGAGTTAGTGTGGGTTTCATCAGGCAGCCTTTGACACTTTCATTCACAGAGGTAAAGGACATGTGCTTTGCGAGAATCAGGCTTTGCTCTTTGCAGATGTACATGGGATCCTGGCTGCATCTCGAAGACATAAGAGACAGAGGGCGTTGTGACCATTGGTTACAAGTGGGGACTCATGTATGACATGGTTAATAATAGTGTTTCAGTGTAAGTAAATGGAATTTCCAGTATACATGATACTTACTCAGTTGCCAGGATGTGAAATGTCTCTGCATCTTCACAGGAGCAATCTGAGCCTTCTCCTGCAAAGGCAGAGATCTTTTTCACATACAGATTTAGGATACAGATAATGGGAACTTACTCTGGCAAACTGGAAATTGTCACTTTTATCTGGTACTGTAACCAGTCCTCTGCACCCTGGAAATGGCACTGACCCAGGTGACAGTCTCCATCTAGGCTGGTATTGTGTAATGTCACAGCTCCCTCGCTGCTTCTCCAGGTGCCTGTCAGAGAATTGTGGTCCAACTTCCCCTCTTGACCATCTCTCCTGAGTACCAAATAACAAGCAGGACAGCTGCCAGATTCCAGCACTATTCTAGGTGTGTAGCATGCTTTCAAAGATGGCACTGATGCAAGTGATGCTGATCTGAATGCAGTTATCTGGTGAGTTTCATATTGTTCCAGGAACATCATTTGGTAAGATGAGATGAAAATTGGACTTGATACTTCCCATTGGTAAACAGCAATTAATGAGGTGAGTTGGGTAAGACATGGTGAGAGAACTTGTGGCATGAGTAATTCTACCAAACTCAACACAAGTTTCAGCCCATTGTCTCTACAAAATTATAATTTTGGTAATTTAAACTAGTGTAAACTGTAAACAAAGTAATTTCTACATATTGATTCTCAAAAACTTGCATTAATTTTTTGAAGATCGAGGGCTAGTTTTGATGCAACCATGTTTGCATTTAAAATGAATCTCCATTGTCTAATTTCTTTTCCTTTTATGACAGTTTCTTTTGAGTCAACTACCTCTGCTACTTTGACAACTGAGAAAATTTTAGATTTCATCATTAGAGAAATGGCAGAGCTGTTCTGTCATTTGTTTTAAGGAAATTACATCTGGGCATGGAGTAGCAAGCGGAAGGTGCATTTCCTCCAAACCTTTAGTGCTCAGAAATACAATCATCCGTTCAAATGAATAACTCTTCATAAAATAAGACTAGTGCATCGATTATGAAATGAATATGTGCTCTGAGGATGTAGGGCACCTATCATTGGGCATTGTTACGTAGCAAAAATGATAAAAAAGAAAACACACTTAGGATATTTTAAATTTGAGTAATAAAGTGCTTAAAGCAGTAGCAAATATCTTGTTGTCTAGCAAAAATGCAAGACTTAAAAGCCTTTGCAATATGTTTTTCAGAGCTCTATTTGACTATGACAAAACCAAGGACAGTGGTCTTCCAAGTCAAGGTCTCAGCTTCAAATATGGAGACATTTTACATGTTATCAACGCCTCTGATGATGAATGGTGGCAAGCACGAATGGTTACACCTGAGGGAGACAGTGAAGAGATGGGTGTTATACCAAGCAAAAGAAGGTTCATAATTCTAAAATTTTACCACATATTCTCTGTATGTTGAATTTAGAAAAGTTTATGTCATCACGATAAATATTCTATCCTCTAATTTTCCATGGTTGGCATCTGAAGTCTACACTTACGGTAGGAGGGATACAATATGAAATATGTCCACATAAAGAAAGACGCACAGTGCATCTAGTTTATCAAATCTCTTTGCCATCTGTACTATATTTCTGTGGTCACTGTTAGCATTTAAATACAGCCTGAGATTGTTCAGAAGCCATTTTTAGATATCCAATAACAACCTATAATTCCTACAATGTGTTAAGGCAAAACAAAAAGGAAGCAACAAATGCACTTGGTCATCATTTTGTTAACACAACTTGGTACGACTTACAATTTGGTTGATTCAACAACATATTGCTGCAACAATATATCACAACTGTGCATTTGACAATTAGAAATGACTCCATGAAATCTGCTTTGCCATGTTCAGTTTCACGTACTTCTGTTGAAAGCAAAAGGAGATTTTTGTGGACTTCACAAGCTTCAAAATCTCCCCTCCCCCAACCGCATCCCAAAACCAGCCCAGCTTATCCCGGCCTCCCTAACCTGTCCTTCCTCCCGCCTATCCCCTCCTCCCACCTCAAGCCCCACCCCCATCTCCTACCTACTAGCCTCATCCCGCCCCCTTGACCTGTCCATCCTCCTGGACTGACCTATCCCCTCCCTAACTCCCCACCTACACTCACCTTTACTGACTCCATCCCTGCCTCTTTGACCTGTCTGTCTCCTCTCCACCTATCTTCTCCTCTATCGACCTTCTATCCGCCTCCCCCTCTCTCCCTATTTATTTCAGAACCCCCTTCCCCTCCCCCATTTCTGAAGAGGGGTCTAGGCCTGAAACATCAGCTTTCCTGCTCCTCTGATGCTGCTTGGCCTGCTGTGTTCATCCAGCTCTACACCTTGTTATCTGTTAATATTTTTGTTGATTAGTTTATGTAATACCTTAAATGGTGGTAACAACTCCACTTGTCACATTTTAAAATTAAGTCCTGGATTTTAGCTGCTACTAGGATTTCCTTTAGTGGTTACAATATTATGGTCTCTCTCCTCATGTGTTTGGAGGGTGGAAGGGAACTTAGTTAGGCAGGATAATGCCGTAGTCAGACTTCTTGCCCTGCCACTAATTGAAGCCCTTTCTATTTGTGCAATCTTGTTCAGGAATCATGTAACATTAATACCCCAGTTACAGAGTCATAGAGCATGGAAACAGACCCTTTGGTACAACTCATCCATGCCAACCAGATATCCTAAATTACTCTCGTCCCATTTGCCAGCATTTGGCCTATATCCCTCTAAACCCTTCCGATTCATATGCCCATGCAGGTGCCTTTTATAGAGTTATAGAGTCCTTCTCATCAATATCTGAAACACCATTTGGAACGCTGAACAAAAGAAGTTGTATACTTGCCTGCGTACAGTTTTTTTCTGGGAAATCTTCCAACAGGGGATCCTTCAGAATGGTTTCAAATTTCTGGGCAATTCCCAGAGTCCTTGTTGGAATTTCTGAGGGGTCATTATAGCATCCTTTGTTCGCCTGCTCCCCAATATTTTGAAATCTGGAAGATCTGGGCCAATGTCATGATGATCATTTGTACCCTTGTTTAAAACTAGACACTAAGATTTTCTTTGTTGAGGCATATACAAAGTTGGTTGCAATTTTTCAATCCTACTTGACCCTACTCTGAACTTCCAAGCGCATATCACCAAGACTTACTTCGCCTTTCGAATTACTCATTCTGCCCTGCTTCTACTCATCTGTTGCTGAAACCCTCATCTATAATTTCATTACGTCTGCATCAAATCCAGGCCAGCTTCATATCCCACTCTCTGTAAACTTGGACATGTCCAAATTTCTGCTGCTAAATCCTAACTTGCACTAAGTTCTATTTGCCAATCATATATGAGCTTGCTGACCAACACTGGCTCCTGCCTCTAGTTTAGAATTCTCATCCTTGGTTTGGGCTTCCCATTCCAGATTGAGCCAGGGTAGCGATGGTGAGAGTAAAAATTCACTGCTGCCTCAAACATAGCTAAAACCTCTAATTCTGTTCTCATTGTCAGCAGGTTTCATGAGGGTGGGAATTATAAACAGAAAGTGCTGGAGAAGCCTAGCAGGTTTGGTAGCTCCTGTAGAGTGAGAAATAGATTTCATGAGGGTGGGGTTAAGCATGCACTTGGAAGAGGACCACACCTATTAAGAGACCAGTTGATCCTCGTAAAGGTAGTATTCAGTCCATTTGTAACTTTTTGAAAGATGGCCAGACTTCAGAATCCCTCAGCATGTACACACAAAGGCAGGGGTGCAGCAGAACTGACTCAGTTAAAAGAAGCCTTATCTGCAAGTTACTGGTGGGCCATCTAATGTGTGAAAGAAAATGTTCTCTCCCTGGCATGAAAAATTGCAGGAACACAAAGGGCAGGGGAAGAACTAAAAGGCAGAATTCTTATCAAATTGAGATGCATAGGTGATCTTCACCCAGTTGGCATCACTTGGGCACAGGGTCACTGACTAAGACTATGTATACCTCATCTGACCGGTAAGGCCACAGGTAGAAAAGTGAGCTGGACTGTCAGAAATAAAAACCATTCAAGCAGTGGAGTGGCAGCATGTGCATGAAGAAAGGAATCCTTGGCATCAGAAAATTCAGAGGAGAAGGCTATGAGCCACCAGAGAGAAAAAATTACCTTTCCCTGCAAAGAATTCATCAGAACAGGGAAAAGTATTCAGAGATAGAGTCATAGAGATGTACAGCACAGAAACAGACCCTTCGGGTCCAACTCATTCATACTGACCAAATATCCTAAATAAATCTAGTCCCATTTGCCAGCATTTGGCCCATATCCCTCCAAATCCTTCCTATTCATATACCCATCTAGATGCCTTTTAAATGTATTTGTACCAGCATCCACCACTTCCTCTGGCAGCTCATTCCATACACACACCACCCTCTTGTGAAGATGTTGCCTTTTGGGTCCCTTTTAAATCTTTCCCCTCTCACCTTATACCTATGCCCTCTAGGTTTGGATTCCTCCACCCTGGGGAAAAGACCTAGTCTGTCCATCCTATCCATTCCCCTCATGATTTTATAAACCTCTATAATGTCACCCCTCAGCTTCTGACACTGCAGGGAAAATAGCCTCAGTCTATTCAGCCTCTCCCTATTGCTCAAACCCTCCAACCCTGGCAACATCCTTGTAAATCATTCTGAACCCTTTCAAGTTTCACAACATCCTTCCTATAGCACAGAGACCAGAATTGCATGAAGTATTCCAAAAGTGGCCTAACCAATGTCCTGTACAGCCGCAACATGACCGCCCAACTCCTATGTTCAATGCACTGACCAATAAAGGAAAAACATAATGGAAAGCCAGTGCCAAAGGAAACCACGACTTTCCAGGGAGCAGGTCACAGATCATGCCATCCTGCCAATAACAGTCAAGTCAAAGTCATTGTGTTCTAGAATGTCTTCACTGCTCAAAGCTTAGCTGCAAATCCCTGCAGCATCTAATAGTCAGCTGGACACCATTGCATCACTCTGATAGCAAATGTCATCTTTGGCAAGGTTGGAGAGCAGAATAGAATTGTGAATGATGGAGTCTCACAGGTACAGAGGGAACTGATTTTGCCACCATCACTGGATTCTCCCAATCCACTGAATGATTATCTAAACCCATGTTACCATCAAGCCACCTACTGACATTTTAGAAAAGCTTATCACTTCCTGAATATGCATATAGTCTGAGCATGATAAGAGCTTCCTTCATGTGTGCAAACTTTTGCCAGGTTGTTACCATTATAATTTCATTCTTTTCCAGTCAAATCTTCTACAGCTATCCACCCAACCAAAGTGCATATTGGATTTTAGGGGATAGTGTCTATCCATTGAGGAATGTCTTCTCAATCTTGCTGCATGAATGGCACAAAGAAAGGCACAGAATATTACAATAAGAGCTATCTGCTCACCTGATTCCTCATTGAGCCATCCATCAAGCTGTTAAAAATACCTACAAAACTTGCAACACAAACCTGCCAGGATCTCTTGAATGGACATGGTCCTTCACAATGTGACTCAGTAAAACCAAGAGATCTTTGAAGATGCTGATAGTGGAAGAACTGATTTCATTGAGGGAAGAGGCAAATCAGACCACGCAAGAGGATAAGGAATGCAAAGGGAGAATCTTCCACTGCACAAAGTGACCCAACTGACCATGAGGTCTTTAGGTTCAAGTTGCCAAAACATTGCTGTGAGTGATGGTCTGATCTAGCAGAGGTTCACCTAATGTATTCCAAGGTCTTATTGTGGGCTTGCCACAAAAATGTGAATTTTATAAGCCTGTGATTTGACCAGGAATGACAATCATTTATCAGGATTATGCAATTTTACTTTAATGAAGTTGCGCTACTGCCTGAATCTTCACTGATGAATAGCCCCAGTTAATACACTTACTGCTGGTTTGCACTATTTTGCACCAAATTAATATGATTGTACATCTTAAAGTGATGAGAAGTGATTTTATTTGCAATGTGCTCTTAATTGTCTATCAACAGGTGACAGCTATATACACTATAGTGATGCACTTAGTAATCTGTTTGACATGGTAACCTCCACCCTCCAACACCTGTACATGTTGTTTCGGAAAGCACCTTTAAGGAAATGAAAGCAATCTGCTCATTTCTCTGGCTTTGCAGCTGCAACGAATATGGTTGTTATCTTCATCTTGGTCGGTAGAGCCCTCTCTTGGGACTGCTGTGCCTGCCTCCCTGTAGGATAGCCCTTGTCACCAGGCTGTGCTCCACAGATTCTCTCTAGAAGCTGGGTTTGGTGAGGGTGCCCCGAGAAATGCAATATTCCTTATCTTCAGGCACATCCTCCACCCTTGGTTTGAGGATTGCTGCTGCTGGACCACAGTTAACATCCTCTCCCACCTCCTTTGACCACATGTGCAAAGAACCTGTGCAGCCTGCAAAACACTTCATGTATTCCATGAACATGGTGACTCAGCATTTCAACAAACTGGTCCAAGCTACATGAAAAACAGTACATTCTGTGCCTCCTTGAATCTAACCACTGTCTCATTAGAGTTGGTCATAAACTCAAAAGTTTTAAGACGTGATTGAGCTCTACTGCTGCATGAAGCCCTCTATCCACAAAACAATAGCCCTCACAGATTCAGGGCAGATCATATCTCTTACTGTTGCTGATGTTCCAAGTATTAACCGCAAACTTAATCCTCAGGGCCTTTCTTCATTTTCCAGCTAAGCATCATTCTGACAGCACTTCCCACTCTGAGGGGTGTGTATATAAAAGATACTGCCTTCTCTGTCTCTGTCACATCTCCCTGCACACTTGACCTGTGCTTGTCAAGTACTGACATTCCTAATCACTTTGAAACATCCACTGAGGTGAAAGAATCTGCACTAATCTAGGACAATAGTCAAATATGTCGTTGCTTGCTCGGAGTTTTGCTCCTTCTTCACCTGTCAGAGGGATGAATGTGGGGAAAGGAGTCTTGAGATGCCATAGCGACTTTTATGAGTCACAAAGGGAACTCATGAGAGCTAGCCTTCGAGACTCTAAAGCCTGTACTTTAAAGAAGCTTTCCATAACACAAAGTGCTTATCATGTTTTCAGATGAAGTGTCGCATGAATCCCCAATCTACCTGCCCCAAAACAGCATGCATTGACCTCCACAACAGTCATTTGGACCTGGAATAATACTTTTGCCATCCCAAAGTTCCTCCAACTGAGACACCATTGCAATGTCCACTGCTGTCTCCATTGAGACCCTGAGAGATATCAAGAGAGGAGTCACTCCAATGGTTTTAACCATTTCCAAGTCATTATGCACTACTTTCTCCAGCACATGCAGATGAGTTGGATAAAGCATTGTAGTCCAGCATGAAGAAGAACACCTTCTCCAGGTGGTTTGAGACAGATGTTTCCTACTTCCCAAGACATTATGCCCCACAGCTTCTTCGGCTGAGTGTGTCCTAGGCACACACTCCTCCAAAGATGAGGAGTTGCATATATTCTGTGTTTCTTCAGCAGCTGAGAGTCTTCTTGAGTCATTACCTTCTTTGAAGATTTCAATTTTTTGGTAACTGCATTTGATACACTTGCCAGTATTTTGAGAAGAGTTCTGAGGAGCAGCCGTTGGCTTTTTATTCTGCCGTCTCTGTGTTCCCATCTTACATCTGCCGGTTTTGTAACAGACATGTCCTTAAATGTATCAAGGGCCCAACCCCGGCAATATTGTATCCCAAAGGTAGTGGTTTCACTATCTGGAATCGAGTCTGCCTCCCATTTTGTGTTGCTCACTGGAAAATCAATTTCTTTTTGTTCAATTTCCTCTATGTCTCTTGTCACTTTTATTGATAGAAAGATCAGCTTTATTCCCAATTGTTTTTTTCCCAATTGAATCCAAGTCATTGTGTCAAACTCCATTCGGAGCTTTTTTTTTTCAATTAAATATTTAGTATTGCAGTTCCCAGAAATTTCCCCAATGCATCAATATTCTTATCTAGATAAACTGCCAGAACTGTATATGGTGTTTAAAATGAGTATTCACCAATGCATTATTAAGGATTTAGATAAGTTGACTTGATTTATAATCAGATGCACTTTACATGCTTTCAATACTTGATTACCTTTCAAATAGCTTTACACTCATTATACACATGCCAATGAATAGTCAGTAACTATACAAATATCATTTGTTAAAGAACAACCTACTGTTTACATCTAACTTCGTTGTCCCCAAAAGGCAAGTGAAACCAGCAATGCACAATGACAGCAAACTGGAGCAGAAATGTCAAAGTATGTCCAGAATTGCCCCCAGACCTCATTATAATACATTAAAATGTTTCTTGATAGATAGGCAATGACTAACATTTTAAAAAAAAATTAATTTTCAGAAAACATACATTCCTAACAAGCAAAAATACCTAATAGGATCAGTAACAGAACCATGTCTTACAAGGAAAGTTGAACACTGTATTAGATCAAAGAGGTTCCTAATAGAAGTTGTAAGCCTGACAGTTGGGAGAACTTACAATTCAGCAAAGGAGGACAAAAAAAGTTGATAAAGAAAAAATTGAATCATAGAATCCCTATAGTGTGGAAACAGGCCATTCAGCCCATTCAGTCCACACTGACCCTCCTAACAGCATTCCACCCAGACCCACCCCCCCCAACCTATCCTTGTAACCCTGCATTTCCCATGGCTAATCCACCTACGCTGCACATCCCTGAACACTATGGGCAATTTAACATGGCCAATCTACGTAACCTGCACATCTTTGGACTGTGAGAGGAAACTGGAGCACTTAGAAGAAACACACACAGTCAACAGGAGTAGTGCAAACTCCACACAGTCACCTGAGGGTAGAATCGGACCCGGGTCCCTGGTGCTGTGAGGCAGCCGTGCTATCCACTGAACCGATGAATATGAATGTAAAATAGCAAGAAACATAAAAATGGATTGTCAAAGCTTCTATTAATATATAAAAAGAAAAGATTATGAATGACAAACGTGGATCCATTATGGCACAGAAAGGAGAATTTATAGCAGGAAATAGAAAAATGGCAAAAAAGCTAAATAAATGCTTTTTCTTGTGCCTTCGTCTGTGAAGATAGACATAATCTCGCTGAAATAATTAAGTTCCAAAAGTCTGGTGAAAGTCTGGGACTCAAAGAAATTAGTACCAGTGGAAAAAAAAGTAGTATTGGAGAAATTAATGGAATAGAAATTTGACAAATCCCCAGGACCTGATGGCTTTCACCCTAGAGTGCTGATAAAGATGGTTATAGAGATAATGGATACATTGATGATCATCTTGACTTTGTAATGGTTGCAAATATGGTTTAAGAAAGGAAGAAAAGAGAGAGCAGACAACAACAGACCTGTTAGCCTGACATCAGTAGTCAGGAAAATACTAGAATCTGTTATGAAAGATGACAGTACTGGATATTTAGAAAATAATTAATTGTGCAGAATCAACCTGAATTATGAAGGGGAAATCATGTTTGATAAACCTGTTTGAAGGTTTTGAGGATATTTCTTGCAGAATCAAAAAGTCAGAGCCAATAGACGTGGTGAATTTGGATTTTCGGATGGCAAAAATAACCATACCCCACAATAACTTTGAAAAAGTCCCCACATAAGAGATTAGTAAACAAAATTATTGTGCATGGAATTGGGGTTAATATACAAGCACACTGAGGATTGGCTAACAGAAAAAAGCAGAGAGTAGGAATAAATGAGTCATTCTTAGGTTGGCAGGCTGTGACCAGTAGGCTATGGTACAATGAAGAATACTTGTACCTCAGCTATTCATAATCTATATTAATGTTTTGGATATGAAGAGCAATCGTATTATTCCAAAGTTTGCAGTAATATAGAACTTGCTGGAAATATGTGTGGTGACGAAGATGGAAGAATCCTCAGAAGGATTTAAACATCTGACTCAGTGGGCAAGAACATGTCAAATGGTATATTGTGTAGGAAAGTGAGGTTATCCACTTTGGTAAGAAAGATTGACATGTATTGATGTTCAAAGGGACATAAGAGTTCGTGTTCATAAGTTGCTGAAATCTGGCTGTGGATTCTAGAACCAGTGGACACCGTATCAGAATAAAAGGCAAGCTATTTCAATTGAGATGAGGAGGAATTTCTGATCTTTAGAATAGTTTACCCCAGAGGGTTGTGGAAGTTCAGTCATTATGTACAAGGCAGTGTTTAATCAATTTTTAGTTAATTAATTTAACTTTTCATTTCCAGCTCAACTGACAGAACATTTATATCTCCCTGTAGTCTAAAGCTTTCCTCTTTACTGTAAAATGCACAACCAATTTTTGTATCATTTTAAACTTCTTTATCATGCCAATCACACATCTGAATCTAAGTCAAAAGTATAAATTATACAAAGTAAGGGAACAATTATAGGGACCTTTGGAACTACAGTAGTACAGATTTTGTGTTCCAATATCCATGTCAATCATCACTCTTGGGTACCAAACACTAAAACAACTTTTCCATTTTACCACTCTCCCATGGACCCAAAGCCTTTTATGTTTCTGAACAAACCTGTCATGTCGGACTTTGTGAAAAGCCTTGCTCAGATACACATGGACCACACCACAACTCTGCCCTCATCAAGTTTACTTGTCATCATCTCAATAAACACATTAATGTTAGTCAGATAGGACTTTGCCTTAACAAAGGTTTATACTATATCTCATAATTAATTTCAGTAACCTTTCAGAAACTATACTTAAGATAACCAGACTATACTTATATAATTAGTCCTTCCTCACTTTTTAAACTATGATTCAATCTTT
This sequence comes from Rhincodon typus, assembly GCF_021869965.1. NCBI lineage: Eukaryota > Metazoa > Chordata > Chondrichthyes > Orectolobiformes > Rhincodontidae > Rhincodon > Rhincodon typus. Next base: position 55,808,552 of record NC_063337.1, on the reverse strand, counting down.
CGTAGGCTTTCAATCCACTGGCACCACTCCTGCAGCCAGGAAGGACTAAAACATGATGGTCAAAACCTTAGTAATTTCCTCCCTTATTTCTTTTAACAATCTGGTATCTGTTGTATTGACATTTTTAATTATTGTTCTGTATTTTTAACTATATTCTACAAGACTGGTGAACATATGTTTATTTTACTTTGGATACTTGTGTCAATCAAGAGAAGAGTTCAAAATTATCAGCCTGCACTTATTTTTAAATAAAACCAAAAGAACTGCGAATGCTGTAAATCAGGAACAAAAACAAAGTTGCTGGAAAAGCTCAGCAGGTCTGGCAGCATCTGTGGAGGAGAAAACAGTTAACGTTTCGGGTCCGGTGACCCTTCTTCAGAACTCCTGGTGGCTGGGAAAACGTCAGTTTATATGCCGAAAATGATGCCACCACCAGACACATATTCGCCTCCCCTCCCTTGTCCACCTTCTGCAGGGACCGTTCCCTCTGGGACACCCTGGTCCATACTTCCTTCAACCCCAAAACCTCCCCAAAGCCCTACAGTTAGCTCCTGTAACCGGCGAAGGTGCAACACCTGCGCATTTACCTCCTCCCTCCCCAGAATCCAAGGGCCCAAACATACCTTTCAGGTGAAGCAACACTTCACCTGCACTTCCAAGAATCTAGTCTACTGCATTCGCTGCTCACAGTGTGGTCTCCTCTACACTGGGGAAACGAAGCGTAGACTTGGCGACCGCTTTGCAGAACATCTACGTTCTACTCACAAAAAAGACCCTGAACTACCTGTTGCCTGCCACTTCAATGCACCACCCTGCTCCCTGGCTAACATCTCTGTGTCCAGCTTGCTACAGTGTTCCAGTGAAGCCCAACGCAAGCTGGAGGAACAACACCTAATTTTCCGCTTGGGGACTCTACAGCCCTCTGGACTCAATACTGAGTTAAATAATTTTAGGGCCTAAACACTCCCATGTCCCAGTCCCCCACCCCACACATCAGGCCTTGTTACCACATAGCCTGTCACTACACACCCCCTGTTAGTCACTAACAGTCCCCATTAACAAGTACTCACCCTCCCAGCCTGATTGTTAGCAACTCCTTTGTCTGTCCAACTGACTTTCTCTCTCAGTTCTGAGGAAGGGTCACCGGCCCGAAACATTAACTCTGTTTTCTCCTCCACAGATGCTGCCAGACCTGCTGAGCTTTTCCAGCAACTTTGTTTTTGCACTTATTTTCATACCAAGTTGCAGAAATAAACAGTGTGACTACTTAACCCACTGAGCCATTCATTGTTCTATTAGATAGCTAGTAATTATTTTAATTTGTGGAGAACCTAATTAATAATGCCCAATTTACAAGTAATGGATCTTATTATACGTGTGACATGGTGATAAAATTCACAGGAGTGTTAGGGTCTCATTCCTAAACTTGTAACATACAGTCGTAGTTACAAAGAAACATATACAACAGTAAGAGAACCCAAAGTTAAACACCATGTTATTATCTGTTTCATCCCTTGGTTATATATTTTTTAAAATGTCAATCTGGTTCTTTCTTGAATGAGTTCACATTTTTTGGACTTGTTCCAAACTTAATGCACCTGTCTATTCCACTCTCCTTTTCTTCAAAAGCCCATCTCCTTAGTTGTTGGATTTAGTTTATTTATGCCCTGAGAATGTTAAATATTGAATGTCCTTTTCTGCTGACGATTCCATAAGACCATAATACCACATGAAATAGAAACAGAAGTAGGCCATTCGGGGCCTTGAGCCTGATCCACTATTCAATAAGATCACAGCTGATGTGATATTCCTCACATGCACTTTCCTGTCCTTTCCCCATAACTCTCGATTCCCCAACTGATCAAGAATCTGTCTATCTCAGCCTTAAATATACACAAGGACTCTGCTGCCACAGTTCTCTGTGGTAAGGATATCCAAAGACTTACAACCCTCTGAGAGAAGAAATTCCTCCTCATCTCAGTCTTAAATTGGTGCCTCTTAATTCTGAAGCTATGCCCTCTGGACTTGGACTCTCTCATGAGGGATACATCCTCTCAGCATTTACCCTGTCAAGCGCCTTAAGAATCCTAGATAGCAAGGTGGAGAGCTGGATGAACACAGCAGGTCAAGCAGCATCAGAGGAGCTGGAAAGCTGACGTTTCAGGGCTAGACCCTTCTTCAGAAAAAGGGTCTAGACCCGAAACGTCAGCTTTTCTGCTCCTCTGATGCTGCTTGGCCCGCTGTGTTCATCCAGCTCTACACCTTGTTATCTCAGATTCTCCAGCATCTGCAGTTCCTACTATCTCTTAAGAATCGTATATGTTTCAATGGGATCACCTCTTATTCCTCAAAATTCCAATGATTAGCGTCCTAACTAATGCTCATAAGACAATCCCTTCATACCGGGAATCATCTCTAGCAAAATTTCTCTGAACTGCCTCCAAAGAAATAATACACGTTCTTAAATAAACTGCTCATGGTATTCAGTCCTTTGGTATCACTTAAAGCGTCAAGCACCTACTCTCTGGTATACAGGATCTTCTACTCTCTGTTATGAAAGTAAAGTAACAATAGCAAACAGACTTCCCCACTGGAAATGGAGGAAAGCCAGAAAGTATATACAACTCTAGGTTCCTCTTGTACATTTCCTGGTACCAGGAGTACAAGCAGTTTCCAAGTCTTCACTCTTCACTAAAAAAATAGGCTGTAGCACAAGGTTGTCCTTTACCTCGAATCTTGGAATTATGCCCTTGGAAAATTTCTTTCTTAGAGCCTACTTAGTACACTTGCTTCCACCATGCGTTGTGCCTGCTGGGACTGTCGGGGAGTGCACTGAGCAGAATTTCCAGTTTGGTTTTAGATTTAACAAAAAAAGGTAACCAATCCATTTCTCTCCATACTTACCATGCATTACAGAATCCATGAGAGATGGAGACACAAAGATCTTTGTTCTTCCCCACATTGTTGACTTCTTCCACTAACATCATGCCGCTGTTCTGAACTCTCTTTGCTTAACCTGCATTTCTACTCTAGAATATTTTTCTTCATTTTATCTGATGCAATGAAAATTATACATGATAAATTGGGATTTTGCCTTCTATTTCAAACTAAATGTTTTATTATAAATATTTGAAGATGTATATATTAGATTATATTCCTATCAGCAGGTAACCCCCATCTACAGGCTTCACAGTCTGTAGGTACCTTGCCCCTCCTATTAATTTGTTGACTTGGAAGAATATAGAGCAGAACTTACTTTGCAAGAACAGAAAATGGAAAGCAGGAGGTGATGAGTCTTCCCAAGTCCCAAAACTATGCCTGCCGGAAATGGTCAGAAACCCCAATTATTAATAGAGTGAACCAAACAACATGCACACTTTGTTCAATTGAGGCAGCAGGCAGTTGGAAGGCCAATCAGCAGCCTTCCAGTTTGAAAACAGCATCAACTACATTAACAGATAAGGGAATGAACACTTCAAAATCATAGAATCCCTACAATGTGGAAACAGGCCTTTTGGCTCACCAAGTCCACATCAACCTTCCACCAGAAGAGCAACTCACCGAGAGCCACCCCCCGACCCTATCCCTATAACCCTGCATTTCCCATGCCTGATGCACTTAGCCAGCACATTTCTGGACACTATGAGCAATTTAGCATGGCCAATCCACCTAATCTACGTATCTTTGGATTGTAGGAGGAAACTGGAGCACCTGCAGGAAACTCATGCAGACATGGGGTGAATGTGCAAACCCCACACAGACAGTCACCTAGGGGTTGAATCAAACCCGGGTCCCTGGCACTGTTACGCAGCAGTGCTAATCATTGAGCCACCATTCTGCCGAAAATGGTTACACTTTGTCTTCAACTTTTTAACATTTGCATTAACAAATAGACCTCACAGCTGAGACACCACTGTGGGAGCAGAGAACCCACTCCACAGGGCAACCTGTGACTGTCCCTTTATCCAGGTAGATAAGAACTACCTCTAGGCTTACCTGGAAAATTTGACCTTAATAAGGATTTAACAGTTTGTGATGGCCACTGTCCCTTTGCCAGTGGGAAGCCCTGCTGCCCTCTCTTTCTGTAAGACCATAAGACATAGAAACTAGGAACAGCAATAGGCCATTAAGTCCTTCAAGCTAGCTCCACCATTTCATATGATCATGGCTGACCCTCTATCTTGGAGCAAATTACTGCAGATGCTGGAATCTGTATTGAAAACAAAAAAAATGCTGGCGATCCCAGCAGATCAGGCAGCATCGATGGAGAGAAAGCAAGCTAACATTTCAAGTCTAGATGACTCCTCATCAGTGCCAACATGAGGTGTGGAGAGGGCAGCATTTATGTAATTCGGGGGGGGTGTGAAGTACTGGGGATATTGATAGTTCAGATTAAGTGATTGGAAAGTGAGAATGGCAGAACAATGGTGTATCTAACTGCCAGACTGGAAAGAACAGACAGTCCCAGTGGAGTTGGGAGAGCAGAGAGAGGACATGGTGACAGAGAATGTAACAAGTAAAGCTAAAAGAAAGGGAAGAAATGCAAGTGTTGAACTCAATATTAAGTCCAGAAGTTTGTAAAGTATCCAGTCTGAAGATGAGATGTTGTTCCTCCAGTTTACGCTGTGATTCAGTAGAGCATTGCAGCATGCCGAGGACAGACAAGTTGGCATGTGAGCAGGGCACTGTGTTAAAGTAACCAGCTACGGGAAGATTGGGGTCATGCTTGCGCATGGACCAGAGGTGTTCTGCAAGACAGTCACCCAGTCTGCTTTGGTTTCTCCAATGTAAAGTGGCCATATTGATGCAACGAATACAATACACAGGATTGGATCCTCTATCTCAATCCCATATTCCCGCTTTCTCCCTTAACCCATGGTGCATTTAAAATTTTAAAATGTATCCATCTCTGTCTTAAATACTTTTAGTGACTTGGCATCTAAGCCTTCTGTGGTAGAGAATTTTATAGGTTCACTACCCTTTGAATAAAGAGACTTCTTCTCATCTCAACCCTAAACAATCTAACCTGTATTCTGAGACTGTGTCAAAAACAAAGTTGCTGGAAAAGCTCAGCAGGTCTGGCAGCATCTCTGAAGGAGAAAACAGAGTTAACATTTTGGGTTCAGTGACCCTTCCTCAGAACTGATGGTGGCTGGGAAAAGCGTCTCAGTTTATATGGAGAAAATAGGGAGGTGGGTGGGGTAGGGAGTAAACGATACGATAGGGCCCAAAGAGAGAGAAAGACAGTTGGACAGACAAAGTAGTTGCTCACGATCAGAACATACCTTCCAGGTGAAGCAACACTTCACCTGCACTTCCCAGAATCTAGTTTACTGCATTTGCTGCTCACAATGTGGTCTCCTCAACATTGAGGAAACGAAGCATAGACTTGGCGACTGCTTCGCAGAACATCTATGTTCTGCTCGCAAAAAAGACCCTGAACTACCTGTTGCCAGCCACTTCAATGCACCACCCTGCTCCCTGGCCAACATCTCTGTCTCTGGCTTGCTGCAGTGTTCCAGGGAAGCCCAATGCAAGCTGGAGGAACAACACCTCATTTTTGCTTGGGGACCCTACAGCCCTCCGGTCTCAATATTGAGTTCAATAATTTTAGGGCCTAAACTCTCCCATGTCCCAGCCCCCCACCCCACACACCAGGCTTTGTTATCACATAGCCTGCCATTACACACCCCCTGTTGTTAGTCACTAACAGTCCCCATTAACAACTCTTCACCCTCCCAGCCTGATCGTTAGCAATTCCTTTGTCCAACTCTTTCTCTCTCTTTGGGCTCTATCATATCGTTTACTCCCTACCCCACCCACCTCCCTATTTTCTGCATATAAACTGACGTGTTCCCAGCCACCATCAGTTCTGAGGAAGGGTCACCAGACCTGAAAGGTTATCTCTGTTTTCTCCTCCACAGATGCTGCCACACCTGCTGAGCTTTTCCAGCAGCTTTGTTTTTGTTCCTGACTTACAGCATCCGCAGTTCTTTTGGTTTTGGTCCCCAAGGGACTGTGTCCCTGGTTCTAGATTCACCAACTAGGGAAAACATCCTCCCTACCTCTGGTGTGTCCAGTCCTGTCATAATATATTTTTAATCAGATCCCCTGTCATCAAATTCAGAAGTCTGAAGTGCAAAGAGACTTGGCAGTTCTAATCCAGGATTCTATCAAGGTAAACTTGCAGGTTGAGTCAGTAGTCAGGAAGGCAAATGCAATGTTGGCATTTATTTTGAGAGGACTTGAATATAAAAGCAAGGATGTTCTACTGAGGCTTTATAAGGCGTTGGTCAGGCCACATTTGGAGTATTGTGTGCAGTTTTGGGCCCCATATCTCAGGAAAGATGTACTGGCCCCGGAGCGGGTTCAGAGGAGGTTGACTAGAATGGTCCCAGGAATGGAAAGCTTTGCATATGAGGAATGTTTGAGGACTCTGGGACTATACTGATTGGAATTTGGAAGGATGAGGGGGGATATAATTGAAACTTTTAAATTGCTGAAGGGCCTGGACAAAGTGGATGTTGGAAAGATGCTTCCATTGGTAGGAGAGTCTAGGACCCGAGGGCACAGCCTTAAAGTAAAGGGAAGACCTCTTAGAACAGAGATAAGGAGAGAAACTTCTTCAGCCAGAGAGTGATGAATCTATAGAATTCACTGCCACTGAAGGCTGTGGAGGCCAGGTCATTGAGTACATTTAAGACTGAGATAGATAAGTTCTTGATTATCAAGGGGATCAAGGGTTACAGGGAGAAAGCAGGAGAATGGGGTTGAGGAACTTATCAGTTATGATTGAATGGCGGAGCAGACTCAATGGGCCGAATGACCTAATTTCTGTTCCTATGTCTTATGGTATTACGGTCTTTCTATACTTTAGTGAATATAGGCTCAGTCAAAGCAATCTCTCCTCATAGGACAGTGCTGCTCTCTTTGGTATCAGCCTAATGAATCTTTGCTGCATTCCCTCTATAACAAATATATCCTTTCTTAGGTAGAGAAACCAAAACTCACAAGGCCCTGTATAAGATGTAGGAACAGAAGTAGGCCAATAGTTGTGTCAAGTCTGCTCCACCATTGCTTTTTCCCCATACCTCTTGATTCCCCTACTGAAGAGGGAAATCTGCCTACGCAGCCTTGAATATATTTCATCACCTAGCCTTGACAGCAGTCTACAGTAAAGGATTCTATACATTCACAACATTCTGAGAAATGTAATTTCTCGTCATCTATCTTAAATGGATGACCCCTTGCTCTGAGATTATGCCCTCTCAACGTCCACAAGTTAAAACATCCTTTTTGCATTTACCTTGTCAGGTCCCTTATGAACCTTGTATTTTTCTTATCCTCTCATGGGAGATAGGTGTTGTTGACTCAGCCAGCATTTAGTGACAATGAAGGAATGGCAATATATTTCCAAGTCGTATGGTGAATGGCTTGGAGAGGAGATTGCAGGTGGTGGTGTTCCTATGTATCTACTGCCCTTGTCCTTCTCGATGGAAGTGGTCATGAGTTTGGAAGATGCTGTCTTATGATCTTTGGTGAATTTCTGCCATACATCTTGTAGATTTTACATATTGCAATGACTGAGCATTGCTAATGGAGAGAGTGGATGTGATAGCAAGTGATAGTTTCTGGATGGTGCCTTTTCTGTGTTGTTGGAGCTGCACTCATTCAGGCAAGTGGGGAGTATTCCATCGTTCTTCTCAGTGCGTTACATGCTGCAGCATTCATGGCCTCTATTTATATGGCTAGTCCAGTTCACTTTCTGTCAATGGTAACCCAGGATGTTAATTTTGGAGGATTCAGTGATGCTGAGGCCTTTGAATGTTTAGAGGTGATGGCTAGATTGTCCCTTATTGGAGATGGTCATTGTCTGGCATTTGCATGGTGTGAACATTACTTTGCCACTTTTCAGCCCAAGCCTGGATATTATTCAGGTTTTGCTGCATTTGGACTTGGACTGCTTCAGTCTCTGAGGAGTTGCTAATGGTGCTGAACTTTGTGTAATCAGTTTGATTTTTTTAATTTCTTCCCTACACCCTTACACCACTTAATTATTTAGTAATTTTGGGATTATATTAATATTCTCTACTGAAGAAAAATGCAATGTATTTATTGAACTCCTCTGGCATTTCCTTGTTCACAAATTTTATTCCCCAGCTTTGTTCTCTAAGTAACCGATGTCCACTTTGGCCTTTCATTTCCTTTTTTGTATTTAAAGAAGCTCTTACTGTCCATTTTTATATTATTTGTTTGTTTGTCCTCATTGCTAATTTTCTCCTATTTATTAGACATTGCTCATCTTTTGTTGGCTTTTAGACTTTCCCAATCCTCTGGCTACTACTTAACTTTGTAGCATTGTTTTGTTTTGTCAATTTGACGTACTTTTAATCAATCCATTCAGAGATATTATTACACACCTCTGGAGCATATGGAACTTTATCCTGGGATTCCTGGCTCAAAGGTTGGGACACTACCACTGTGCTAAAAGAGCCCTTTTTTTTAAAATTTGATGCTATTTTTAACCTCCTAGCTAACCAAGGTGAATTTATTCCTGCCCTATAATCCTTGTTCCTCAGTGGGATATATCTTTCCGGTAAGTCATCTACTGTATTCTTAAATGTCCACCATTGTTCCTTATCTGTCTTTTCTCCTAAATTCTTTTCCAAGTCCACACCAGCCAACTTTTCTCTTGCCTTATATAATTACCCTGATTTTAAGTTTGGCACAGTTGTTTTTAACCCAGTTCCTCACTATCAAACTGAATGCTAAATTCTAATGTGTTGTGTTCCCTAGGGGATCTTTTACTCAGAGTTCATTCATTACACCTGCCTCATTGCACATTACCAGATTCAAAATAGCCTAATCCCTGGTTGGATCACAGCAATTTGTTTCATATAACTGCCCTAAATACCCTATGAATTCTTCCTATTGGCTACCTTTGCAAATTTGATTTTCACATTCTACATGAAGATTAAAGTAGCCCGTGATTAGTGTACTGCTTTTTTTACATGTCCTCATGATCTCTTGATTTCTTCTTTGTCCTTCAAAACAGCTACTGTGTGCGTACCTATAGACTACTCCCACTAGTGTCTTCTTTCCTTGTTATTTCTTACCTCCACCAAGATGGATTCTACATCTTTTAATTTCATAATAATTCTTGCTTTCATAGTTGTCCTATCTCATGCTAATGAAGTTATCCCTCCACCCTTTCATTCCTGTCTGTACTTTTGGAAAGTCATATATCCCTGAATATCTACAGCCATCAATACAGTTCTTCAATTCCCTGGAAATACTGGTTCTAGCGCAGTTCAAGTGAAGCCAGTTCCATTGGAAAAGCTTCCTTCTATCTCAGTATTTGGTGCGACTGCTTCATGAGCTTAAACCCTTTCCTCACATGCCAATCTTTAAGCCATGCAGTTAATTTCTTGATTTTATTTGTCCTGTGCCAGTTTGCCTGAATGAATCCTGGCAACAAGCAGGCAGTGCAGACTTTAGGCTCATATATGGCTGCAGAGAACAGTATCTATCCTCCTAATTATATTATATCCTTCTATTTGCAACTCCTCAACTCAAATCTGAAGTTTGTCAAGCTGTAAACAGTTGAGCAAATGTGTTCATGATGGATCATCTTGGTGTCAGGCACCTTCTATTTACTCCAGCTGCTATTTGTTATTAATTAAATCATTCTAGTATCCCACTCTGAATACATCAGTATTATTTTATTATTTTTTAACAGACTATTATCAATTTTACACCTAACAAGTAAACGAGAAAAAAAAAGACTAGAGACTAATATATAAACTACAGACTTTTTTTTTACTTTAAGGGCTAGAAGCACTTACCAATCCTATTCCTTGTCTAGGCAGGGCAACCAAATGTCTCTCTCCATCCACCACTTAACTCCTTGAGACATTCAATTTCAACTCTGTATTCAAAGATGCAAGCCTCGGTGCTATGTTACACTAATTTAGCTACTTGTATATGTTTCCAACGCAAAGGGCCTATCTGGGTTAGTTAATGAGGACTCAGTTTCAGCCTATTTTTAATTCAGCTGCACAATCAATGGACCCTTTGAAAATAAACATACTCAAACCTCACTACTACAGTGCTTTAAACTACAGATTTACTTGCATGCCAACTACAAATTAGGCTAAATTAGCTTAGCATAAAATAAAAATTTAGGCACTTTCTTACTGAGCAAATGCATGCACTCAGTCCAAGGCTAAACTGAATTTGTGAGTTGAATTTATATGCTCCCAAACAAAGGGCTTGCCTTACTTAATTATTGTGGATCTAGTTTCAGCCAGTTCCCAAGTAGGGTGCTCTGTCAAAAATTCTCTGTAAAAAATGTTCTGTAAAATCATCCAGGGCTAGAATAGAGTCGACTAGAATAGGGCCTGTGCACCTCTGATCCCTCACCTGGCCTAGGTTAAAATCAAGCCTCATAGCAATGGCTGTAAAATGAATGTTGACCTGTTGGGCGTATTCTTAATATAATCGAAGTGTCCAGGTGATGGTTCAAGAGTAAATATCATCTTATGATTTTTTTATTCACTTATATAAATGTCAACTGCACTCTTGATACCTGGGTAAAGTACAGATGTGATTTAAATTTTATTTTTTTTGTGTAAGAATTGTAACAGTTAGGCTGCTTGTTTTACTATCCATCAAATTTATCTTTCTCAGTATTCTTGACTGAATCATGGAATCAAAATAATCTATTCTAATGGACCATTCATTCTCCTGTATCTCCAGAGTTGAAAGGAAAGAACGATCTAGACTTAAGACTGTAAAGTTCAATGCCAATCCTGGAGTGATTGATGCCAAAGGGGTAAGTGAAGAAAGTAATGCTATTGTTGCACACTGAATTAGATAGTTCCCAGAGCTCCATTTGCCATGCAGCATTTGAGATCCCAAGAGAAACTCTGGTTGAATTGAAAATGGTTTAAAATAGAATAACATTCCTAAAGGTCCATTTAGATTCAATGCATACCTATAATTATCATACCTGAATAATTTACTGTGATGCACAATATATTGCAAACAGGTTAAGCTCATACGGAGTACGAAAATACATAGTGTGACCTTTTCATATGTAACATTTTAAAATACTAGATACTGACAGTTGTTCCTGCATCTTTTGCATTTCACTACTATTTTTCTCATCAAAGTAACAAACAAAGTTAGAACTTAGAAATATGTAAACCATTTGTATCTAGTATGAAAACTTAGTCTTTAAAATTATTTAATGTAAGAAATGTTGTACTTAAAATTTAACAGACAATCCTAGTACTGCCAAAGGTAGTAGAAGTAAAACCTTTGGTAAAGGTAATGTTGATCTTCAACTACAACAAATTTTACTGAGCATTTTTCTGAGAGGGCACAGATTTCATTGAGCTAATTAATTTCATTGAATTAAAATGCATATCTGACAGACTTTTCAACAATATGGTTCAAACTCACATTCTACAAATATTGCAGATTTGTATATAAAACATAGAACATTACAGCGCAGTACAGGCCCTTTGGCCCTCGATGTTGCACCCAGCTATGAAACCAATCTGAAGCCCATCTAACCTAAACTATTCCATTATCATCCATATGTTTATCCAATGACCATTTAAATGCCCTTAAAGTTGGCGAGTCTACTACTTTTGCAGGCAGGGCATTCCACGCCCTTACTACTCTCTGAGTAAAGAACCTACCTCTGACATCTGTCCTATATCTATCATCCCTCAATTTAAAGCTATGTCCCCTCATGCTAGCCACCACCATCCGAGGAAAAAGGCTCCCACTGTCCACCCTATCTAATCCTCTGATCATCTTGTATGTCTCTATTAAGTCACCTCTTAACCTTCCTCTCTCTAATGAAAACAGCCTCAAGTATGCAGATATCTAGCAATAGAAACGGTTCTGCAACAACATTTAACAGAGCAATAGCAATCATCAGAAGAATGACATTCACCAGAAAAGGAGCATCACACTAGGAACAAACAGATACAAAATAAACAGCCAATGACATTTGAACACATACCATTAGGAGACAGCATGATTTACTGACTACTCAGAGATAGTAGGAGCTGCCGATGCTGGAGAATCTGAGATAACCAGGTGTAGAGCTGGATGAACACGGCAGGCCAGGCAGCACCAGAGGAGCAGGAACGCCGCCCCCCCCCCGGGCCCAGACCCCTCTTCAGAAAATGAAGGTCCAGACCCAAAACGTCAGCTTCCCTGCTCCTCCGATGCTGCCCGGCCCGCCGCGCCCATCCAGCTCTACAGGAGCCAGACTTTGTAATGATGCAAGATAACTGGAGATCATATAGCAGTAAGATGAAAATACTCGAATATTTCATTAGAATTGATGAAAGATAATTGGCACAATGTTTAAAATATTGCTAACTTTCTTAAAACAGAGTTGAACTAATTACCAGCTAATGTTTTGGATGTTTATTTTGAAAATGTTTTGACTCCTCTAAACATCACATTGATTTCTGTTTTGTCACTGCAAATGATTGTTTCTACAAAATAATGACCTATATTGCATCAGCAAAGCAATAATTGTATTTTATTCTAAGTCTTCTAAAAACAACGAAAAAAGTACTTCAAAAGAGAATGTGATTGCTATAAATTGTTTTGTTCAATATTCATTCACTGTTCAATATTTTAATACACGTTTAATTTCTGGCTTCTTGCTTTTTACGTGTTGATCTATTTATGAAAGCTAATCTGCAGTCAATGGGCAAGTACCAGCCATACTAATTGTAATATAATTATATTTTCTAAATTTCTTCAGTTTTAGTAATACACAAAAATCTTCCATTTAACCTTATCCAAATATCCTAAGGATAATTTATTCAGACTATTTAAACCAAAATGCAGATGAACTGTTATAGTTGACAGATGAAAAGATCTTGGAACTGACTGGAAGAAAAATATAGGCAGTGAGCAAGATACAAACCAATCATTACACTTTAATGTTATTTCAATCAATCTTTCTAGGGATATGACCCATATCGGAATCCAGTATAAATGGATTATTGATTTTTGTTTTGCTTTGACTCACAGATTACTGAACTGAACTTTTATAGTTGGATATAGCACTGAGATATTACTTCTTAAATTAATTGTATCATTGCCTAGCATCAATTTATGTACTTCTAGCAGTGGGTCACCAGAGGTCAATCAGGAGTGGAAATCAGCCTCCATTAAGACTATTTGTGTCTTCCTGAAATAAGTAGTGCAGAATCTTCCAAGGAGTGGCAATCACAGTTCAATTGCCACCACATTCCATTTTACTTATATTGTCCTGTAGTTCTACATTTCTGGCCTGAACCTCTGGTTCGGGTTTTTTGAGAAAAGAGGTGTGTATTTGTTCAGAGAGCCTTCCAGTGCAGTGTTGGTTCAGCACCGGAGACGAAACACTGTTTTTACACCAGTCATTGCTGTGTTCTCATGTTTGAAGATCAAAATGGTAATTGACAAGCTACAGGGTAAGATGGGAAGATAAGGGGGTAGGGTGGCAGGTGATTCAGCTAGTGAGGGGGTTAAGTGCCAGGGGGGTGAGGAGGTAGGGTGGCAGGTCAATGTGGGGTTAGGGTGATAGGTAAATGTGAGGGGAGTAGGGTGGCAAGTGAGTGAGGATGAAAGGTCCCAGGTAGTGATTGGTAGTGGATTGGGGGTATGGCAAGTGGGCTTGAGGATAATGATCCAGATACGTATGTGAGGGAATAGGGTCTCAGTAAATTGAGTGAGGGATTAGACTGGCACCAGAATAATGATCATAGAAACATAGAACATAGGAGCAGGAGGAGGCCATTCGGCCCTTCGAGCCTGCTTCACCTTTCTTCGCGATCATGGCTGATCATCCAACTCAATTGCCTAATCCTGCTTTCTCCCCATAACGTTTGATCCCATTCGCTCCAAGTGCTACAGAGATTGGCAGAGCAATTTTATAGTTATCCATGGGCTTGAACAGGTTTAATCCTTCTAACATTTCCTCAATTGCCATCTAATTAATTTAGTAAGAACCTTCAAAAGTCTCCAATTCTAACTCAGAGTTGAGTATACTTTCAGAGTATTTCAGATTTCAGGTAATTGCTCATCAAAGACTAAATGACCCAGACAATTACTGTATAGTTAGCATGTTGGACTCCCAATGGATCTCATAGCGCATGTGTCAGGGTATTGAGTTGAATTATTTGTTTTCACTTTATTTAACAAATGAAAACTGTAATATGTTGCCATTATCTGCTGCCATTTTGAGTTACAGAAGATATTAAGATATAAAATAAATGTAACTAAAACCAGAGTTCTTCCTCCCTTCTTGTGCTACGCTTGACATTGGGGGGTGTAGGGGGTCTTCACAATGGGCTCCATGCCCGTCAATGCACCCACATCACAGTCCTTTCCGGGAGTTCTGCTCCAGGGCCACAACCGCCATTGCTCTGCTACCACTCTGCCACCAGGAGCACCACACCTAGTCTCTGAGTACCTAGATGCAGCAAAATCTGGGCCTAAGTACAGAATGTGAAACCATTTAACCAACCTTTTATGTTAAACTTCACTGTCATCCAAGGAGTTTCTTAAAACTACTTTTGTGGTCAGAAAGGATCATTGCAATTTTAGGAAAAGCAGTCCAGAACTATATATCACATGTTTACGGTGAGGTAATATTTCATGAAAGCAATATAAATTCATTATCAGATTGCATATATATTAACTGTGACAAAACAAAAACTTTCCCACTCTCTTTACAAGAATTACTTCATGTTTCTTAACAAGATATTGTGCATTTAATAATCCAAAAGTGCTTTTCTTTTGCATTATTCATTTAGTTTGATTTTCTCTAGCATATCTAAATGTAAAAGAACATCGAATCTTATTGTCATAGCACGTTCTGCCTTGGAAAAGGGATCAAGCTGTACTTCAGCAGGAATTGCAGTTGTCTTTGGTTTCAGTTACCCACATTGAATTTAAAAATCCAAATGAGATAACAAGAACAACAAGCTCATCTATTGGAAATTAATTCTGTAAAGCAATCTTATCAATTGCTGCTGCTGCTTGTAGATTCTCCAATCAGGAGATCTGCTGTCATGGTATTCCACACTCTTCACAAATTCTTTGGAGCCCAGCTGAATCAATCTGTGACATCTGTTACCCAACTGTACCTAAGTTAACACCACTTTCTGCTGCCCTCTATTTTGCCGTCAAGAAGAGATCTGTACAGTTTGACAGCGCTGAGCAAGGCCAAAGTACTGACATTTTATCAAATACATTCAAGTATCTGTTTATTTGTGTTATGAATTTTTAGCATTCATCTTAGCATCCACGTTTTAAAGGTCTTTATTTTCTTTCAGAGATCTTTGTTTGATGTCCAGGTTTTTGAGGTATACACAAAAGTGGATAGAATATAACATTGTATGAGACATTTTCTTGTTACAAGCTTGGGATGCCTTGTTGTTCGTATTCCGTTCATCTTCAAAAAATAAATTCTGGATATCCCTATCTTTCTGTGAATTTCTGCAAAGCAACTGTCGTCTTCTGTTATCATTCCAAGACTGCTATTGATTAATGAAAACAAAGCCCTTATCATGACCTTTTTCTTTACAACATACGTTTTGGCATTTATAAGGCAATTTTAATATGTTGTCTTTACTAATGAGGATTATCATTGATAATTTCAATCAAACCTGTCCAACCATTTAGAACAAGACGCCAGGTCCATGTGCAACAATCACTGAGTGGGCAGTGAATGTTTTTATTTTAAATGAGCCAAGTATAATCAGAGTTAAACATTATATTGAGGATAATTAAATTCTTTTGTAATTAAACTTCTCCACCATTTATTGATAGTGTCACAATTATTGTAGAGTGTGTAAAAAAAATATGTGAACAAAATATATCCAAAGATGTAAGCATTTGTTAGTTTGGCATTACTTGGTGCATTGTTGTCTATTTTATATTTGCATACTTCAAAAGAAATAAAGAACCACTAGGTGTGAAATTCAAACAGTCATGCAACATTTATGTGGTTATCTACTTTTCATTTATTATCTGTCTGACCAGTGATCCTATACTGGCTATCCAAGTTTCAGCCAGAACTCGCCAGATCTAGCATGGTCTGAACTGTTCCACTGGTAAAGTCAGGAAGGGATACCCCCACAGCTTCATCCATAGATGCCTAGCCAACAGACCATACAACCAGGACACACCAAAACCCAAAATAAGAACCACCTTACCATATATAAAAAACACCTCAGAACTGACAGTCAGACTACTCAGACTGCTCGGAATCATGACAGCACACAAACCGGCAGCCACACTAAGGCAGCAACTGACCGTGGAAACTGCACAAAAGACTACGTGCAGGGCAAACAGGCAGACAACTAGCAACCTGCATGCATGAACACCAGCTAGCAGCTAAATGACACAACGGATGTCCTTGGTTTCAATACACACAGATGAGAAAAACGACACTTTCAACTGGGACAACACTATCATCATTGGACAAGCCAAACAGGGAATTCTTGGAGATTTGGCATTCATCTGTGGACTCCATCAACAAACACATGGAATTAGACCCAACATACAGACATTGCAAAGCACAGCCGGAACCGGCACTTACCAGAAGCAGCAAAAACCAGACCATGTAAATTCGAATCGGCACAAGACAACAGCGCTTCACTGGAGGCTCCACAGCACTGAGGATGTCACCTAGTAAGGGACTGAAATGTCTGCTATCAAACCTCCCAGCTCAGCGAACACACCAAAATCTACATCTAGCACCCGAGCTACAAATCTTCACTCAAACCGTTACACATACAATCCCTACAGTGTGGAAGCAGGCCATTTGGCCCATCGAGTCCACAGTAGCAGTTCAAAGAGCATCCTACCCAGTCCAACCCCCGCCTCCACCCTATCCCTGTAACCCATGCATTTCCCATGGCTAATCCACCTAACCTACACATCCCTGGACATTATGGACAACTAAGAATGACCAATACACCTAACCTGCACATCTTGTACTGTGGGAGAAAAGCGGAGCACCCAGAGGAAACCCACACAGACACGGGGAGAATGTGCAAACTCCACACAGACAGTTGCCTGAGGCTAGAATCAAACCCGGGTCCCTGGCACTGTGAGGCAGCAGTGCTGACCACTAAGCCACCGTGCTGCCCTTCTTCTGTCGCTCAGTTTCATCTGCATCACAGCAAGCCTTTCATCTCCCAGTCTTATCTTTTGGAGCTGTAACTTACTCACCTTGTTTGCCATTATCTCTAAAGGAATGGAAAATATTTAATGGAAAACATTTTGTCTTAAAGAAAAACATTTAATACCATCTGGTTGCACAGGATAATTAAAGCTTCTCTGATTAGTATAATTTTATCAGTGAGGGAACATGTGTGTAGTTCTAAAGAAGAAGGGTATCATCAAGAGGGCATTTGATTGAGGACCTGCTAAACTGCGATGAGGAGGTCTCCTTCCAGGTGGATATCACAGCAGGCAGGTTTAGAGGAAAGTTTGGTGATGTCTTGGCTAATGCTGCGTTATCAAGCATTCACCAACATTGTTCTGTTCTTGTAGTGCAGCACTTAAGTCTTTCCTGGTCATGTACATTACTTTGATATTATTAGTGATCTTCTTGATACCACAGGGGATGCCAGATTTGTTATGGGATCTTTTAATGTTATTTGCATAAAATTCTAAGCCACAATGAGGCTTGTGTTTATTGCAATAAACACTGTAATAGGAACTGGCCTACACAGATGAAAATCGGAGTGTGTGATGAGAGTCCACAACCCTCTTTACTTATCTAATTGCACATTGTACATAGGCTGCCTGCATAGAACTGTTCACCAATCATGTTGGAAAGCATCTTTTCAGTTATGTTATTACCACCAAAGGAAAGCAATGTATCACTAGTATTTTGAAATAAAGTAAACATGTCAGGTTCGAGCTTTGGAAATCTATTTCTTTGCAATGTTTTGCCACTACGCATTCTGTATTTTTTTAAAATCAGGATCAAGGAACTGCCTGTAATGTTCTGATAAGTATAAATGGTGTAGAATGTAAAGCACATAAATGGGCATGTGAGCTTTGAGCTTCATTTCAGTTGATTCAGTTTGGTTTGATGGTGCATTGTTGGTAACTAGGCCATCTTCATTGTGATTTATTTTGTTAACTTAAATTAAGTTTTATTCTAACATATTTCCACCCTGTTTTATGACTTAAAGGTACAAATATGATTCTGCTGCATGTCTGGCCACATGCAGTTTCCAGTACCAGTGGCATTTGAGGTTTAGTCCCAGATGAAATGTAATTACATCATTGACTGTTCCATTCACACTTTAAATTAGGTTGCCTTTTAATGTGTGGAACTATTTACAGCTCCTCGATGGGATGTACTGAAAAGTAAGCAGTGCAAGTCTTGAATATTTGAACAGGCATTTAGTCAGCTCCAAAAATACCTGAAAATTCAAAATCATAGCAGATAAGGAGAGATAAAGCATGTAGGCAACCAAGGTCATGCTATTCCCTTGACAATTTTCAATTGGCTTTTGTTGGTTATTTAATCTGTTTCATAGGTCCCACCACTCATTTTTGTTCAGCGTATAATTTAATGATGTTTTAACAAAATAGTGCTTTAAAGTATATCTTTGTTTTTCAAAAGATATTAATCTCATATTTCTAGTAAACCTAAGTGTCAGAAGTGATCTGCATTTAATGGCTCCCACAGATTGCATGCAAAGGTACGTCAAGCAGAGGCTGCAGTCAGATGACAATGGAAAGCAAGCCAGTACACTAAGTACAATCACATTTCTCCCTTTTCTTAAAGAAGTTACATGCACTATCATCTACCATCGGTTGCTCGATATACACGGTCTTAAAAAAACTATCGTTCATTAACAAAATAATGTGTTAGCTCTAGTCAGTTCTACTTTCTTTTTTCTCTGCATATGCACACATAACTAGTCTATAAATCATGAGATAACAAGTTGTAGAGCTGGATGAACACAGCGGGCCAGGCAGCATCAGAGGAGCAGGGAAGCTGACGTTTCGGGTCTGGACCTTCATTTTCTGAAGAGGGGTCCGGGCCCGGGGGGGTCGGCTTTCCTGCTCCTCTGG
This sequence comes from Rhincodon typus, assembly GCF_021869965.1. Taxonomy (NCBI): domain Eukaryota; kingdom Metazoa; phylum Chordata; class Chondrichthyes; order Orectolobiformes; family Rhincodontidae; genus Rhincodon; species Rhincodon typus. The sequence continues at coordinate 55,789,424 of NC_063337.1, read as the reverse complement.
TGCTGCCTGGCCAGCCGTGTTCATCCAGCTCTACACCTTGTTATCTCAGATTCTCCAGCATCGGCAGCTCCTACTATCTCTGAGTAGTCTGTAAATCATGCTGTCTCCTAATGGTATGTGTTCAAATGTCATTGGCTGTTTATTTTGTATCTGTTTGTTCCTAGTGTGATGCTCCTTTTCTGGTGAATGTCATTCTTCTGATGATTGCTATTGCTCTGTTAAATGTTGTTGCAGAACCGTTTCCATTGCTAGATATCTGCATACTCGAGGCTGTTTTCGTTAGAGAGAAGAAGGTTAAGAGGTGACTTAATAGAGACATACAAGATGATCAGAGGATTAGACAGGGTGGACAGTGGGAGCCTTTTTCCTCGGATGGTGGTGGCTAGCACGAGGGGACATAGCTTTAAATTGAGGGATGATGGATATAGGACAGACGTCAGAGGTAGGTTCTTTACTCAGAGAGTAGTAAGGGCATGGAATGCCCTGCCTGCAAAAGTAGTAGACTCGCCAACTTTAAGGGCATTTAAATGGTCATTGGATAAACATATGGATGATAATGGAATAGTTTAGGTTAGATGGGCTTCAGATTGGTTTCACAGCTGGGCGCAACATCGAGGGCCGAAGGGCCTGTACTGCACTGTAATGTTCTATGTTCTATGTTCAATATCTTTGGAACTGATGGCCATTCTGTATCATGTGTAGGCAGTAAAATCAAATTTTCCTCATCAGCTGCCTGCATTGCAGGCACAGCTTCACTAGTTGTATGTAGGCAATATGATGATATATTGGTCATTGACTTTTATTGTGTGTGATCGAGGTGATAACTGCTCAACATAAACACCAAGTTGCCACATGGGCTGATTCTTGTCGAGAGCATTGAACGTTTGCACTCTGACTGACCATCCGATGCTCAGCTCTGACAATGACTGCAGTTTTATCGACATGAAATTTGGCTTTGTGTCATTTCACCTTGATTTTGTCAGTTATACTTTCACTGCTTCTGGCTGCAGTAGTTTCTTTTGCAAGAGTAGTTTGGGTACAGGATGACATTAATCTATATACTGAACTTCTTTCCATGCCTTTAACAGGTGAGTTTCTTGACTCAGGAATTAGTTTGTACAAATCATGCTGAATTTGCTCAATTTCTTTTATAATTCCTTTGACAAATTTCTCTGCTGCCTAACCTTTGCATTTGACTACGGATTGTATAAAGGTCATACATGTTATTTTGTATTAAATTTTTGAATCTTTTATTAAACAAGATAGGTTCTTCACTCACAAATTGAGGGTCATTGCCTCTCATCAAAAGGTTTAGAATAGCATAATGACTAAAGTATGCTTTAAGGCATTCTGCAACCTCGCTTGTAGCCATTGATGTCAGCTCATCTAACTCTCAGTAAACAGAATATTAGTTGCAGGCAACAAAATAAGTGGTTCCCATGAGAGTAAAGAGCTCCACTTCAAGCTTAATCCATAGTCTATCTGGGGTCATGTACCATTTGCAGATCTTTAGCTTGCTTACCTTGATATTTGTTACACGAACTGCAATGGTCAAAATGGCTCTTAATCTCATTCCTCATGTTTGGCCAGTAAAGCACTTCTCTTGGCTTCCTTAGGCTAGCATCAATTCCTTAAAACCTTTCCTGGATGTGCTTCAGCATGTCTTTTATCATTTCCATTGGGACATTGGCTTTATCTTTTTTGTGCAAGATGCTATCTTCACTTCATCACTTCATCTATGTACGCTCCATACATTCTTATAGGAACAGGTTGACCCTTGAGGGCAGCACAGTGGCTCAGTGGTTAGCACTACTGTTTCACAGCGCCAGGGATCTGCGTTTGATTCCCGCCTCAGGCAGCTGTGTGCATGGGTTTCCTCCTGGTGCTCCGGTTTCCTCCCACAGTCCAAAGATGTGCAGGCGAGGTAGATTGGCCATGCTAAATTGCCCATAGTGTTCAAGGATGTGTAGATTAGATAGGTTACACAGCAAAGCTGTAGGGGGATGGGTCTGGGTGGTTGCTTTTTGGAGGATCATGTGAACTTGTTGGGCTGAAGGGCCTCTTTCCACACCGTAGGGGTTCTATGATGATTGATGTTTTCAGGCCATCCTTTCATCAGTAGTTCCTGCAATAAATAAAGAGTCGCATCTTTTTGTGTAAGTCGCGTGATTTGGGCAAGATATGTATCTTTCAGATTCGATATCTCTGTTAGGTTGTTGCTGTATTTCGAGCTGTTATTTCTCAGTGAATCTGAGATTTCACATTCTGTCTTAGCACTCTAAACTTTATTTGTAAGGAGTGATGCTTCTGGCAGCACATTGACAGTGAACATCTGTTTCCTTTGCTCATATGCCACACCCAGATGATTCTGTACAACTTATTTGCAGATACTTTGGAACAGATAATGGCGGTTTGAGGAAGATACTTTGAAGCGGCTTATAGTTGGACTCTACTGCCATTTTGTCCCTTGCAAGCATGTCATAGAGTTATATGGCATGGAAACAGACTTTTTGGTCCAACATCTCCATGCCAACCAGATATCCTAAACTGATCTAGTCCCATTTGCCAGCGTTTGGTCCATATCCCTCTGAACCCTTCCTATTCATTTACCCATCCAGATGCCTTTTAAATGTTGTAATTGTACCCATCTCCACCACCCCATCTGGCGGTCTTCCATACACACACCACCCTCTGCTTGAAAAAGTTGCCCCTCATGTCCCTTTCAAATCTTTTTCCTCTCACCTTAAATCTATACCCTCTAGTTTCGGACTTCCTTACCCTGGGAAAAAGACCTTGGCTATTCACCCATGCCTAACCATACCCATCGTGGTTCTATAAACTTCTATAAGGTCACCCCTCAGCCTCCAACACTCCAGGGATAATAGCCCCAGTCTATTCAGCCTTTCCCAATAGTTCAAACCCTCCAATCCCAGCAACATGCTTGTAATTCTTTCAAATTTAACAACATTTTTCCTGGAGCAGGGGTCCAGAATTTTATTCTAAAACTGGCCTCACCAATGTCCTGTAAGGCCATAGCATGATGTCCCAACTCCTGTTCCCAATGCAGTAACCAATGAAGGCAAGTGTACCAAATGCCTTCTTTCCCGCCCTGTCTTCCTGCGACTCCACTTTCAAGGAACCATCTGCATCCCTAGGTCTCTTTGTTTGACAACACTCCCCAGGGCCCTACCGTTAACTGTATAAGTCCTGCCTTGGTTTGCCTTAGCAAAATGCAACACCTCACGTTTATCTAAATTAATCTCCACTCCTCAGCCCATTGGCCCATCTGATCAAGATCCCGGTGTACTTTGAGATAATCTTCTTCGCTGTCCACTACACCACTAATTTTGGTGTCATATGCAAGCTTACTAACCATACCTCCTACATTCACATCCAAATCATTTATATAAATGCTGAGAAGTTGATTAAAATGCTCAGTTGCAAAAGCCAAAGCCAGACACCTTTTCTGTGTTTGAATGTATCTTTGTTCATTTTGCATTAACGCTCTGAATACAATGCAATTGGTTGTCAGTGTTGCTTATTTGATGCTCCAGGTTCTGTTGCGCTGATGCAAGGTGACTTCATCATTGACATTGTAAGTACTTCAGCACTGACATTGTTGGCATTTACTATTTGGTTATACAAGAAGTAGCTTCTTGCCCAATGTTATTCCTTCTTTACAACGAGCTTGTGTAGAGGTTTATATTGTGATGACAAATCATGCAAAAACTTTGCTAAATAGTTCACAAATCTACCAAATAATTGCCGTCATATCTGTTGATCACTGCATTTCTCGTACAACTCTCACCATGTCAGAATCTGTGAAAAATCTTTGCTGTTTGTTTATGACCTATGTCATTGGTTTCAGGCATTTTCAATTGCGTATGTTTCTTGTTCAGTTTTAGGTTGGCAAGCTCTATCTAGCAGGAATTCCAAATAATGAATGTGATGTGTAGTGATTGCTTCCATTGTGTCTCCAAATTCGTAGACTAGCAGATCATATGTCTTTAGCTTTCATTCTGGAAGACCATTGACTATCTCATTCTGTCTACATTAATACTTTTCTGATAGAAGGGAAATGCCAACAACATGTGCAAATGTCTATACTTCCCAGTTGTGACCAGAATGTAATTAGGAAACTGTTGCTTTGGTCCAGATGCACTTGCTGATAACATCTTCAACACGAGGGAAAGTAAAGACCTTTGCCTTAGCAAATTATGGCTAAATATCTTCAATGGTTGACTTGGGATAATGAGGTCTCTCCAAAGTTTTATTGAAATCCATTTGATCTAAACATGTCTTTTTTTCACTGTCTCCATGCTGCCCTATGTGTTGTCATTATCTTGAATACTCTTTTAGCTTTCTTTTGGCTTTCAGACTGGATTTAGGGCAGCTAGAACTCCTAATGGTAGAAGCTGCATTGGTCTTACACTACCATGTGCTGTCATAATATTATCATTGAAGTTATGTTCCCCAGGAAGACACCCAAGACCAGTGAAAACATAGAATCCCTAGAGTTTGGAAGCAGGCCATGTGGCCCATCGAGTCCACATCAACCCTCCAAAGAGCACCCCACACCCCCACCCTATCCCTGTATTTCCCATAGCTATCCCACCGAACCTACACATCCCTGGACACTATGGGCAATTTAACATGACCAATCCACCTAACCTGCATATCTTTGTAATTGGTCAGGATCTATTCAGCAGTCAATAGCTTATTGGGATATGAAGGGCTCAAATCCCTTCTAGAATGTTTAAGAGTTGTCATTACAAACTTTAGTTGGGCTTCTGCTGAAATGAATACATTCTTCGTCACCTTTTACTATTTGGAACTGTAGCTCTTTATTCATGCCTATGCATTAGGCTTAATTATCTATTTAGTGGTTTTTTCCATCATATAAGTTGAATATTACTTTTAAGACCTTCAACTACTTTGAGCTACTTCACACAGATTTGCAAAATTCATGATGATGCATGAAGCACCTGTGTCTATCTGACACTTCACATTCACTTGATGCTTTCCTTCTGCAGGCATCATTCTAACAATCACAGACCATTAAACCTAACAATACCACCTTGTTGAATGGTATAGATTTATTTGTCAGAAGCATTCATGATATTTCTCCCAGCAGCTACCTTTATCGGGTTGTTTCATTCATTTCTATTCACGTACTTGGATGTAAAGTAAGTCAGCTTCTTGCATTTAGCGTTTTGCTTTCCTCACACTGTACGTGCTTTCTTTCCTTTAATATGATATCTTCCACAGAATTTACATCCTGCCCACTGGTCTAATCTTTGTGCTGACTGTTCTGCAAATATTTCTTCCTTTTTCCTAATCTATTTCATTTAACATAGAATGTCTCTCTAGTATAATATACCTCATTAGTTCTCCCATTAATATGCTGTAGCTGATGATTGACAATCATAGAGCTTCTGCTCATATTAATACCTTTCTTGAAATAGATCTTTCCTCTCTCAGAAAACATCACAACAGTATCTGTTATGTCTAACACTATATATCTCTAAAGGGATCATCGTTCTTTTGTCCACACTCTCAAGATTCAGCTAGATGTATCAGTACCACGTATATTGATCAATAGTCTCCTATCCCCTTGAGGCCTGACATTGAACAAGTAGTGTTTGTAAGTAACATTAATTTGGGGTTCAAAACATGTTTTCAAATCCTGCAAAATCTCTCCTATTTGGCTTTTCTGCTGTTAAGTGAGATGAAGGCTGTAATACAGCTTGTTGCACTCTTTTCCTAGCACTAAGAACAGGACTGCAACTTCTATTTACTCATGTTTTTAAAATTAATCCTATTGTTATTTAATTGTTTTGCCAATAACAGTGAAAAAGTCCAATTATGTCTCATATATCTTTTCATTTCCACAGCATTAGGTTGTGTAAAACATACAATCATTTTGACTCATCCAGAAATTCAAAGTTGCAGATTTTTTTTTTTAACTTTTTTCCCTGTTGTTTCTTTCAGTAGCTAGCTGTCTTACAACTCTGGAAGTTCACATGTTTTCTACTGCACCATTACTCACACCACGTTACAAGTAATTTGTGTTTGGTGGTTCTCACGAACTGCACAGAAAGCTGCTTACAACAGAGGTAGCAGTTACGTGATTCTGATGAGCCAATCATTATACTAAGTACAATTAGATTTCTCCAATTAGTTACAGCAGAATTTCCACTCCTTGTCATGAACTGAGTTTTAGCGAGAGAGGTGGTAAAATACACAGAGTGTGAAAAAAATCAGATACTCAACATTAAGAAACATTTTCCTGAATTTCCCCTTAAGCATTAAATTGTAAGATTGGAATCTTGCTATTGAGTGGCCACTACTTTATTTCCATGCATTTGCATATTGTTTAAGCCTCAATTCACCTTATTTATATGTCACTTCCAATGTCCCTCTGTTTCAACAAGAAGCTAAACTGTGCAAATTACATGCATGTAAATCAGAGTGGTTACATGGTGGCTGGAACTCACTAAATGTTTGTCTCAGCAATCACGCAAATACTTCTTCACAATAATATCCCAACAAACTCCATGGCTGCCATCCTCCACAACCCTTTAACTACATACGTTGCCAGCCTCACCACATCACCATGCCTGTTCTCAGACTAACTCATACACTACTTCAACTTTGCTGGATATAGTAGGAACTGCAGATGCTGGAGAATCTGAGATAACAAGGTGTAGAGCTGGATGAACACAGCAGGCCAAGCAGTATCAGCGGAGCAGAAAAACTGACGTTTCTGAATTTCTGAAGAAGGGTCTAGACCCGAAACGTCAGCTTTCCTGCTCCTCTGATGCTGATTGGCCTGCTGTGTTCATCCAGCTCTACACCTTGTTATCTCTTCAACTTTGCCAGTTTGCTTTGCATACAGGGTCAGACATATATTACCTGCATCTACATAGAATGCATCTAATGGCTCTTGCCTTACTTTCTTAACAAGTCACATGCTTTACCCTTGCTTGCTTGCAGGCTGCCAGTCTTTGTAAACTTCACATTGCTTTCTTAGCACACACTCATTGACTTCAGCACTGATGTATGCATGAAGTTTAGATAATTCAAGCCATCCATGGGAGTATAATATGAGAGTGTTGTGAAGTCTCTCATGATAGCCAGCAGGCTGAGAGAAATCCTCTTAAATCTCCTGTTGACCCTTTCATCATCAGTAATCATTCAGTGTTTCAGAATGCTCGTAAAATGTTAAGTTGGTCTAAAATGTTTGAGCATCATTTAAGATGGTACTGAACCCATGAGCTGCAGCACTTTGTGCTGAGAGATAGTAGGAACTGCCGATGCTGGAGTCTCTGGTAACAAGGTGTAAAGCTGGAGGGACATAGTAGGCCAGGCAGCATCAGAGGAGCAGGAAAGCTGATGTTTCGGGTCTGGACCCTTCTTCAGAAATGGGGGAGGGGAAGGGGGCTCTGAAATAAATAGAGAGAGGGGGTCAGTGATAGAAGGTGGATAGTGGAGTGGATAGGCTGGAGAGAAGACGGACAGGTCAAGGAGGCGGGGATGAAGCTAGTAAAGGTGAGTGTAGGTAGAAAGTGGGGGTGGGGTTTGGTCAGTGAGGTGGGAGGAGCGGATAGGTGGGAGAGAAGACGGACAGGTCAAGATGGTGGGGATGAGAGATGGGGCTTGTCTTGGGATGAGGTCGAGGATGGGGAGATTTTGAAGCTAGTAAAGTCCACATTGAGACCATTGAGTTGTAGGGTTCCAAGGCAGAATATGAGGTGCTGTTCTTCTAGTTTCTGGGTGGCATCTGGAGGAGGCCCAGGGTGGACGTGTCGTCCAGGGAATGGAAGGGGGAGTTGAAGTGGTTCGCAACTGGGTGCTGTTGTCGTTTGTTGCGAACTGAGCGTAGGTGTTCCACAAAGTGGTCTCCAAGCCTCCGCTTGGTCTCCCTGATGTAGAGGAGGCCACATCGGGAACAGCAGATACAATAGACCACATTAGCGGATGTGCAGGTGAACATCTGTTTAATGTGGCAGGTTTTTTTGGGGCCTGGGATGGAGGTGACGGGGGAGGTATAGGGGCAGGTGTAGCACTTCCTGCAGTTGCAGGGAAAGGTGCCGGGAGTGGTGGGGCCAGTGGGGAGTGTGGAGCGGACGAGGAAGTCACGGAGAGAGCGGTCCCTCCGGAAGATAAATAAGGGTGGGGAGGAAAATATATCCTTCCTAGTGGGGTCAGATTGCTGGTGGCAGAAGTAGCGGAGAATGATGCGTTGAATCCGGAGGTTTATGAGGTGATACATAAGGACAAGGGGAATTCTGTCTTTGTTGTTATTGCGGGGAGGGGATGTGAGGGCTGAGGTGCGGGAAACACAAGAGATGCGGTCGAGGGCGTTTTCGACCACTGGGGGGGGGGGCATTTTGCGGTCCTTGATAAACGAGGACATCTGGGATGTCCGAGAGTGGAATGCCTCATCTTGGGAGCAGATGCGTCGGAGGCAGAAGAGTTGGGAATAGGGGATCGCATTCTTGCAGGAAGGTGGGTGAGAGGAGGTGTAGTCTAGGTAGCTGTGGGAGTCGGTGGGCTTGAAATAGATGTCAGTTTCAAGGTGGTTACCAGAGATGAAGACAGAGAGGTCCAGGAAGGAGAGAGAGGTATCAGAGATGGTCCAGGTGAAGTTGAGGTTGGGGTGGAAGGTGTTAATAAAGTTGATGAACTGTTCGAGCTCCTCGTGGGAGCATGAGGCGGCGCCGATACAGTCATCGATGTAACGGAGGAAGAAGTTCAATGATCCCTGATGTGTGAGGTTATCAACAGTTAGGGAGATAGTTTCTTATGAGCGTAAGCAATACTTTTCCATTTCAACTGCCATCATCCCTTCGATATGTAAAGGCGCTCCTCATCCTTCACAAAGATTAAAGGCATCAAGAGGTATGGAGACCGTGCAGGAATATGATATTGAAATAGAGAATTAGCCATGATCATATTGAATAGTGGACCACACTTAAAGGACAAATGGCCTACTATAATTCCTAATTCCATGGCTGATGATGCCAGTGAGGCAACCCCAGAGGCTTCTTCTCAGGACATTCCCAAAGTGTTTAGACACTTCAAAACCCTCCTATCTGGGATTCCTAAGCCTGCTGCAGATTCAAGGTGTGAAGGATGAACCTGTATTGGGCAGAAGACTTTCAGCAAGCCTGGGCGCTCTAGGTCCAAAAGCTCCAGGGGACAAATCTTCAAAGCGAACAAGGCAAACCACACAAAAAACTCCTTCTATGCCAGCTCCAGAATCAGGACTGTATTTCAATGTAGTGGGAAGAAAAAAAAAAGGAAACTTACTGAAAGCACATATCCATTTCAACACCAATGGAAGTAACCTTGCTGCAATGCCAGCCACTTTCGTTGTCAACACTGGGTTTTCTCAAGTATCCCGTGTCATAAACTTCACTTGTGGAGTGAAAACTCCTTGGCAACAGCCTGCTGCCTTTATAAATTGTAAGGGGTTTCACTTCATCAACATAGAACTAGCTTGCAACCACAGGAAAATAATAGTGTACTTTGTGCAAATCATGGCTCGCAGAGCTTTTGAAATCCCCAGCCTGGTTAATGGATGGATCTTTGGTGATAAGAGTTATCCTTGGTTAATACTGTCAACACCAAAGTGAGGCAGTGAAGCACAACACTTAAGCTCATGCATCCACCCAAAATATCATATAACACACCATCAGGCTTCTTAAAATGTACTAATCTTGCCTTTTCCTATCTGGTGGGAGTTCTGTGATACACCGCAAAGGGGGTCAAGAATAGTAGTGGTCTACAGTGCATTGTGTCATCTGGTGCTGCAACATGGACAGGTATTGCAAGGGGAAGAGCATGAGAAAGATTAACACTCTGCACATTCTCTCATCAGGAGGTCAGAATTTCTGCCTTTTTCCAGTTCACTTTCTACTTAATTATATGACTCTGACATCATTACACAATATACATTATCATTATCTGCTCCTGTGCTGAATACAACTTCCCCCTTTGACTGTCACTGTTCCCTTTGTCACCCAGCACTCTCAATTCAACACTCAAGACACCACAATTGACAGAAGTGACCCTGACCCTGAAGATTTATCCAATTTTGAGTTGCTGCTTGACCTGTCATTCCAACTCCCTCACTGGACCACCACAGCCCATAGTCCAGGCTCTCCCCTTCACCGCACCCTCCAATACCCAAACATTCTCCCTATTCACACTCCCTACAGGCACCTTATATCCCTGCGTCCAAACACCAACCTCGATACACCTGCTGGCTTCTGTCACAGAGTTCAACACAGAAACCTGTTTACTTTCGTCACAACTGCACAAAGCTACCAGATACATGTCTTTTTTAAATGAGTGTCAACTGGGTATCATGAGATTCACATGCACTGTTAGCTTTATCCTGAATGTAGGACTCTATTGAAAACTGTATCATGTTAATGAGAATTAATTGAATGCCAATATGTTATACGTAAGAACTGCCACTAGCAGGTGTAGTTTTTGACACTCCATAAATATGCCATTGACTTTGTCACTGCATCCCAAAACAACATCAGGAAAGTGAAATTTTGCAATTGCTTAATTAAGTCATCCCACATATGTGTCTCACTCATACAGGGTCCATAAAATTCCACTCAATGTTTTCAGCAAGCTGAAAATATTTATAAAATTATAAAAATACAATGATACTTAGTTATAGTACTTACAAGTGTAGCATATAAATATTACCATGATAAGGAATTCATTTTGTGAAGGAATTAAAGACAAAAGTAGCGCTGAGCATTTTAAAATGGATACATTCTAAAATGTAAAATTTGCCCACAGTTATCTTAGTCAACTTAATAAATTCATTATTAAATTTTGACCACCTCAAATTCCTGCCATAAAGTTTTCTTTTACAGAGAATTATATGAAGGAGGCATGATGCACTATGCTCTGCAAAGTGTACTTCACTTTCTGTTGACTGTCAATATATTCAATAAAGACAATCTGAAGGAGCACTTTCACAAATCCACCAATAGAGCAATTCTTATGCTTGATCTTTTAAACCAGTTCTGTCTTTCTTTTTAAAAACTCTCTCTCTTCACCCTGCCTCTTGTCCCTTCTGTTTCCAAATTCTACAGCATTCAAGAGCTAATGATTTTGAGGTCTTAGACATAGGGAATGTAAGTCTGCTACAGGCTAGAGGAAAGGATATGAAATGCTATAAGTAGACCAGAGCTGTACAAGAGCACTGCTGCCATATGGCCATACAAAAATTATCGTGCTCGAATTAATACAGGAATCCCAATATATGGTGGTGTGGGGTGCAAGTTTTTCAACTAGAAATATTCTTCAAAAGTCAGAAGTCACATGACACCAGGTTATAATCCCGACAGATTTATTTGGAATCACAAGCTTTTGGAGCGCAGCCTCTTTGTCAGGTGCAGTGAGAGAACAGGGCATACAGACACAGAGTTTGGAGACAGAGAGATCAAGGGCAGAGAGATCAGAAGATCATACAACTGGTGTGAGTGGATTATCGGATAATAAGTCTCTGCAGGTGACCAAGAATGGTAGACGGTGTAGTCATGGAGTCATACAGCATGGAAACAGACCCTTCGGTCCAGCTCGTCCATACCCACCAAATTTCCCAAACTAAATTTAACCACTTGCCTGCATTTGACCCATATCCCTCTAAAGCTTTCCTATTCTTGTACCTGACCAAATGTCTTGTAAATATTGAAACGGTACCTGCAAACTACGACTTCCTCTGGCAGTTCATTTCACATATGAACCACCTTCCGTGTGAAAACGTTGCCTCTCAGGTCCCTTTAAAATCTTTCTCCTTTCACCTTAAAAAATGTGCCTTCTAGTTTTGAACTCCCCTACCCTATGGAAAAGATCTTTGCTGTTCACCCTATCTATGCTCCTCATGATTATATGAACCTTTATAAGGTCACCCCTCAACCTCTGACACTCCAGTGAAATAAGTCCCAGCCAATCAAGCCTCTCCTTATAACTCAAACCTTCCAGTCCCAGCAACATCCTGGTAAATCTTTTCTGAACCCTCTCCAATTTAATAATATCCTTCCTGTAGCAGGGTGACCAGAACTGTACAGTGGCCTCACCAATGTCCTGTACAACCTTAATGTGACGTCCCAACTCCTATTCTCAATGGTCTGAGCATAGTCCATCTTATCCAGGTGATATATTAACATTCAGACTTTTCAGCTTCCCCAGCACCTTCTCCTTAGTAATGGCCACTACAATCACTTCTGCCCTCAAATCTCTTGTAGTTCGAGTATGCTGGCGTCTTCCACTATGAAAGTGGATACAAAATACCTCCTCAATTCCTCCTCCATTTCTTTGTTCCTCATTACTACTTCTCCAACCTCATTTACCAGCAATCCAATGTTTACTCTTAACTTCCTCTGACCTTTTCTATACATCCAAAAAAAACTCTTGCAGTCTTCTTTTATGTTACTAGCTAGCTTAGTCTCATATTTTATTTTCACCCCCTTATTGCATTTTTAGTTATCCCCTGCTAGTTTTTAAAAGGCTTCCCAATGCTCTGACTTCCCACTAATCTTCACCACTTTGCATGCTTTTTCTTTCACTTTTATGCTGTCCTTAACTTCCCTTGTCAGCCTTGGTTGCTTCATCCTCCCCCAAGAATGTTTCTTCTTATCGGAGATGAATTTCTGATGTATCTCCTAAAATTACCCCAGAAACTCCTACTCTACTATCTTCCCTGCTAGGCTCCCCTTCCAATCAATGCTGTCCAGCTCCTCCCTCATGTCTTTTTTGTTACCTTTATTCAACTATAATACCATTACATTTGATTCCAGCTTCTCCCTATCAAACCACAAGGTGAATTTTATCATATTATGGTCAGTGCTCCTTAGATGTTCCTTCATCTTAAACTCCCTAATCACGTTTGCCTGTTCCTTGGTGGGATCTACCACAAGCTGCTGTGAAAAAATCTCATACATTCCACACAGACCTTTTCTTGCGACCTGCTACCAGCCTGACTTTCCCAGTTCACTTGCATGTGGAAGTCCCTCATAATTATTGTATTGGTGCTTTTCTGATATGCATTTCCTATTGCTTAATTATTTTCTTCCCCACATCCTTACGGAGGCCCTTACTTAACTCCCACCAGGGTCTTTTATTGTGGTTCCTCAGCTCTACCCACACAAATTCTGTGCCTTCCAACTTTATATCACTTACTGCTATCGATTTAATTTCATTTCTTACAAACAAGCCAATTCCATCTCTGTCTGCCCATCTGCCCGCCTTGTCAATTAGACATGTATCCTTGGAGATTTAGTTACCAGACCTAATCCCGTCGCATGTAAAGTGTTTATAAAGTTAATGTCAGGGCTGTGCTGTCATTGACAATCAAGCAGAGCCTTAGGAATGTACAAAAGGTGATATTTCAGGTCAGGCACTGAACTGTAGATGTGAGGCTTTGTTTGGAATCTGTATCAGGGTTTTAACCTGGAATCAGGCTGGTTGTATGCCAAAAGCTAGAATTTAGAATTTGTAAGATGCCACACTGACTGACTGTGACTACAAATTGTGAGATTTTTGAACACAATAGAAAGTATTTGCAAATCAACAAACATCTTGGATGAGATTATTCATCCGATAGATTTGTGTGTGTGTGTGTGTGTGTGTGAGAGAGAGAGAGTGTGTGCATGCGTATGTTGCTTGTGAGTGTGAGAGAGTACGAGTGTGTGTGCGCACAAGTGTAAGAGAGTGTAATAGTACAAACTAATCAAGGTATGGAGATCATAACAATTCGTCAAAATAATGCTGTCAAAACAGGAAAGTAAGGAAGATTTTATATGAAATCAAGATGACAGTTGAGGCCGTCTTCATGGGTATGAAACCTGGCTGTCAGTCTCTGCTTGCTGATTCTGCATTGTTGTCTATCTCGGAGTCCGCCTTGGAGGATGCTTACCCGAAGATTGGAGACTGAATGCCCTTAACTTCTCGGGGGTACGTTCCTGTCTGGCGACTGTTGCATAGTGTCCATTCATCCGTTGTCATAGTGTCTGCATGATCTCGCCAATATACCATGCCTCGGGACATCCTTGCCTGCAGCATATGAGATAGACAACATTGGCCGATTGTCATGAGTATGTGCTGTAAACATGGTGGGTGGTGTTCCTATCTGTGATGGTGGTATCCGAGTCGATGATCTGATATGTCTTGCAGCGGTTGCCATAGCAGAGTTGTGTGGTCTTGTGGTCAATGTTGTCCTGAAGACTGGGCAGTTTGCTGCGAACAGTGGCCTGTTTAAGGTTTAGCGATTGTTTGAAGGCGAGAAATGGAGGCGTAGGGAAGATCTTAGCGAGATTAAGAGGATGAGTTGAAGGATGGCGTCACCCAAGCACAACGCAACATCATCCATACTCTCAAGATGAATCACGGCATTGTCGTCAAACCAGCAGACAAAGGAGGAGCCACCATCATACAAAATAGAACGAACTACTGCAAAGAAGTGTATCAACAATTGAACAACCAGGAACACTAAGACAACTACCTGCCAATCCATCCAAACAACACACCTGTCAACTCAACAGATTCATCAAGACTTTTGATTCAGTCCTTCAGAATATCCTATGCACTCTCATCCCGCATACTTCCCACGTAGGAGACTTCTACTGTCATCCGAAGATACACAAAGTCAACACACCTGGACATCCCATCATATCAGGCAATGGGACCCTGTGTGAGAACTTTGTGGCTATGTCAAGGGCATCTTGAAACCCATTGTACAAGGAACTCCCAGCTTCTGCCGTGACACTACAGATTTCTTACAGAAACTCAGCTCCCACGGACCAGATGAACCAGGAACATTCTTCATCACAATGAACGTTTTGGCACTCTACACCAGCATCCCCACGACAATGCCATTGTTACAATAGCCTGAGTACTAAATACCAGCAACCGCCAATTTCTAGACACCATCCTACAATTCATCTACTTCATCCTTGACACAATGCCTTCACCTTCGAAAACCAGATACACAGATACACCAGATACACTTCGATACACAGAACAGCGATAGGGACCAAAGTTGCATCCCAATATGCCAACGTGTTCATGCACAGGTTCCAGCAAGACGTTTTTGCTGCGCAGGACCTCTGACCAGTGCTGTACACCAGACACATTGATCACATTTTCCTCCTTTAGACTCATGGCAAGGAATCACCAAAACGACTACATAGCCAATTAACAAGTTTCATCCCACCATCAGATTTACCAAGGACTGCTCTTCACAATCAGTTTCTTCTTGGACACACGCATCTTCATCAAGGATGGACACCTCAGTACCTCACCCACACGTAAGCCACTGATGACCTCATGATGCTGCACTTCTCTAGCTTCTACACTAAACATATTAAAGAAGCCATCCCTTATGGAAAGGCCCTGTGCATACACAGGATCTGCTCAGTTGAGGAGGAATGCGACGGACACCTGTATGTTTTGAAAGATGCTCTCACAAAAACAGGATACGGATGCTCAACTCATCAATCGACAGTTCTGACGTGCCACAGCGAAAAACCACAACGATCTCTTCAGAAGACAGACACAGGATACGACCGATAGAAATTACACCATGTTCTTCACAGCCTTCAACATGTCATTGACAAAGATGAACATCTCGCCAAGATCTTCCCTACGCTTCCACTTCTCGCCTTCAAACAGCTGCCAAACCTTAAACAGTCCATTGTTTGCAGCAAACTACCCGGCCATCAGGACAACATTGACCACACCACCACACCAACCTCTGCAAGACATGTCAGATCATTGACTTGGATACCACTATCACACGTGGGAACACCACCCACCATGTCTACGGCAGATACTCATGAGACTCGGCCAACGTTGTCTATCTCATAGGTTGCAGGCAAGGATGCAGGCATGGTATATCAGCGAGACCATGCAGATACTACGACAATGGATGAACGGACACCGCCCAACAATCGCCAGACAGGAATATTACCCCCTAGTAGGGGAATATTTCAGCAGTTAAGGACATTTAGCCTCCGATCTTCAGGTAAGCATCCTCCAAGGTGGACTCCAGATAGACAACAATGCAGAATCAGTGAGCAGAGCCAAGTTTCGTACCCATGAAGACGGCCCCAACTGCCATCTTGAGTTCATGTCGCACAACAGGTGGCCCCATCACACTGTTTTGTATCTGTAAGATCTTCCTTACTTGCCTGTTTTGACAGCATTACCTTGATAAATTGTTATGATCTCGCTACCTTAATTAGTTTGTACAGTTTTGAACTGTTTATTACACTCTCTCACAAACGCGTGCGCACACACGCTCATACTCTCTCACACTCACACACACTCTCAAGCATATACACATGCACACACACTCTTTCTCTCACACACACACTCAAGCACACCTACAGACACACACTCGCGCACACACACTCTGTCTCTCACCCTCACTCTCTCTCTGTCTCACACACACACACGTACAAACATACACACACACAAACACACACCCACATGCACACGCACACACAATTCTATTGGGTGAATCATCTCATCCAAGATGTTTGCTGATTTGCAAATACATTCTATTGTGTTCAAAAATCTCACAATTTGTAGTCATAGCCAGTGTGGCATTTTATAAATTCTAGCTTTTGGCATAAAACCAGCTTGATTCCAGGTTAAAACTCTGAGACAGATTCCAAACAAAGTCTCATGCCTACAATTCAGTGCCTGACCTGAAATGTCACCTTTTGTATATTCCTAAGGTTCTGCCTGATTGTCATGACAGCACAGCACCAACATTGACTTTATAAACACTTTACACACCGTCCATCAGTCTTGGTCACCTGCAGAGACTTATTATCTGACAATCCACTCATACCAGTCGTATAATCCTTTGATCTCTCTGCCTACAAACTCTGTGTCTGTGTGCCCTGCTCTGTCATTGCACCTGACAAAGGGGCTCCAAAAGCTTGTGTGATCCAAATAAACCTGTTGGACTATAATCTGGTGTTAAATGACTTCTGACTTTGTCCACCTCAGTCTAACACCAGCACCTCCACATCATATTCTTCAAAAGTTCATTCTTGTGCTCTCAAATCACAAGAGAAACCTCTTCACATAGCTGTTTACTTCAGTATGTTGGATTAAAGAAATACTTCGTCTCAGATGTTTATTGTGATCTTCAATAGCATGATGATAGTTTAATTTCTAGCTTTGCAATTAATCAAAATTCCTGCCTGTCTAATGGTTAGAGTAATTTCACTTCAGCCTGAATTATAAGAAAGTATTCTATGCTGTAAATGTGGGATAAAGATGAAGGTGTTGTGCTTGTAATACTCAATTTGATAGTAAATTGAAACACTTTCCACTTTTCATCTCTAAAAACAAATGCACGAATTTAAACTGCTTAAAGATTTATGGGACAAAAATGTCTAGAAAATTATTTTCAATCAACATCAATGCAACTGCTTTGATTTGATCACCTGAACATCACTCGCTTTATATAAAATGTACTATTTATAGTTATGTATTCTAAGTTATGGTAACTTCAGGCTTTTAAAGCAAACTTGTTTTTCAACAATTTCAAATGAAATCTATCTCCCAAACCATACCATTGAAACGTTGACAGATATGATCATTAACTGATGGTTCACTGAATTTATCCATCATGAGAACAAGTTTGATCCCTGTTTAATGCTGACTTAGTTGATTCCAAATGGTCAAGTGGGGTGCCATGGAATCACTTCTTAACAAGGAAATAGTGCCTTCTGGGACAAAAAAATTAATGGAAAAAGAAGCCAGAAAAAAGAAAGTGAAAATGTGATAGACAACTGGAGATCAAATGTATTTACTAGTATGCTCATTACTAATAAAGGTTACCATAATGTAGCAGGTGATACAAAATATATGGGTCATTTTTTATGTCGTGATAGACATTTATTCTTTTCATTTATGTTTAGAAAATTGTGCTTAGTCATGTTGAGCTGCTGTTCTGTTCTGAGATAAAATGCGTATCGTTCCTTACAACTTGATTTTTAAAAAAGCAAATGGATATTATTAACTATTATCACCGACCCAAACACATGGAATGCAGAAAACATTTACATTTATGTTGTATCTCATGTTTTTGATCTCCCATTTAATGAGAAAATTACATGTCATATGTAAATTGCATGAATCTGAAAAGTTGTTATAACAGCAGTTTTATTATTTCAGCCAAACATTTTAATGTTCCCGTCTTGCTACATTCCCCACGTTGCATGCTTTGTGTATTGTTTCATAACATAATGTTAAATAGCATACTTTGTCTTCTTTTAAACATGTCCTTGTGGTGGGCCCGATTTAATATATGATAGCACCGTTGATGAAGGATAATCATGGCATATATTAGCGCTGATGATTTGAGTATAACAAAAAGCCCAACTATTCTCATCCAACATCATCAAACAAAGATGGTTTGCCACTTTTTGCACTGAATACACCATAATCTTTGTTTAACTGATATGTGTAACTGATATGTGTTATAATTTCGCATTTTCTTTTGCATCAAAATTTATGTAATCCACTATGTGCCCAAAATTTAGCTTTCTTAACATGAGTAAAACCATCCTTAAACTAAGTTGTATTTCCCCTTCTTCAGCATTCACCCTCTCCTGTCTAACACCACTTAAAAGTAATATTGGCATTTGAAAATTTGTGATATCCTAAAAGTAAAGCAAGATTGTGTGACAAAATATACAAAAACATCAATGAGGAATGATGGCCTCAGGATTCACTACAAGCATCCTTGAAAGTAAATCCGAGCATAAAGTTGGACCTGACAAAAATGCTATACTTTATAAATATTAATATTTGATTTTTCAGATGCCAATAAATATCATCACAACAAGCTCTGATATAAAGTGACATATATGAGATTATTAAATCAAGCCCAATGTCTTTTGTTCAGAATATTTCTTTTTTTTAAATCACCCTTTATTTCTGAACAAATGTTGAATTACTGTTCAGATGTAAAAGTGGAGGGAAATAGCAGTGACAAAGGTATATATTATTAGGTTCACATCTTTATATTAGGAATTACTTAAATTTTTGGAATCCTTTAAATTTTTTTTGGCCTTGTAGAGCTAAATTCCCTGAAGTGTGATTATGCTTCAATGCATGTAATCACCAGCGATCAAGGTTTGGGCTACCATTAGTCAGATAATGTAGCTGAGCATGCGATTTAAGATAATCTACCAAGTGATTTAAGATGGAAAGTTTGGCAAATACCTCAAATACTTAAATTTATGGTATTTTTAGTGTAAGAGATAAAATGCATATAAAATAGCACATCTCCAACAAAGCCCATGTTCCTTCTCTTGGTCTTACATTATTGTGGAGACGATAGAGACTAAAGCACTGCAAATGGCCACTCATTGTATAAGTCTACATGAAATCATTCAAAATGTGGATTGGGCAGTTTCTATTTTGCAATCCCAATTTTACTCTAGAACATCAAATTAGATAATCATTCCAACATAACTGATTCTTGAGGCACAATTTTATATATAAGCACAGCTAACTGCATGTATATCTATAAATACTAAGCGTACCACTCATTGCATCTATGCCCTGCATTCCAGTAACAATGTTGGCTATTTTTAAGTAGACTGTGCCAGACGTAGTGCTAGGTGATTATCACCAATTTCTGCATGTCAGGGCCTATATAGACACCAGTAATGCAAATGTTTGGCATGGACCAAAAATAATCACCAAACTTTAGGCTAAAGAAATATTTGAAATTTCCTAGAAGATGAATTTCTACAAAAATTAGCCAGCCATAAGTTTGATTTGGCTGATGTATCATGTCTTGTGAGTGTGAGTCACTGCTGTTACTTCTACTTTTACAACCTGTGGGTTTGTCAGCATGAGTACGACAGCACTTACTGTAGTTGTCCCTGTTTGCCCCATGCCTTTTCTCCTTCACAGTCATTCAATGACAAGCGTAAAAAGAACCTCATCTTTTCACGAAAATTCCCATTCTACAAGAACAAGGACCACAATGAGCAGGATACCAGTGATCCAGAACGTAAGTAGGACTAAGAGACAGCATAGCTCTCAGTGCTCACAACCATGTGTACACAAAGGCAGGGTGAAGCTATACTACTGTGACCAATGTGTGACAGCAATCTGGATCCCATCATATTATTACTCTTTTAAAGTAGACCTTTTTATAAACAGGTATAAAAAGGAGTTGTTCGAGAGAGGTAGAGACCGTGTCCCTTTTCTTTCAACTTAAGTATTTTGTATTTCGAAATAAACACAAATCTGGCCAAGAATTAAATAATATTCCACACTGTTCAAGACAAAAGATTGCTTACATTGTTAATGTAATAGATACACTTTTGATTTTGGAATTTTTCTAATGTACCCCTGAATTGTACAAGTGCCTTTTATCTGCTACAATACCATGTTCATCTTTTATTTAACTGCAATCCTGCTCAAATATTAAAACTAGATTTTATTACCTCAGGAGACAATGTCAACCTGTCTGTTTATTGTTCAATATGAAATACAATTTGCTTTTGGAGCTAAAGGGATACTGTCTTTGAATTGCACCATTTTGGTATGTATTAATTCAGGCAAAAAAGTCTCAAACAAGTATGGTAATGCCACAGTGTCATGTAAAAACCACTGGGCTCCTGATTGGCTTATCTGCATGGTCTGTCATGGTAGTATTTAGTTCAAATCCACTGACTTCTTCCTTCCTCTTCTGCGGTTATTCTTCCTGTCTTTGCTTGCTGTCTGGGGACTACTGTGCAGGAGATCCCCGGGTTAGCCGACGATGGTTATGGAACAAAGACTCTGAGTAAGTTTTGAAGAATGACCACAATGACATGCCACTATATAATTATTATTTTTTTTGCATATATCCCAAGGAGAGTCCCAGCATGTAAAAATTGAGCTTTAGTAGAAAACCAATATGAATGTCCCAAATGTTTTAGTTTCTTTTGTTTCTGCATGATCAATTGAAGCGCGCAAATTACTATCTAATCACCTATTAGAATATTCTTTTCTGTCTTGACAACATCCATTGTTTATTTTATTATAATAAATTTGTGCTTGTGCTGCTGGGATGCACAACACCATCGTTCTATCCAGGAGTCTGCATTACTCCCCAGTCCCTTTTGCACTTTCTCCCTGTCCCTCAAACAATTACTGCTGCTGTTTTAAATGCTATTTCTCAATATAAGCTACTTTGTGTTTTAATGGTACATTTCTGTTATGCAGCATGTGTACAGTTCCATTTTTAAAGCCTATATATGTTGACACAGCTATGTGGCACTTTTTTTGAATCTTCCTAATTTGCTATATTGTTATTGCAGAACATGTTACTTCTAATGCCAGCGATAGTGAAAGTAGCTACAGTAAGTTCATTTTATTTTTTTGAGTACCATATTATTTCCAGCTTTTTTGCTTACTGCACGAGTTTTAATGTATACTTTGATTATAATAATTTATTAAAGCTCAATATAATGTAATATTATGTAGTATCCATTATGTACACTATTCTGTTCTATGGTATCCATTCAAGAAATAAATATTGGATCTGAAACTTCTGAGACAAATGAAACCAAATAATGCCACACTTGATTTTGTATAAAATAATTTACATTCAATTTTATTCTCTTTAATACATGCTTTTACGTTTGGAGCTAATTGTTGTAAATTTAAGTTCTTTTAAAGTTGATTTTTGATGCTTATTTCATTTAACTCGCAATTCACATGTCTTCTAGTTTGTCAAATAGCCATTTGCTTTAGAATAAACACTGTCTGTCTTCCTTCTTAAGCTTTTCAAGAGTAATTGGAAAGCGACAGACCATTTTCATGGTTTGCAATGGAATTTATTATAAGCAAAAATTAAAAACACATTACCAACAATTATACAATTGTTTATTTATTTGAAAGTCAAATAGTAAATTTTAGAAAAATGAATCCTCTGAGCTCAAAATGTTCTATTAAAATCTTAGAATCAGAGAATCATAGAATTCGTACAGTGTGGAAGCAGGCCATTTGGCCCATTGGGTCCGCAATGACCCTCCAAACAGCATTCCACTTTTGGCTTTCAATATTTGGTATCCTTTATACTGAACAAACACTGTATTAAAGTTATGAGTGAGTAAACTTTTATTTAATAAGAACTGGAATAAAGAATTTTTCTTTGAGATATTTTGTTTCTTTCTGCAATTAGGGAGCCCAGAGGACTGCATTCTTTCATATGAACCAGTTATACAGCAAGAGAGTAAGTCAAACTGAATTACAGGATATAAAACAACTTTTGCTTCTTTTCTTTTAGAATTTGTATGTACGGTCAACCAGCCAAAAATCCATGAAGTTCACACTGCTTCAGATATATTTGAAATTGTAAGAATACCATGGAATCATAGAATCCCTACAGGGCGGAAGCAGGCCATTTGGCCCATCAAGTTTGCACAGATCCTCCAAAGAGTATCCCATTCTGACCTCCCTACTCCTATCCCTGTAACCCTGCATTTCCCATGGCTAATCCATCTAGTCTGCACATCTGTGGACATTTTAGCTTGTCCAATCCACCTAAACTGCGCATCTTTGGACTGTGGGAGGAAACTGGAGCAACCAGAGGAAACCCATGCAGACAGGAGAATGTGTAAACTCAAGTCTGGATTTGAACCCAGGTCCCTGGTGCTGTGACGCAGCAGTGCTAATTACTATGCCACCATGCTGCCCACAATATGTGATTAAAAAAGTGAAATGTTAATTAAATCATTCCTCTATCTTTCTCTTTATTGTAATGACAACATTAGGTGTTACTTTAGCATCGTAATATACCATGTCTTCAAAGGACTGAGGACCTCAGTGCAAATTGCAACTGCATTGAAATGTGTTTATTTATTTATCTTGAATGAGACCTAAGGCTGAATTTTCCCTTTTTTTTAGCTATGTGTTATGTCAAATGAGGTTCATGACACATGGCCCACCTTGTACCGTGGCAACTTTTTCTCACCCAAACATATCAATTATACCCCTGGGGTCTATGGCACTTGTCTAATGGAATGACATGGCGGCAAAGGCAGAAGTGCTTGCTGCTGCCAGGATTTTGCAACATTCCTGCCACTGGTATCCCATTTAAACACCAGCTGTGCATCACCTCAGATGCTGCATACCAGGAACTGCCCTTCACACTGTGGAACTGTGCTGTTTTTCTCAACAAAATGGCCCAGAACTTCATGGTGGCTCCTCAATTCACTGATGAAGTCTTCCAGTTGAAACACAATGCAGGAAGAAGATGAATGATCTTCTGCACTCTGCAAGGGTAAGTGCAGCCAACTTCTCTGTGCTACCTTACTCTCCCAGGGCCAGCCCTCACTCTAACTCTGCTTTGCAATCACCTCTCACCAAGGTTCATGAACTATGACTATCACTCTTGAAGATATCATGTCCTTTCAATGGCTCTCACCCACCTCATCCTCCCGCATTATAAACCTTTTCTGCCCTCTGTGTTTCTACTTACTCACACAGGATACCTTACCACCTGTCCTCTCATGCATCATCACAAACTCCTCCAACCATTTCCGTCATACTTAATCCCTCCATTTGTCACAGCTGGATGAAGGGTCAAGGGTGAGGTGGGAAGCAAACATAAAACCCCTCACAGTATATGAGGAAAAGGTTTTGGATTTAGGTGAAGCAGACCGCAAACCCTCAAGTGATGACATGGTGATGTTCATGGGCAATCAACACAGTAAGCTTCATCGTGCTGCTGTCTAATTACCACCAACACTAACTCATTCTTAACCTGCATAAGTTTTTGATGTATTTCCAAAATAGTTCCCTCTTTTTCCTTTATGCAGACACTAACAGCACCCAGCAAACTTTCATTCTAAAGAAACTGACACTGGAGACCCTCAGCTCCACTTCCAGTGCCAAGGAGGAAGCCACTGACCCCTCAGAGGGTACGATGGCAAGGCATACAGCTGCAGCCTCCACCAGATCAGAGACTTTCACTTTGATGGTTCTGTATCTAGATTAGTCTTGGGAGGAAAATCTGTAGAGCACATCATCGATCCATCTCTGCAGCCATTCATGGAAAAAACACCCCAGGTTCTGACACTCAAGAGGACTGCTGGAGACCAGGCACCTACTCAGTCCCAACCAGGGGAAATCCCCATGGTCTCGGCCATCAATGACTTTATCAAAAAGTACAGCCAGGCAGGTTTGTCAGAGAAGTCAATAAGGTGAAACAAAGAATGGAATTTTGTCCATTGGTACAAAGCTGGTTCAGGCAACATGCATCTGGCTGTCTCTGTAGAGGAATTTGTGATTGCCATGGAAATCCAGACCCAGCACACTCGGTAACTGCTAGAAAAATGCATGGACCTGCGCTCCATCACAGTAGTATACAGGTGCTCAGCACCAATGGCAAGCTGAGGGAATGAAGGATCTCAATGTCACTCTTGGCCAGCAGATATCCATAAGGAGAAGGAACCACATTAAGAACGTACAAAAGCTTCCTCCAGAGGTGTTCACCACTCCACCTCACCCCTATCTCTGAAGCCAAAGTATGTAAAGCTCCAAGTTGAGGGGAATGGATCTGCACCTGGACAGGACTGGGCTCTCTAGGCCCAGTTGTCCACAGGATTGACTACCAAGTCTTCCAGGCCAGTAGGGATAAACATAACAAAAACATAAATTGTTAGAAAATCTTAGCAGGTCTGACAGCATCTGTGGAAAGAATGCAGAGTTAACATTTCAGTTCCCGTGACCTTTCTTCAGAACACAGCATCCACAATTCTTTGATTTATTTTGGGACTAACTGTAGATCAGGCTCCCTCCAGCCCAAGTGCAGAAGTCAGAAGAACAAGTTTACTGAGGGTGTATAGGTGGCACAGGTGAAACAGCATTGTAAATTATCTATATATGTTATAAAGTATACACTATAAATATACTGGGGGTTACCATTCACCAGAAATTGCCATATCATTATAGAGGCCCCAAAAAGCAATTCAGAGGCCTGGAATCCTGTTGCATGTAACTCAGCTCCTCACTCCCCAAAGTCTGTCCATCATCTACAAGGCACAGGTCAGGAGTGTGATGGAATACTCCCCATTTGCCTAGATAATTGCAGCTCCAGCAACACTCAAGATGCATGACACTATCCAGGACAAAGCAGCCAGCTAGATTGGCATCGTTTCCACAAACATTCATTCCCTCCATCACAAATGCACAGAAGCAGCGGTGTGTATGATCTATAAGATGCACTACAGAAAGTCATCAAGATTCCTTAGATAGCACCTTCCAAACTACCATCTAGAAGAACAAAAGCAGCAGGTACTTAGGAAGCCATCCTCTGAATGTTCTTCTCCAAGACACTCATCATCCTGACTTGGAAATAAATCAACATTCTTTCACTGTCTTTGGGTCAAAATCCTGAAACTACCTCCTAACAGCATTATGGGTCTAGCTACATTATATGGACTGCAGCAGTTCAAGAAAACAACTCGTCACAACCTTCTCAAAGGGCAATGGAATGGGCGATAAATGCTGCCCCAGCCAGAAAATTCCACTTCCGCACATATATTCTCTTGCACACTTAAAATGTCTGCTCTAGTGTCTTTGTGGCTGTCAGACCTGAGCCTGACCTAAGTTACACCCATATAAGAGATGAATAACCTCCTCCAACATCCCAAGGATAAAAGAGGTTGTAATAACCAAGCATTTCTCATCTCTCACAAGTTGCTAGTTCTATGACTGCAGATAGCATTCATGAGTCATCACAGACAGCTAAACCTTGATGTTGACTACATCAGCCAAGGCAATGCACTTTGAATATGGACAAAACTGAAGCTGAAATCAGTTTGCAAGGATTGTGCTTGAGCCAGTCCTCCATCCATCTTCCACACCTACACCACCAGGTACAGAATCAGTTGATTCCACCGGATAAGGTTCATTCTATTAGCTTTCCAATGGTGTGCACTGCCATTCAAGGCTGGGAAGTGATACAATGGGCTGTTTGCCTGGTCACTCTCTGGAAAAAGCAGTGGCTTCTCACTGTGAACAATACTTTGCTCAATCATGTTTCTTGGATGTCTTTCCTAGTCAATGTCCTGATCCTCATTCTTATTTACATCTTCAGAAGATTGGTGTTAATCCCCCATTTCCTCTGTATTTAGAATATTCTCCTTTGTTGATTCAGGGCTCAGCATGCCTCCAATGATGCAGCACACCCTTTTCAGAATTTACGTTAAGGCCCATGTAGATACCTCATTGATAAGGAGGCCTATGGTCTGTTCTATTGTGGCCGTACTGGTAGCATAAGCAGCATTATATCTTTGTTTTGTGTCAGACTAAGGGTTTTGAAAAGGTGCCATGAGCCACGAGAGAGTCTAGTCTTTAACTCCCAGCAGCCAACCCTGTAATGCACAAGGTTCTTGGAAGGATGCAGTTTTCTAATGTGTACGGATCATGGCAGCTCATAGGATATCTGCTGCAGAGCTCTGAAATCTGGCATTGTTGGTCACAAATAATCTGAATATTGGGGTGTAGCTTTTTCTGTTGACAACCTCTACAGGTTGGTGAGTGGGAACTCTCAAAGCAACAAGGGTGCAGTTGATAGTGCCCTGCAGCGGTATTGAAGAATCACACTGCTCGAGGGAGGATATAGTCAGGTGTAACTTGGAGGAAATGGCATCAGTAACATTTCAGCTGCATTAATGACTTGAGGATTGGGAAATGTCATACAATTTCCCAGTTTCTTCTTGAAATAAACTACTGGCATAAAAACTGAAACCTTGATGGCTACTCAATCCTTCTGAGTGCAATTCCTGCCCCGGCTGTTGACACAGTTCAGTGACGATAGACAAAACATCCTTAATCTGTGCCTGCACTGTGTTTCCAAAGAGCTTTACAAAATGTTTCTGGGCCTCCTCATTTGCGTCTGCCTTCCTGTAGGATCTTCATTTGCTGCTTCTACCTCTGGAAGCTATACAGCAGACAAAGGAGAATGGTATCCTTGCAGTGCCTGCTGATGAAGTTGAAATTGTTCTTGCCGTCGACATTGTCTTCACATTTGAAACAATGCTACAAGGCAAAGTCCATGTCAAATTTGTGAACAGATAATCTGTGGGAAATGTTAGAAAGTGAAAACTATTTCATGTTTGTACTCCTGAGCCCTCATACCAACCATAATGAAGTAGCATTTTTTACCCTGACGCAACGTGCCATAGAGACCTCACAGGGAAATAAATACACACCACTCCCAAAAAAAGCTACCCCTGAACATCACCGACAGTTCTGTTAGCAAGTGTGTCACCACTGAAGCATTTTGTCCAGTGTTTGCTATGAATACGTTTCAGAAATGCCAAGCCAAGGTAATAATCTTAAGTTAGCATCTGATTGCAATTGCTTAGTTGACATGACAAGGAGCCAAGCAATGTAATGATCTCGACTGCTTGAGACCATAATTTTTGGACAATGAATGACCAGTTATGACTTGTTATCAATTTTATGCCAGAACTTTGTGGCATTACTGAATTAGTGAATGCATGATTAATGCATTTGTCCATAGCAGAACCTCAACATTAAGGAATTTTACTCCATCCCTGAACAGAAAGCAACATTTTACTCCGCCGCTCTGCATTTGGTAGCAGCCATTTTATATTGTTATTGTGCAGTTGATTTTGCATTGAAGATGGCATGGTTTCATCTCTTTGTTCTTATGAGTGAATTCCAAGTTCAAACCTGAGACTAGGATGATCCTCCCTATATTTCATGTTTGCTTCTGCATTGCTGTTGGTGTCTCTGATGACTTTTCAGCCTCCCTCATTTCCATTCAGTCTCTTTATCTACAATTTACCCCGAGAGCCTTGTGAAAACCTGTTCTCACAGAGTGCCTGTTCCCTTCTGTGATCTCCTGTCCTTTAATCTTGAATTTCACCTTTTCACTGTCATCATGCCCTCACAAATCAGTCCAATGAAAACCATCGCCAGACTTCAGTTTCTCACTTTCTCTGGACTCCATGGACTGCCCCATGATAAGCCATCTGACTATTAGCATCCAAAGCCGTGGCCTACCCCCAGTGCAAAGTGAGTGACTGCTAGGAAATGAAGCTAAAAGCCATAAGATGCATCCTGTATAAATGTATGAGATGCATGCACTTCCCTGCATGCAAAGAAGATGTAAGTCATAGATGTTTCTGAGCTCCAAACTGAAATCATGAATGGCTGAAGTGGTGTAAGAGTTGGACTGAGAGCAGGCATGATGATGTAGTGAACTAGTGGTTTGCCATTGCCACCTTGTGTAGATGAAGGATGGAGAAGTATGATGTACATACTGCTCTGAATGTCATGTCAGATTTGGCACCATCTAGTTTCTCAGGGAGGAGAGGAGAATTCAAAGCTGCATAGAGATGTGGTGCTTTGGCCTATTAATGAGACAGAATGGATACATAAAATTAAGGTAATCACCACTAATTAGCAAGATTCTGAATTCACTGTTTAAACCTTGGAGAAAATCAGAATCCTTGGTTCTCATTGTTGAGATTCTGATCTTCTTTTCCTCATATTTTATCCCACTTCTTGTCTTTGCCCATGCTGTTCAAGAGTAGAAAATTCCTCCCATCATTTCCAGTCATATTTGAAAAAAGTTTGACTATGATCTGGGATGACAACATGTGCAAGATTCTTTATGTTTCTGGTTTAACAATTAAAAAGACTGATGGAAGAGACCTGATGACTGTATTTTTCATCTTCTCATTCTTTTGGTTGTCTCTGAAGTAACATGATTGCCTATTTCAATTACTCATTGTGATAATGTATTTCAAATTCAAGAATGTTTTCCAAGGAATATTTTCATATTAATACCAAGTTTATGCTCCCTGTTGCCAATTTGCTGACTGGTGAAACTTGTAATGTTTCACTATTTGTTCTTTGAAACTCTTTCAAAGCTTTGAACACTCGTATTAGGCCCCTCCACCTAACCTTCTGTACTCCATTAAATAGTTTTAAAGTTTGACATCATATCTCTACAGATAATTCATTTTACCAATTCCAAGCTACATCTTTTTATATGACTCTAAATATCTTTCTATATTAAGATGTCTATAGCTACACACAGTAAAGTTAACAAACAAGTAATAAAATTGTTACTAATTTTAGGAGAACTGAAGAAAAGCAAAATTAACTCAAAATGCTTAATAAGAGCACGTGATTTCAACTTTTTTAAAGTTCAACATCTTATTTCCTTTCTGTTTTACTCAATTCCTTGTGTAAAAGATCGAGAATTATTTTTTAGGACTTTTTCTATGAAACCTACTTTTAAATAATGATGTGTTTGAGTTGCTGAATGATTCATGTCCTCCACTTCATTTAGAGCTTCACATTAAAATTCTTTCTCCTTATTTTGATTCTGTACAAAGTAGCTGTTCATCAACCTTTACTCAAAATCCAGATTTTGTATATCCACTGCAAATTGCACACACGTACACTTAAAGTCGAATGAAATCAGTAAGTGTAAACCAGCCTTACAAATTCATGTTCGCTTTCCCTGATCAGCTCTTATCTTTATTAATGTGCTCACTGATATTCCCCTCATTACAACTGATACTAGACTAACTTGTTTACAGTTAATGGACTTATCTTCCCTATTTTGAACAGGATTTAATGTTTGTTATCTTCAACATTTGGTACAATCCTCAATAATTATGATCAAAGTGCTTTTTTGGCACAAGTTTTATCTATGCAGAAGTTAAGAATACAGCAACAATGGTTCCTTAGAATGTGAAATTTATTTACAAATTGTTTTTTAAGCATTTTCCATATGTCTTAATTCCTTATTGTAATTTTTATATATGCTTATGTGGTAGAGGTTGTTTTTAAATTTTACAGATTGTTGGCATTTATTCCTTTCCCAAATCTGCCAGTTGAGCTCTAGTCAGAGAAAAGATTATTTTCGCAACTAAAATCTGTAGTGAGATCCACAACAGCTGGTACAACAAGAAAGCAGATAAATGGTGTTCAGGATTAGTGCTGGAGAGGTAAATACTTTGCATCCAAAAGTCTTTGATCAACTGATTTAATGAGATCCTTCTCCCCAATTCCCCTCTGGGGCCATTTACAGCTCTTTGCTAGTGACAGTATCAAGTGGCAGCTACCAACTGGAAAATGATTCCAAAGCAAACGTGTTAGATGCTGGAAATCTGAAATTAGGGGTAGTCTCAAGAAATAGCCATCATGGGCACAAGGGGCATTGGGATTGAAAGAAAGGGCAGGGAGCTGACTCTTAACAATCACACTTCTGTCCTATGTCCGTTTCCATGACTGTGAACTAGTGCAAATGAAGGGACATACCAACCATCATTAATTGACCACTTAAGGATCTTAATTAGTGGTGGGGCATGAAGATTCCACCAGCATTTCAGATTGATGCCCTTATGTCAAACATAATGATTTTTTTTTTAAAATGCAGTTTAATCTGGCTGATTTTCTGATGCAAACCTAACAGACTGTTATTAGTTACTGTGCCGCACAGTTACCTCATCTGTTATTCATGTGGGTAAACTGTAACAAGAATTTAAATCACTTATCTTCTGGGTTGCAAAAGATTCAAGGAAACTTGCAGTCAGTCTAGGAATGTTGAGAACCTGAATGTTATAGAATGTTATAGTGCTAGAATTAGATTCTGGGGAATCTCTGTTTCTGACCCAAGGTCAACTGGAAGTTCTGTAATCAATAAAGTACTAGCAGCCTCTTTGCTGTGATAGGTAGAGAAACTCCGGCAAAAAAACAAATTGGCATGAGTAATGAGTAAAATTTTAAAGAGCTTGTTGTTCAACCAATGAAATGGGCTTCCTTAAAGCTGGAGTACTTCAGGAGTTGAACCTATATATCTAGCTGGGAGACTTGCATATCTGGCTGTCCAGTTGCCAGCAGATCCGAAACTGGTGCTGAATAAACCCCTGTCCCAGTGGTCCCCTTGCCCTCATTACATTTTTTCTGATGGCAGACCAGGATTTTCCAGGCCTTCCATGTTGCTTTTTTTCCTCTCATCTTGCAACAGTTGGGCAGAGTTAGTCATTTCATTTAATTCTGATGCTCTCTTGGTCATAAATATGCCTTCACAGTTATGTGACTCCAACACAGGTATTGTGAATGATTCCGTTCCTACTTGGGAACTAGCCAGCAAGCTGATATTGGGAAAGCCTTTAGGATACTGAATCCAGTAGCATTGTGTAATATTGTGCCCTATGTTACATAGAAATGTAATAACACAATGACTGTTAATGTCTGTGATAACTACATATCAAAATGAATGGATCAAAATTCACAAATCAATACGTCATGCATAACTGTCCTCACAAGTGGAAACAGCAATAAATATGACATCCAGCATAGTTACAAAAG
The DNA here is from genome assembly GCF_021869965.1 of Rhincodon typus. Lineage (NCBI taxonomy): Eukaryota > Metazoa > Chordata > Chondrichthyes > Orectolobiformes > Rhincodontidae > Rhincodon > Rhincodon typus. The sequence goes on along the minus strand of NC_063337.1, from coordinate 55,757,996 downwards.
TTTGCACTTCACAAATTAATTTCTAACTTTTGAGATGTAACTTCTTAAAGATAGTGTGTCATTAAAAGTAGTATTATATTTATTTTGTAAAGTAAATCATTTCATTTTGTTTTTCAGTTAATTACAGTAGACCTGTCATTATTCTGGGTCCAATGAAAGACCGAGTTAATGATGATCTGATATCAGAATTCCCAGACAAATTTGGCTCTTGTGTACCACGTAAGTAATACCAGAGGAAGAGTATCACTGTTTAGTTTACTTTGCATGCATCCAGTTAATACCAATCATGTCTCTACATTTATGTCTAAATATAAAAGTAGAAGCTGGTTGGATGTACTGTAGAGTGTTATCTATAAATTATCTTGTATTGATTATATACAGCATCATTCCACAAGTTCCTAATGCCCACCTGTTCTATTAATATTGCGGTAAAGTGAGGGCTTAACTTTTCCCACTGTACTACAAACTCATTTAATTTGGAAGTGAAAGTTAAGTTAGTGAATCAGGATCCAATAATTTACCAAAGTGAGAAGTAAAAGTATGATTTTCCAATGCTTAACTGAAGAACCCGTTAAGAACATTTGATCTATTTGTGCACGGATCAGGAACTTCTTGTGGATCAACTTAGAACTTGCAATTGAATGAGATATTCACAAGGCTTAGGAAAAGGAAAGACTTCAAGTTCAAATATTAAAAAAATCTGAAACAGAAATCTAATCCATCTCAAATTCCCATATATAGTTTTAACAAAGGTACAACAAATGACAAGTCAATAATCCACTTATGAGAGGCAAGTTGATCATTTGAATATCATAATAGGCTGTCAGCCATCATTTTAACATTCATTCCATTTTTTTGTGTAAGTCATTTGGATTTTCCAGACCTTAGGAATTTTAGGCTTAAAAAAGACAAGAATGGATGAATTCAGACAGGAATTGCTTGCTGACATTAGTTGTGGGACAGAAGCAATAGGATTTGGACAAACGATCCTGTAACCTCTACCCTGACTTATCACTACCACCCTTTCCACACCCCCCATGCACTGCATTTTCTGTTTCCCCTCAAATAACATCAGAACCTCTCCCTAACTCTAACCCTATTGCAAACAAGAATCCCCAGTGACCCAGTCCCCATCTGCTCTCCTCACTGCTGCCTTATACTGTAAGCTGACAGAGCTCTACCAGTTAATTAGGGTGCCTGTGATGATTGAGATGGGAGGAATGCACTATCTTTCGCTAGTCCCGCTATAAATTTAATTGTTTAACCCAGTATCTGATATTCCCAATCATATAATTTCTTTATTTCAGTCTTAAAGTAAAAAGATCCATCAATCAAATGTCTTTAATAAACACAATTATTGATTTGTGATGTGAAAATATAAATGTTTACCCCTGTAAATAACCTGAAATACACTCACAACACATACATAAACCAAGTAAACAAAAACAAAAAATAATTTTCTACAGAGATTTACTTTAGAAGAAAAAGAAACACTTTTGGGCGATAATTGTTTGTTTAGAAGGCAAAAGGGATCAGATTTGAGATGTCCAAGTTTCCATTCCAACCATATCCTGATGAATTAAGACAGATATAATGGAACACAGGCAGTTGTCACTGTATGTTCAGGAAATGGCAAGGAAAATTTCCTCTGATGGTCTTCATGAGAACACCTGAATCAGTGTGCCAGCTGGAAAACAGTATGAACAAGGATTTTTTTTTTCAGAAACAGGAAGGAGATGAGCTTGAAAGCTTCTTTTCTTCAGCAGGCTAGGCACCAACTGCCAGTTGGAAACCAAAATAATATTCAAACAGAACAGTTACAAAAGCCAGGAAAGTGCTTTCTGAGAAGTGAATTCAAGTTGGAGACATGTAATTTCCCAGTAAAGTCTTGTTAATTTGATTGACCATTTGTAAAATGGATAAAACAATCCAAGTATCATTCCAGAGCTTGAAATAAGTTTTGTTTTCCCACAATCTTTCAAAACTGTAATCCTCAAAAAAAAAGAGCCTTCAAAACTACAGGAATCTGACAGGATAAGTGTAAAAGGGCACTGGTTAAATACAGTTGGACAATTCAGCAAAGTCTTCTGTATCTCCCAAAAAAGAAGGCAGTGATCTCTCTTGGTGCCCCACGGGCCTACACATGAATACCAACCCCAGAGGCAAAGATCCATGAGCGTCACTGGGGGAGCAATGCTAGTTGCTAGGAAAGTGTCCACTAGAGGGCCAGATGCCATAAGGTGAGTTAAAGTGGCATGCAGGTACAACGAGGATGTTGCTAGTTGAGGGGCAAGGGATGGCAGGCATCAGAAGAAAGGTTTGGGTGTTGGTGTCACATCCCCCAACCTCCTTTCCCAATTCTGAGTCCCTTAATCATCGACATGGCTTATGTTTTGGATCCAAATGTGGCGACTACACCTCCAGCACTGTGAATGCCAGCAGAAGCAGAATGAGGGTCTTCAGGAAGCATAAATTGTCTACATGAGTGTTTCAATATTGTGGATGGGGCAAGAAAGCTGTAAACAAGAGTTTTTATCCCAAACTTAATTGGGCAGTGGTGGTAGACCCCTACCTGATGCCCTCCTGCCCAATTAAATAACTCCTTCCTTCTCCATCTTTAGAAAACATTGAAAACTGCTCAGTGGTAGAATTGTCTTGCTTTAGTCCCTGCCAGACTTTAACGTATATTTTGTACAACATATAGCTGTTCATTTATGGCCAAGTAGAATTATCGCTAGACTATTAATCTAGAGACCCAGATAATGTTCTGGGGACCCAGGTTCAAATCCACAGCAGATGGTGGAATTTGAATTCAATGTAAATCTGGAATTGAGAGACAAATGATAACCATTAGTTTATGGGCACCACTGACTACATTTATTGCCCATCCTTACTTGGCTGGAGGTGCACCCATAGTATTACTAGGGATGGCATTCCAGAACTTTTACACACTGACAGTGAAGGAATGGTGATATAGTTCCAAGGATACTGGTGTGTAGACTACAGGGGAACTTTCAAGTCATAGTGTTGACATCCATCTGCTTCCCTTGTTTGTCTCGGTGATAGAGGTCTTGAATTTGGAAGGTGCTTTCAAATGAACACAGGAAAGATGCTGTATTTTGCAGATGGTATGCAATATGACCCCATGTATTAGTAGTGATAGAGTAAATGTTGAAAGTGATGGATGGGATCCCACTAACCATGTTGCTTTGTCCTAGATGGTGCCGAGTTTCTTCAGTACTATGCTGTTTTTAATTAATTCTACTGACTAGTAATATATTGACTGGCTAACTTTCAGGGAATATTTTTATCTTAACAACACCTGAATGCCCTTTCATAGGCAAATTGCAATACAATATGTTGTAGTGATTTGGGGATAACTGCTCAAGTTCTGTTTGCAATACAGTTTCCTTTAATCAATGCAAGTCATTCACACGTTGTTCTTCTACTTCGCGAGACCACTCAGGTTTCAGGTACTGGTTCACTTTCTGTCTTTTTTGTCATCAATTCTGACTTCACCTCCTCTTGTGTCAAAACATTCGGGATCCTGTGTAAAATCACCATCATCACAACATCTTCAGTGTTGCCTTCTTTCTTTAAAGGAAACAACCTAGCCTATTTAGTCTCTCTTCATTGCTAAATCGCCCCAGCCCAGGCAACATCTGGTTAATGTTCTCTGCTGTGTCTTGTTTAGTCCCAACATTTCTGTAACGTGATGACCAAACTGCACACAGTGCTCTAGCTGTATACTGTTGTATTCAACGCCTTGACTAATAAAAGCATATGCCTTCTTAACCAGCTTATCTACCTATCTTGTTGCCTTCAAGAATCAATGGACATGCAGACCAAGATCCCTGTGATTTTCTGCACTTCCTAGGATCCTGTCATTCAACATGTACTCCCTTGCCTTGTGAGTGCTCCCAAAGTACATCACCTTATACTTTTCAGGATTAAATTTTATTTGCCATTATTCAGCCAACCTATCAATATCATCCTGTAGTCTAAAGCTTTCCTCCTCACTATTTACCACACTCCCAATTTTCATGTCATCTTCAGACTTACAAATCATACATCCTACATTGATGTCTAGATCATTAATTTACATTACAGACAGCAAGAAACCAAGCATTGAACCCTGTGGTATGCCACTGGACACAGGCCTCCAGTCAAAAAGACCATGATCCTCTGATTACTTGCCACTAAGCCAATTTTGGATCCAATTTGCCAGATTGCTCTGGATCCATGGGCTGTTAGCTTCTTCACCAGTCTTCCATGTGAGAACTTATCACAAGTGTGACTGAAGTCCATTTAGACCACATCACCTGCACTGCTCTCTTTAACACCTAATCATCTCCTCAAAAAATTCAGTCAAATTTGCTAGTCATGATCTTGCCCTGACAAAACAATGCTGACTATCCTCGATTAATCCTTGCTCCTCCAAATGGAGATTAATTTGTCCCTCAGAATGTTTTCCAGTAGTTTCCATGCCTGTTCTCAGCAACACCTTTGATGAATGTGCATCGTACCAATAAGAAAGATTATTCATGTAACATTCTGTAGGTTTTTTTTTCTCAGATTGCTCATTGTAAAGGATTTCTTCAGAATATCGGTCAAGCTTGCTGTTATTAATCAGTGGCATTGAATACAAGACTTAAAGAGGTTATTATGTACCTGTATATAAGGTTAGTTAGGCCACACCTGCAGTGCTTTGTGCAGTTCTGGACACCACACTATAGGAAGGATATGATTACATTAGAGAGAGTGCAGAAGAGATTCATCAGGATGTCACCTGTGGTGGAGTGATTCAGCTATGAAGAGAGAGTAGATAGGTTGAGTTTGCTTTCCTTAGAGCAGAGAAGGCTAACAGGGGCTCTGACTGAGATGTACAAAGTTCTGACGGGCAGACACAGGGTAGATAGGGAGCAACCTTTCACTTAGTAGAATAGTCAATAACCAGGGGTCACAGTTTTAAGCAATGAGCTGGAGGTTTATTGAGAATTTGCGGAAGACATCTTTCATCCAGAGGGTTGTGGGTATCTGGAACTCACTGCCTAAAAGGAGTGGCAGAGGCAGAAACTTTCAAGATATTAAAGATCCATTTACATGAGCACCTGAAATGCCATAGCAAACAGACTACCGACCAAGCACTGGAAAAGTGGATTAGAATAGATAGGTGCTTGATGACCAGTGGACATGATGAGCCAAAAGCCCATTTTTCATGCTGTAAAAACTTTATGACTCTAAGTAGTCCCATATCTATTGCTTCCACTAGTGTCAGTGTTTCAGCAGCTACTGTACTTTTAACTTTGAAAATCTAATTTCAGTTAATAATAAGTCTATCCATATTTGGCATTGTAGCACAATCAAACAATTTAAAGTAAGCACTGAGTTTGGAATCTCTTAATAGAATTTTTCAATCTTATAGTAGCCTGTTAAATTCTCTCATGAATGTTTTTATAGAATAGCCATTTGGCTTTCTAAATTTATCAAAGTCTGACCATGCTTCATATGTTTTTAACAGTTCATTACATCTATAAGTTCTGACCACACAGTTTAATAGATTATTCAAACCTTCCTCAGTGTAAAACTCTTGAGGCTCCAGTTCTAAAAATGCCATAAACTTGATCCTGCTTCTGGCAGGAAGTGCCAAAGCCATACCTGTTTTTCCTATGATAAAGACATAACCCATGTCAGTATCTCTTACTTCATCTTTACGTTGTTCATTAGGCTCGTCTTCATAGAAAACTTTTTAGAACACTTAGTTTCAGCCATTTCTCTCAAAAGTAGCTCAATTTAAATCCTTTCATCAGAAATAGAACTCTTTATTTCTATTTTTTGCCTTAAGGTACCAGATCTAAGCCAGTTGGTAAATAGAATTCAAAGAATTTTGTTTTGTGGATAGAATTGATTGATGACTCAACCACACAGCTCATCCACACTTAGTACCACCTGGTTTCCCTTTATATTTATTCAGTCCTTTAATTAATCAATTAATCCAAGTAGGCAGTGTAACTTGCTGTACTGACAGGTTGGCTTCACGAAATGTTTGAATCAATCTGTATTTTAACTCTCTTGTTCCTGTGTGCCCAAAGTGTAGTATTGTAAATGATGCCTTGAAGTACATTCCATTTTGCTTCTACACGCTGTGGGAATGCCAAAGAATCCGTTCAATAAAGTCAAGGAACTGTTGGTTTTAATCTTGGTAGGTAATGTGGCTGACTTTCATTGGAGAACAGCCTACTGCAGGTTTAAATGAAAATCTTCAAATAATCCACTGCACACCAAGGAGTAATCTACATAGCAGTCAGTGCTGTGGCAGCTACGTGTGTTGAGAATGATGTTAAAAGAGCTAGGTCTGGTGTTGATCAGATCAAGCTGATGCCAAAAGCCTGATCTTGGGTACCTCTCTGACACCTTGAGGCATGGTTTGTTCTGAGGGAGATATTTGCTATGCAAAGCTTGTGGTAGCAGCATAACTCAGTCTCTGACCTATTGCATGTATCTAACCCAGGCCTTGAATGTATGAAGCAGAAGAGCCATGCCTCTAGAACTATGCCCACTCTTGCGTTAAAATTTCCCAGTAGATAATGATGTTCTAGCTTAAGGATTCTACTGATGGCAGTGTCAAATTCCTTGCTGGCTTTCACCTTTATAGTGGAGCACAGTGTTGGAATATTTTTTTTTCCTTTATTCATTCATGGGATGAGGGGCGTCGTTTATTGCCCATCCCTAATTGCCCAGAAGGCAGTTATGAGTCAACCACATTGCTGTGAATCACATGTAGGCCAAACCAGGTAAGGATAGCAATTTCCTTCCCTAAAGGATGTTAGTGAATCAGATGGGTTTTCCTGACAATCGGCAATGGATTCATGGTCATCATTAGACTCTTAATTCTAGATATTTATTGAATTCAAATTCCACCATCTGCCATGGTGGAATTCGAACCCAAGTCCCCAGAACATTGCCTGGGTCTCTGGATTAACAGTCCAGCGATAATACTACTAGGCCATTGCCTCACCTCAGCATACACGTTCATGAGGTTAAATGGTCCAGTTTGAGTTGTGGGATAGATAAGAATAGAATAGAATTAGAACATCCTTTATTGTCAATTGTCCTTAAGTACGGAAGTACAGGAGTGTAGTGCAAAGTTTACAGTGTCACCCAAATGGTACCATCTTAGGTACAAAGTACCAAGTATCTTAGATACAACACAGAGAAATAAAGGAGAAAAGGAAAAGAGTTACATTACTTAGAGTTATTCATAGTATAAGTTAGAAAAATTAGAAATATAGTTAAAAAGATCGGCATTAGAGTAATTCTGTAAAGGGCCTTCAATAGATCAGTGCAGGGGGCTTGCACACGTGGTCTGACCACACTCGCAAGTCGCTGACTCCTTCACACTGGTCCCCACTCTGCTCGGGCGTCCAGCCCGCTAGCTGTCCCTGCTGCGCTCAGGCCTCCAGCGTTGGCTGTCCCCATATCATTCAAGCCTCCAGCTGGCACTACTCCATGCCTCCAGCCAGCTGTATATTAGGGGAAAGCACCAAAAGGGGGAAAAAAGGGGAGTTGGGAAATGAACAGAACGAGTAGAGGAGCTGCGGTTGGAGTGTCCTACTCCAGCGCCATCTTCACCGAAAACAGAGAGAAACAAGGAATCAAGTTTGTGTGGTTTCTACCATTGAGAACAGTGAGTTCCTATCAGCAAAGCTTTGCTTGCATTTTCTCTGAATGCTTCCTCTGCCAGATTAATATGTATTGTTTTCCTTTCAATGATCCACTCTCAGGAGCCTGGTATGTTGTAGTGATGCTATGTCTACATTCAGCCTATTAAGTTCCATGTTGGTGCCATCTAACCTATGTGCATTATTGATCAGCCACAAGCCTCCTGTTAGTCACATTCATATGGTGCTGACACCAAGACTGACAATAAAAGAGGTGGCATCATCTTTCTTTTTGTTTGTATGCTAGGTATGATGGATTCCATCTAGTTGTGAATAGAAGCGCTAAGCTCGAAGCCCTGAACAAAGCATCTGGATCTTGGCAGATCTGCACCTCACTAGTCAGTGCACCTTGCTGTTTGGCTTGAGGTGTGCAATGGTTGACCAATGGATCATGATGGTCCATCCCACCAGTCAATATAGCCTTAAGCACTGGTTATCTATGCCAGTCATATTGAGCTTATTAATAAAAGTTGTTATCTCCCAGTTGTGTCAAGACTAGAATCTCCTCTCTGAGGCAAAAGTCTAAGCAAAATTATGGAGAAACTGGCCTGTCCAATTTTAGGGACATCCTCTTGACCCCCCTGGTTGAGTCCAAAGTAACGGAAAGCACTGCAAGAATGATACCTAGACTTCAGGGGTTAAGTTGGGGAGATTATATAAATTAGGCCTGTTTTCTCTAGAATTTAGAAGGTTAAGGAGTGACCTGATTGAAGTCTTCAAGATATTAACAGGAAAAGATAGAGTAGATAAAGATAAACTATTTCCACTGTTTGGAGATTCTAGAACTAGGGATGTAGTCTGAGAATTAGGGTCAGAGCATTCAGAGAGATGTTAGGAAGTACTTCTACACACAAAGGGTGGTAGATGTTTGGAATTCTCTTCCACAAATGGCAGTGGATGCTGAATCAATTGTTAAATTTGAATCTAAGATAGATAAATTTGTGTAAAGCAATTGTATTAAGGGATATAAGCCAAAGGTGCGTATGTGGAGTTAGGCCTCAGGTCAGCCATCATCTCAATGAATGGTGGAACAGGCTTGAGAGGCTGAATGGCTTACTCCTGGATTCTGCAGGTACAGAAACACCTTTCTGTTGCCCTAATTATAAAAGCCACTATCACTATTGCTTTCCCATTAGTTAGCCATGATACACACCCAGGCTTACTCCTGTTCCTATGTCTTGTATTCTAATGTACATTTGTCATTGGCTTGGTTGCCAGAGTGGTCTAAAAAGGTGATGTATTTGGAAACCATTCTGTCCTTGTGATCCACTCTGATTCTTATCAGGCTTAACTTCTTTAGCCTTCACCTCTCCTGACGTAGCCATATTGGAACTGATGGAACTGTTCACCCTTTGACAGGAATATGATTCACAGGTGCCAGAACCATGCCTTCCATGGGTGAGTACCACCCTCCATGGGTGAGTAGCTAATAGGAAAGCAATAGTGATAGTCGTTTCCATACTTATGGGAACAGAATGGTGTTTCTTCAGCTGCAGAAATGAATCCAGAATGGTATGTTATCTCTCTTGTGTCAAAGTCTTTAAGGGGCCATATTCTCTCCCTAGCTACTCTTTTATCCTTAATGTATTTGTAGAACCCCTTTGGATTCTCCTTAACCCTATCTGCCAAAGCTATCTCATGTCCCTTCTTTTCCCTCCTGGTTTCCCTCTTGAGCATATTCCTTCTGCCCTTACACTCTTCTAGGGATTCATTCAATCCCTGCTACCAATACCTGACATAAGCTTCCTTCTTTTTCTTGACCAGAGCCTCAATTTCTCTAGTCATCCAGCATTCCCTACAGTTACCAGCCTTGCCCTTCACACGAACAGGAATATATGTCTCTGGACTCTCACTTCCCACTTTCTTGCTAATATCCACCCCCAACCAACTTTTGAAAGTTCTTGCCTAATAACTGTCAAAATCAGCCTTCCTCCAATTTAGGACTTTAACTTTTCCATAGCTATTTTAAAACTAATAGAATTATGGTCACTGGCCACAAAGTGCTCCCCCACTGACATCTCAGTAACCTATCCTGCCTTATTGCCCAAGAGAAGGTTGTCTTGCTCCTTCTGTAGTAGGTGTATCCACATACTGAATAAGAAAATGTTCTTGCATGTACTTAACAAATTCCACTGCCATCTCTATGCAGTCTCAGTCAATGTTTGGAAAGTTAAAATAATGGTAGGGAAAATATCAATACAGTAAAGACAAAAGAGAAACTGGGAAAGAATATGGCCCCTTAAAGATCAGCAAGCCAGTCTGTGTGTGGAACTGCAGGAAATGGATGAGATACTATACAAGTATTTTGCATCAGTGTTTACTATGGAGAAGGATATGGAATTTAGAGAACTTGGACAAATAAATAGTGATATCTGGAAAAGTGTCCATATTACAGAGGAGCAGGTACTGGATATTTTAAAACACATGAAATTGGATAAATCTCCAAGACCTGATCAGGTACCTCAGAACTTTGTGGGAAGCTAGGGAACTGATTGCTGGGCCCCTTGCTGAGATATTTGTATCATTGATAGCCATGGGTGAGGTGCCCGAAGTGTGGAGGTTGGCTAATATGGTGCCATTATTTAAGAAAAGTGGTAAGGAAAAGCCAGGGAACTATAAGCTGGTGAACTGTCAGTGGTGAGTAAGTTGTTGAAGGGAATCCTGAGGGACAGGATTTACATGTATTTGGAAAGGCAAGGACTGATAGGGATAGTCAACACGGCTTTGTGTGTGGGAAATCATGTCTTACTAACTTGATTGAGTTGTTTGAAGAAGTAATGAAGAAGATTGATGAAGGCAGAGCAGTGGACGTTGTCTGTATAGACTTCAGTAAGGTGTTCAACAAGGTTCCTCATTGTAGACTGGTTAGCAAGGTTAGATCACATGGAAGACAGGAAGAACAAGCCATTTAGGTACAAAATTGGCTTGAAGACAGAAGACAGGTGGTGGTGAAGGTTGATTTTCAGACTGGAGGCCTATGACCAGCAAGGACCAGTGCTGGATCCACTGCATTTTGTCATTTATATAAATGATTTGAATGTGAATGTAAGAGGTGTGGTTAGTAAGTTTGCAGATGACACCAAAATTGGTGGTATAGTCAACCGCGAAGAAGATTACCTAAGAGTACAACAGGACCATGATCAGATGGGCAAAGGGACCAAGAAGTGGCAGATGGAATTTAATTTAGGTAAATGTGAGGTGCTGCATTTTGGTAGGGCAAATCAGAACATGTCTTGTACTTTAATGGTAAGGTCCTGGAGAGTGTTGCTGAGCAAGGAGACCTTGGGGTATAGGTTCATAGTTCCTTGAAAGCGGAGTTGCAAGTAGACAGGGTAGTGAAGTAAGTGTTTGGTACACTTGCCTTTATTGGTCAGTGTATTGAGTATAGGAGTTGGAAGGTATGTTTCAGCTATAGAGGACATTGGTTAGGCCACTTATGAAATACTGTGTTCAATTCTCTCCCTGCTATTGGAAAGATGTTGCGAAACTTGAAAAGTTTCAGAAAAGCTTTACAAGGATGTTGCCAGGGTTGGAGCTGTAGGGTGAGACTGAATAGAATGGGGCGATTTTCTTCTGGAGCATCAGAGGCTGAGCCATTTGAGTAGCTGCAGAATGTCAGAATGGATATTGAGACTGGTTCTGGGAGAGGTGAGGCTAGTACAGATTTGACCATTTGCAGATCAACAACCTGAGGACAATTTCCTTGGAGACAATTTGCTTATGCTCTAGAAAAGGACTTCAGCCAAGTTGACAGTAGGATGAGAGCCTGGAATTAGCATTACAAGGAGAAACAGCTTTACAAATGACTGGGAAAGCTATGTAGGTACGTAGTAAGAAATATAAGCTAATACAGTATAATCCAACTGAGGTCAATAGTGCTTGTATATTAATGCATGAAATGTGTTAAACAAGATTGGTAAACTACAGGTAGAAATAGATATTAGGGCATATGATGTTCAGGCGATAATGGAGGGCTAATTCTGAAAAGGATAGGTCTAGGTACTAAATATGCATGCTATCATATACACAGGCTTCTAGAGTTTGCTTCACCATTGAATGAGATCCTGACTGATTCTGAAGCAGTTAACTCAACCATTGGTCAGTTCATGTTGTATAGAACCAATCATAGAGACCATAGGATGTCACAGAAGTAGGAGCAACAGCTGAAGCTTTTTCACATTGCTATAAGTAATAGCAACAAGGGGTATTTGCCACTAACAGGATTCTACCATCAAGCCAACAAGGCAAACATGTAATGTTAGAATTTCAGTGCTAGTGTGAGGCTAGGTATGTTGGCTATATTTCCCAAAGTTTGCAGGTTGTATCAAATAGTATATCCCTTCAGCTTTTTGCAACAAGCAAAGTACTGACTGCATCCTGTCAGCCTGCGTTTACAAAATCACAACACACTGTCCACAAAATGTGATTCTGCAATTGGATAACATTTGCTGAATAATCCTGACTGTGCAAAGAATTATGCTGACAACCAGTTTAGGATTGTCAATTAGGCTAGCAGCATGGAGTATTTGTGTATACTGGAATTTACAGATATAAATACACAGGGCCCTGTACTCTGCAAACAGAGAGAACATGTGCACACACTATACCTTTGTCAACTGAACAAAATAGGTGACAGCCATTCACTGGTTCATTTCTCAGAACAAAGCCCTAACCAACTTGCCTTATTTAAAATTTAAACAAAACTTGGCAGTTAAGCCAGCTATAATTAACAGGTGCATTTCCCATGGCAACACCTAACCAATGTGAATCCATTTGCCGATCAATCAGCACACTGCTCCTACATCACATAAATGTTGTTGCCAATCAATTATCACTCTCCTCTCAGGCAGTACAAATGTTGTTTTCTCTTTGCTTTGGTAATTCTTGCAAATCATCCTGATGAGACTAAAAGCTTTAATAAATATTGAACTTTTTCAGCAATGTTCAAGTTCTGTACTGTCAAGTGACTAGTTGATTTATTAATTGGTGTTGTTTCATGGTACTTTAATGATCAGAAGAGAAGTCAATAAATTTTCAGAAGAGATTTGAATTTCCAATTGATACCTCACAGAATTGTACAAGATTTCATGTTTTCTAACTCTTGCTAGAAAAAAATGATTATATATGAAATTGACCAAGTGTTTTTTTTTCCATCGATAACTTACATTTAAACTACAGAGTGTGATGTTCACTTTTTATATTTAACATGTACCCCACTGTTTGAGGAATTACAGTTCTTTGAGCAAATAGCCCATAGTTGCTCCCAATTTTCATTAGGTTCCTTTATCTCTATTTTGCTGAGTAATAACTTTGATCACTATCCCCAGCTGCTGCCTCAGTTTTGTCAGTTTTTTTTTAAAATCCACCATGAGCACTAAAGCTTGTTCTGATGGTTCTTTCTTCTTATGTCAAATCATCCAGTATCCTTACAGGACAGTAGAATGCATCACATCAACTAGTGCCCATCTCGCTCCCTCATTTGTCTGCGGTAGCTCACAAAGCCAAGCAGCCTCATTTAAATCTCATCAGATAATTGTTTGTCTGAAATAGACGGAGTGTTAACATGGAAAATCACATAGTCCACCAACGTTAGAAGGTTGGAAGACTGAGTTTGACAGACTGCCTTACTCAGCTCTGACTATTGGGAAAGTGAAGACTCTGGTGCAGAAAATGCTTTCTGTGAGACCAGAGGGACACTGTTCTGACAGCAGTCTGATTTCATGCCAACAGTTAAAAATGCATTCAGGTCCTGATGATGTCATCAAGACCCAATATGCAAAGAGGGAACTGCTAGCTTTTGCGGATGTCTTTTCCATCTGCTCAGTGTCACTGGTTAGAGTTAAAAACAGTAGATACTTGGCACTTTTTAATGTCATCAGGATGAATTACTTCTGATGAATGCTTTGTTTGCAAATATTTCTGTCATTCTTTGTATTTACGTTGAAGTATTAACACATTTATTTATTGGCATGCTTTACAAATATTTAAGACAGTGTCCAGATTTTTTGTGTGTAAAAATGCAGCAGTAATAACCTCAATGCACATCACAACTTCTGTGGATTGTTCTGGTGACAAAGTTGTTAGCCATTTTGTTTAAACTATTACCTGTTAACTAGATGATGAATGAAGGAGGAAATCCATCAATCTCTCTCTCTCTTTCTTCCTCCCGACCCACCTCCCTTAACAGTCAGACCATAGATTTAGGTTTGCCACCAATAGTTCATCAGTATTCCAGAATTTAATTAGCATCTGGTTCAGCATTGAAACTTTTCGCATCATTTCCAATGATTCCCTTCATGTTTTAAAAAATACGAACTACCCTACCTCAGTGTTTCTTTTTCAGTCAAACAGAGACAACTCTTTCAATGCAATGCTCAACTGAATTGATTTAGGGCTAGTTTCATCACTGTTATTTGGGAGTACTGAGCTACTCCATTCACAACCTTCATTCCTCAGGCAAAATGATTAAAACTGTTTCTGTAATCATTGTTGACCATTGTTTGCAATGTTAAGCATAAATTGGGTGTCGAGTTGCAGAAGAAATTACTTGGCTGTAATGCACTTTAACTGCCCAAATCCCGTGAGTGAATAGAAAAAAAGCCTTCCATATCGTTTTCAGTGCCTAAACTGGCATACTTGGCAATGACTGCAAATGCTTGCTAGTAAATACTGCTCCACAACCAGCTAACTCAGCAGCCAACCAGCTGGTAGCCTCTACATCTTTGTGCCACAGTCTCTTTGCTATAATAGGATTGCCAGTGACATGTCTTAAAAGTTGGGAAAACCAAAACTAACACATTTCCAATGGATACATATGGCTGACTGTTTGGAGGTACCATTTTATAAATCCCAGTAATTTTGAGAGAGTTTCTGTGGAGAGAGTGAAAGAAAGAAGCTTTTTTTCAGAAAATTTATGATATAGCATAACAGGCTGCATTGACTCTAAGGGCAGCGAGAATTACCATGGAAATGATTACACATAGGGATTACATTTACTTTCTTCTGTTCAAAACTTTGATTTCTCACAAATGGAAAATTGAGTCAAATCAGTTTGGTGCTTTAACAACAATTTAATCCAGTAGTTGTTATATTTTTAAGCAGTAAATAATTATATTAATTTTTATACTGTTTGAAGCACATTTGGGAAGTTGACCAGCAATGTAATTGAAAATGTAATCATACATATGTTATGCCTCTATGTTTGTGTGTCAGTCACTATCCAACCTCATAATATCATTAACACTGGCAAAGGGTCTCAAATTTAGTACTCCATTTCAACACACCCTCCCACTCCCTGGGCGACATATCCATCCTGGGCCTCCTCCAGTGTCACAATGACGCCACCCAGAAACTGGAGGAGCAGCACCTCATATTCCGCCTTGGGAGCCTACAACCCAATGGTCTCAATGCGGACTTCACCAGTTTTAAAATCTCCCCACCCCAGGCTTCATCCCATGACCAACCCTCCCTCTCATCCCACCTCCTTGACCTGACACAACCTGTCCATCTTCTCTCCCACCTATCCGTTCCTCCCACCTTACTGACCAATCCCCACCACTGCCTACCTGCACTCACCTATCACCATCCCACTTACCTTCCCCAGCTCCACCCCTCCTCTATTTATTTTGGAGCTCCCTTCCCCCTGCCCCATTGCTGAATAAGGGTCCTGACCCAAGACGTCAACTTACCTGCTCCTCTGATGCTGCCTGGCCTGCTGTGCTTCTCCAGCTCCACACTTTGTTATCTCTGACTCCAGCATCGGCAGTTCTTACTATCTCAAATTTAGTAATCAGTTTGATGCTATAGCAAACAGTGTAACATGTTCTAATTTGTTTTCTGCTATACAAATTGTCACTTAGCTACATTGTGTATATTATAAAATATATTTTATTGCTGCAAGACTTAATTTAAGGGTATTGTGAATTAATCTAACATGGGTGTATTCCTACAGTCTCCCTTATATTGTTATTGAAATCATAAGATAAGACAGTTGTTACTTATATGATAGAGAAGTGGAAAAATGTGAGAAAGAGTAATTCACTATGGAACAGAATTACACTTGTGGAGACATGGTAATCAGTTTTTCCCTATCCCCACCAACCTACTTTTATAACTTCTACCAATGAATATTCTTCAATGTATTGAAGTATTTACTTGAATTTGGAGCATAGAGTCATATAGCACGGAAACAGACCCTTAGGTCCGACTCGTCCCTGCCGAGCAAGCTTCCCAAACTAAACTAGTTCGATTTGCCTGCATTTGGCCCAGATCCCTCAAAATCTTTCCTATTCACATAGTTGTTCAAATGTCTTTTAAATGTTTTAACTGTATCTGCATCTACCACTTTCTCTGGCAGTCCATTCCACGTACAAACCACCTTCTGTGTGAAAAGTTGCCAGTCAGGTCCCTTTTAAATCTTTCTCCTCTCACCTTAAAAATATGTCCTCTAGTTTTGAACTCCCAAACCCTGGGGAAAACACCTTTGCTATTCACCTATCTATGCCCCTCATGATTTCCATAAGGTTACCCCTCAACGTCCAGTGAAAAAGTCCTAGTTTATCCAAATTCTCCTTATAACTCAAACCCTCCAGTCCCTGTACCTGAGAGATGCAATAAGATGCCATTTTAATCAGCTCTTGCTTTCTATTTGTCATAATGATAACATATGACTGAGAAAGTAAATAACAGTGACACTGTGCATGCAATTTGAATAATAATCTGCCGGCTGAAAAGAAGTAATCAGGAAGCACTGTCTTGTTCCTTTTTTATCTTTTGCCCCTCCCAGCTGTACGTCTCGATTTTCATTCCCAGATTGGGAAGGTCAAGAGAAACCCTGGTTTCACAACTCTGAGCTTTAAAAATGGAGCCAATGCTTTGGATTTTCATTCCATGATGATGAATTGATTGGGAGTCAGACCAGGCATCGCAGGAGGAGCCTAAAAGATTGCGAGTTCTTGAGGCAGGTTAGGTGGAGAACATGTGGGGGACTCCAACAGTGTACTCAAAGTGAAAATTGAAGATTAAAATAGAAAGCATCCCTTCTGCTGACACCCACTCACTCCCCATGCCCCAAACTTGCCAACCAATCAATAAATGCCCTGTTATGAAAATGATAGTTTGGGATAATAATCATGCAGCACAAATGCTTCAATGGTTTTATATGGCCAAGCATTTTTTTTAACAGTTTATTGACAACTTTGTCCCTTCCAGTGAATTTATGTACATTTTTCACACAATCATGCTTTTTCATAATCCCAAGGGTTATATTACCTGCACCAAGGGTCATATTATCTACACCAAAGGTGTCCCAGGAACAACAAAATGTAACTTAGCTCTCCAAAAAGTGAAAAAGATGTGAAATATTCCTCCAGCTTTCACTGCTCACTTACCCCTCACTCTCTTTCACACAACTAGGTCCTTATTCCCCACCAAGAGACCCCTATGCTCTCTTATTAACTCCCATAGCCCTTCATACCCAAGTCAATTTAGTGCCTAAATCGACCTACCACCCTTTCCCTTTCACTGACTGAGTCAATTCATTGAACATCTCAGTTGAGTTCAGTTCCAACAAATCTCAAGAAGCTGAACATCATACAGGGCAAAGTAGCCTCTCTATCCTGGCTACAATCAGAAAATTATTGTCCAAACGTGTTTTGTGTTTGCAGCATGCAGAATTTCAAAAAGAACCCAGATGAATGTTGTTGCTACATGGATATAGTTCTAAAGCAGACTGTTCAGCAAATGTAATCAGTTGGTGGCCAAAATTTGTTTAAGGTTCTGCAGCAAGCAGCTAGTATACTGTGCTATTTTTATATAATTTGTTTTCAACCCCTTTATTCATCATACAATGGGATGTTATTCTCAGCTTTAGTGTTGGAAAAGATGCAAATTGGAGTTTCAGGAAAGAAGATCATTATGTAGGTTACCTCATCTGTTTTGCACCCATCTGGCCTCTTGTATAGAAAACAGCAAGTGGAAAGTTAAAATAGGAAGAAAATAAAAAAGTTTAAAGGAGATACAAAATAAATGTTATTAGTTAATATGATTGACAACATTGTACACAGTGCCTTACTGTTATATTTGTATAACAGATCTGGTTTCAAGGTATTTAAATGGATTTCACTGCCAGTAATCACTGGTTGGTTTTAGAGATGGCAAAATAGCTTTACATCATATAGTATCATCTTAGCCAGAACAATTAGTGCGTATCCTTTCATGGTAATTGTTTAATAGAAGTATCCAGATGAAGGAATCATATTGCTTAACCAGGAGGTGTTCCCATTAACAGAGTTCTATTGTACATAAATACTGTTTCATTAAATAGATTAACATTTTCTAAGGTGTAATTTACTGCTTATCAATGCATGCCAGGAAATAACCACCCTTATGTGCATGAAAAAAAAATTAGTGTTTTGTAAGGCTTTTTCATGTGGCATGAAATTATGCCATCTAAAAGTCTATTTTAATGTTTTGGTATGATATAACTTTACTCAGGTTGTCTAAAAAAATTGTCTTGATAATAGTTTTGAATTGCTGTCAATATAGAACACAGTATTTATGTATTTAAAGTGGATTTTAAATTCAATACAGTATAGACAAAAATACCATATTACATAATGCTATAGACATTTTGTTTATTTTTATACTAAACAAAAATATTGCTGTTGATATTGGTGCTCGTATTGTTAAAGTTTCAAGTAATTATTTTCTACTGTAAAATACTAACTTAGGCTCTTTACACTCTTTTACAAAGATACCACAAGACCAAAACGCGATTATGAAATGGATGGACGAGACTATCACTTTGTTACTTGTAGAGATCAGATGGAAAAGGACATCCAGGAGCACAAGTTTATTGAAGCAGGACAATATAATGATAATCTATACGGAACCAGTGTCCAGTCTGTAAAATATGTAGCAGAACAGGTATGTTCCTACATTTTTTTGTTGCTTTACCAAAATTCTGAGGTAGTCGAAGAGAATTTGGGCTAATGTTAGAATGTTAGTTACAATGCTAGAATGAAAATGAATCTTTTTTGCAGTATCATCATCAAGGTCTCCCAGGTCAAATGTGCCTTGCTTCAGATCCAGAGTTTCTTCTAATCTTATTCATGGGATTTTCCAGAAGCAGAATGGTTATAGTTGTCAATAATCAATTTGTAGTACAGAACTTGAGTATTACTGAAAATAGACACATTTTGTCACAGCTTTTCATCTTGTACTCTTCAAGACAACTTGCAAGAATACCAATTCAAGTGGAAAACCAACATTTATACTGCATGAGAAGAGAGTGCTGATTGGTTGGCAAGTGTTCTCTGAATCTTTGAGGTGCTGCAATGGAGAATGCACTGAATAATGATAAAAGTAAAGTATTGCAGATGCTGGATATCTGAAATAAAAACAAATCACTAGTCAGGAATTCAGCAAGTTTATGGTGAGAGAACAGAGTTAAGGTTTTGAATCCTCTATGAATCTTCTTCAGAACTCAATTAATGATGATTGACAGTTAACCAACAAACTTTATTTAAATTTTAAACCAAATAAGTTGGTATGATTGGTCAGGGATTGCCCTGAGAAATGAACCAGTGAGTGTCTGTCACCTATATTGTTGCAAATCACAGGACATTGTGCATTAATATTAATAGCATCCAGTATATACAAGTGCACCACACTGTGAGCCCAATTGACAATACCAAATTGGTTGTCAGCGTACTTCTTTAGGAATATCCAGAGAATGTTATCCAATTGCATTTATGTTAGATATTATGTTGCATGTTTTGCAAACACAGGCTGGTTGCAACAATAAATACTTTGCTTGCTGCAAACAGCCAAAAAGGCATGCTGATTGAAACAATCTGCCAGTCTTTGGCATGTATAGCCTATAAACCTGGCATCATATGAGCATTGAAATTCATATACCACATTATCCATTTGTGTAATAAGCAAAAAATTATGTTGGCTTGACACCAGCATCCTGTTAGTGGTGAACACCACTCATGTCACTACTGCAGAGTAGCAACATGAAATCTCTCATTTCACCTGTTGCTCAAATTTTTCATGTATCTTACCTTTCCAGGATAATATGAGGTAGACCGAGTACTTTTTCCACTAATAGTGACCACCTCAAGGCCTCATGAGTTTACATGATAAGCAGCATAAAATGATCTGATTCAGATTGCCATTATATTGCGAGGTGGCTTTGATTTGTCCTAGTTCAGTATCAAGTTTGCAGGGTAAACCCATAGCTCAGGCCCTAGTGGTTGCCAATAAAGTCCAGTCTTATTGTACATGGAACCATAGGAATTTCAATTTGTTTACTGACCTGTGAAGGCAGATTTGCAGTAAACAGTAGTAGAATATCTCCTGGCTGATTTCTAAGTGAGGACTTTGAGGAAAGAGAGCTCATTTGACAGTTCCAATTGCCAATCAATCCCCTCCTGTCAGCCAGTTTATTTCCCCTTGAATCGTAATTCTTATGAATTATCCTGGCAAATACAAGACAAAAAGCTGTGATAATTGTATCTTTTCTCAGCAATATTCAATTACGTTTATTTGTGTCTTTTATAGAAATCACTTTGGTTTCAATCAGTGAATGTTATATAATATTCAGGCCAAAACAGTACAGTAGTAGTATCCGGACCCATCATTCCAAACACCTGACAATGTAATGAACAAATCAAATTAATAAATAATTATTGAGGAAAACTTTGCTATCATTCTTAAAACATTCCAAACAATGTTTTTGCTTCAAATAATTTAAAATACTTGTAATTCAAACTTGGCAAAGTAGAGCTTTTAAAATTCGAATATTGATAACCTTTTGCAAGATTGATACAATAAGTTAAAGTTTTCTTTATCTGATTGTTACTTAAGTCCATTTTGAATGAATAAATGATTACAGTATTAATAACATAACATATGTTAATATAGATGTAGAAGATACTTACTTCACAATTTAAAATTAAACATTAAATCAGCAGGGTTACATAACAATTGTCTTAATAATTTAGCAAAATGCACAAGAATAACAATTCAGTTTTTTTACAGTAAGTGATTAAAATGCTGTGACACCTTAAGTGTTGTCTTCCTTACGCCAAATGGGTCAGTCATTTCCAAAATAACTTGTTTACATATATGAGAGAGATAGGAAATTGATGAAAGTCACAGGTCTCACACAGCTTTGGAGCTGATATTTAGTTTTTGCTGAAATTCAAATTATTTTTTGGAAAAAGTCACCATAGCAGAAATCACAATTCACACAATTGTTAAAGATGCGATGGAACTTCTCTGGAAGTAATTTAAAATGATTTATTTTCTGTTTGCTGCACACATAGTTGTAAGTCAGCAACAATACCATTGTGCCATGTTTTACTGTGCGAGAAATTAATGCCAATGCATCGATTTTGCATCTGAACCTACTGTAATTAGAGAGTTATTCTAGTGCATCTCCTTCTAGAAGGGATCTGTGCCATATTTGGGCAGGACAAGCAAGTTTATCTCCTTAATCCTTCAAATTAAAGGTTTATTAATGAGCTGCACAGGCTCTAAACCATGAAGTCGCAGCTGGAATATTTAATTCAGTGTCAATTCAGGTTCAAAAAACAAAATGAAGAGGAAAAAGAAAACTACATTGAAGGAAACATATAAGGGACAAAGAATAAGTTGATTTTTAAAAAATCAACAAAAATCTAAATTTAGTGGAATGAGAAATTACGCTTTTAACAAGTTAGTTTTCAGTATGTCAAGAAGGTTGTTTAGCAAATGGATCATCGCTTTAAGAGTTAACATACACTAGAATGGAAAACTTTTCTGGATGGTATACTAGATATAAAGGATGAGGATGAAAATTGTGCTAGAAATAATCAGCAGCAGTCCCTCGCAGACAAGGATGACTCTCTTCCACTCGCAGGGTGAGTCCATAGGTGGGTGCACAGGCCGACGCGGCTACTGCAGGCTCTGTTGCAATTGGGACATGTGGTGGGCTTGGGAAGAGGTGGGTGAGGCCTTGGTGTGGCAGCGTGCTCCTTTTGTTATTTTCGCATGGCTTTCATTTTGTCCCGATGGCAAGTCTCGAGGTACTTGACGCCTTCCCGGATGCTCCTCCTCCACTTTGGACGGTCTTGGGCCAACGATTCCCAGGTGTCTGTGGGAATGTCACACTTGGCCAGTTAGGCCTGGAAGCTAGAAATAATAGTGAGACAGTGAGTGCCATAACATGTTCAGCTTGTAAACTCTAGTGCATCTTTCTTAATTCCATGATTAATTGAGTGTTTGCAGTCACTAAAAGCTGCTGTCCCACTTACACTTTTATAACAGTGAATGCTATTAACCTCATTGTTATTTCAGTAGCAAAACCTATATTCCACAAAGGCAATGGTCTTTGAATTATCCTATGGACCAGACCAAACCCCCTCAAAATACATTGAGAAGATAGCCTAGACCCTAACTTTTTCTTATTTTAAAGGTAAATGCCAGATGTTACATTCCCGATGCAATTCAATTGGTCATTCTACCAGTCTTAAATAGAATACAATTTATTCATACACTTTAGTTAAAATATAACGAAAGAAACAAGAAATTGGAATAACCTAACTCTATTGGAATAGTTTACAGAATAATAGATTATTTAACTACTAAACAGTAACTGTTCCAATATGGTAACATCCCATAAACAGACCTTTGGGAAAGGCAAATTCAGTAAAATAGATTGTGTCACTTACAGTTCTCCAGTGTGTGTGTGTGTGTGTGTGTCTGTGTGTGTGTGTGTGTGTGTCTGTGTGTCTGTGTGTGCATGTGTGAGAGAGAAAGAATAGCAGGGAGAGATGTACTGCAGCTTCCAAACCCAGATGCCAGCAACTGCCACTGAAAACTAAAATTAAAAATCCTGACTCTAGGGGAGCTTGGCCCACCCATTCAAGCTATTTCTATCATTCCAACATTAAAAAAAACCTGTTTACTTTATTGGATTCAAATAGACAGCTCATCATCTCTGACTTAAAATCTCTCTTCAAATCAAATCAGGATAAAAAGCACCTCTTAAAGTCATAGTATCGTCACAATTAAAAGGGAAGCATCAGACAGCTACAGGAAATAAATTATAAAGGATTCTTCAAATCATTTTTAAACCTTGAATGCAAATTATTGTGCATGCGAAATGATTCTCACCACTAATTGTCAATAGAGAAGATTTTGCTGTACTAAGTATAACAAGCTTTTTCTGATTTCCTTTAGGGCAAACATTGCATACTTGATGTTTCAGGAAATGCTATAAAACGGTTACAAATCGCTCAACTTTATCCCATTGCTATTTTTATCAAACCCGTTTCTGTGGAGTCATTACTGTAAGTACTTTGTTCATTCATTGATACTCAATGTTTAGTACAAACAGATAGTTAAATTTAATGCCTTTCCTGTTAGTGGTTCAAATCTCAATGAATACGTTTGCAATTGAACAAGGCTTTATTATGTTTCTCAGAAATATCTCAAATAACTCCACATGCAGTGGAATAAAACAAAGAATTGTGGACACTGGAAATCTGAAACAAAAGCACAAATTGCTGGAGAAAGTCAGCAAGTCTAACGGCATAGAAACAGAGAAATTAGGAGCGGGACTAGGCAATTCAGCTTTTTGAGCCCGCTCTGCCATTTAACGTGATCATGGCTGATTTTATCGTAGTCTCAACTCCCATAGCCCTTTATCCATTTTTCATTGGAAACATATTTATATCTTTCTTGAATTTGTTGATTGATTCTGTCTCCACTGTACTCTGGGGCAGTGAGTTCCACAAATTGTGCGGTGGGAAAGCAAAGTTAACATTTTGAGTCCAGTAATCCTTCTTCAGAACTGATAGTAGCTAGGAAAAGGTGGTATTTATAGTGATAACTGGGGGGCAGGAGCAGGGTGAGGAGTGGGCAGGTAGGTGGAGACTGTGCCCAAAAAGAGAGAAACGTAGTTAGGCAGACAAAAGGATCGATGATGACAAGCGAGGGAAGGAACAAAGCTGATAATGTGGACTGGAAGTAGGCGAAAATGTGTTGACTGTGCTGAAAACAGCCATGTTACGACAGGGCCTGGGGTATAGGGATGTATAAACAACATGGAAGGAGGAGATCAGGCTCTCAAATTATTGAACATGATATTGAGTCCTGAAGGCTGCAGGGTTTGCAAGCAGAAGAGCAGAAGATGAAATGCTGTTCTAGCTCGCGCTGATCCTCACATCTTATCTTCCACCTGAAGAACCTTCAGCCTTCAGGACTTAATATTGAGTCTAATAACTATTAGATCCTGATTACCTCCTTCCATGCTCTTTAATTTTGGATTTCAGTTTTCCAATAAGGAAGCACAGAGTTCCAGAAAAAAGCAAACTTCACCCTCTGTCTGCTGTGGCCTGTTCCCCACAGCAGCATCAAACCAAACCATTTAATCAGTAATTAAATAAACCACAGGGTGCTTCCACACCGTTGCACAGCCCTGCAGTAAGTACTCCTAACACTGGTTGAAAATTAGAGGCACATAAGTTTTAAGTTTGAGCAGTATGTTATTGGAACATCATTTCACAAAAGTTAGATACAGAAAATTAATGGCATTCGATAATAAATAATTAAAATGTCACCACATCAAAAAGAATGATTAGCAAATTCCATTGGTTATAAAATGGGCCAGACTGCACATACTGTGGCAACAGCTTGCACTTCCCTGTGTCAATGTATTTGGCTTCAGGCTGCTAATGATGCTTGAAGCAAGAATCTGTCAGTTTGCAGACGTTCATTCCACTTGACATCTTTTCTTTGCTGAAAGCTTCATGATGGTTGGTGACCAAAGATAATATGCATCATTTACTTTATTGATAAGGCATTCACGGTTACTGAATGCTGCCTACCTGCACCTTTTATTTAAGTAGTCTTTCTCTTAAAACGTGCACAAGTATTCTACTTACTTTTGAATTACCATTTAAGCTATTACTTACTACCCACGATTCAAAATTCTTTGTGTAGCATCTAGTGCAGTTAATTTTAATTGTCTGTAGTCCTGCAATGTCAGAATTCTACCTTTGATTCTGATGAAATGTCAAAGTTGTCTGCTCAGATGGACTTTGAACAATTGCTTAATGAACATAGAGATTTGATGGACATGAAGAAACAAGCTGGTTCATCAAACGTGCATCATGCCAAGACTGCTGAATCATCATGACTGCTGCTTCCCAGCCATTCCCACAGTTATGTAATCCTATGGGAGGGCAAAGTTACAGAGAAAAAGGCCTAGGAATGTAAGGGATTCCATAGAAAATTCCCCTCTGGCCTTTTACGTGTTTGAAACCAACCCAACACCCTGACAGAAAAATGTTTTCTCATTTCGTTCTTCAATGAGTGACCCCTTATTTTTAAATTCTGGTTCTGACCCCTAATTCTAGATTCTCCCACTAGAAGTAACATCATTTCAACGTTCACCTGGTTAAGTCCCCTCGGAATTTTATATGTTTAAACTAAGTATCCTCTAACTTTTCTAAACTCCAGAGGATAAAGACCTAGCCTGTCTATTCTTTCCTGATAAGGCTCATTACAGGTATTAGTCTAATAAACCTTCACTGAACTGCTTCCAATGTATTGACATCTCTGTAAGTACATGACCAGCACTGTACACAGTACTCTGGACGCAGTCTTACCAATGTCTTGTATAACTGAAGCACAATCTCCCTATATTCAATTCCATTATCAATAAAAAGTAACATTCTGTCAGTTTTCTGATTATTTGCTGTACTTGCGTACTAATCTTCTGTGAGTCTGAAAATGAATTTGACCGTAGGATGAAATGGATCAAGATCTGAGGACTTATTAATTCGCAGTTCCAACGATTTACTCAGTACTACTTTCCTGGTAACGGTAATTTTCTTGATTTCCTCTGTCTCTTTAAATTCCTGATTTACAGCTATTTCTGGGATGCTATTTGCATCCTCTTTAGTGAAGACCAATGCAAAATATCTGTTTAATTCATCTGCCATTTCTTTATCTGCCTTTACTAGTTCTCCAGATTCATTTTCTATAGGACCAACACTTACTTTGTTAGCTCTTCATTAAATATTTAAAGAAATTTTTATTATCTGGTTTTATATTTTTGCCTAAATTTCTCTTGTACTCTCATTTTTCCATCTTTATTAATCTTTTAGTAACTCATTGCTTTTATTTTAATATTCTGCCCATTCTTCTGATCTGCCACCTATCTTTGCAAAATCATGTGTCTTTTCTTTGATTTTTATACAATCTTTGACTTTATTAGTTAGCCATGGATGACAGGCCCATCTCCTTAGAATTTTTCTTATTTCTTGGAATGTATCTATTTGGCTATTTCTGGGATATTTCTGGGATACCCCCTTAAATGTTTACTACAGCATCCCTATTGACCAGTCCCTTAACCCAAATTGGTGGTTAACGTTTGCTAACTTTGTTTTCACGCCCTCAAAATTGCCTTTGCTTAGATTCAAAATAATAATCCTGGACCTACACTTCTCTCTCCTAAACAGAATTAAAAATTCAGTCATAATGTGGTTGCTGCTATCCACCGGTGCTTTAAATACGAAGTCAATAATTAATCATATCTCATTGGTCAATACAGGTCATTACATTTTGATGTCTGGTTGGTGCCATAACATGCTGGTTGAAGAAATTATCCTGAAAACATTCAATGTATTCTTCACCTAGACTACATTTCCTCTGTTGATTTTCTAGTCTTTATGTAGGTTAAAATTCCCTATGATAATTGCTGTACCCTTTTGACAAGCTCCCATTATTACTTAATTGATAACATGTGGTTACTATTAGGGATCCTGTACACTCCTGCCATGAGTGACCTCTTGCCTTTACTATTCTTTACCTCTGCTCAGACTGCTTCTGTATCCTGGTTTCCTCTCTATTATGCTAACATTATTGTTAATTAACTAATCCCCCATCATTTCCTAGCTTCCTGTCCTTCTTAAATGTCACATATCCTTCAATATTCAGGTCCCAGTTTCAGTTGTCGCATAGCCTCGTCTCAGTTATGGTCACTGGATTGTACTTATTTATCTTAATTTGTACTATAATTTCATCAATTTTACTTTGAATGCTATGTGCATTCAAATATAGTGCCTTAAGTTTAACTTTTATTATTTTTGTAATCTGTAGTCTTATCTGTTAATTTGCTTTTAGATCTGCATTCTCTGTCCCTTCCTGTTATTATCTGTTTATCATTTCACACGTTAATTCCTTCCTCTGTTGCACTTTCCCCTCTTTAATTCCTCACAACTTCTCAAAGTTGAGCCCTTGTCCCTTTATTTAGTTTAAAACCCACTCTACTTCCCTAGTTGTGCATTTGCAAAAACACAAGAACAAGAATAGTCTAAATTACAGAAAAGATAACCTTTATTGAGATAATGTGACCGATAACCCCACACTTTATGTATATACAGTATAGCACATTCTTCACAAGATTGCAGTCTTTTTAGCAAATTGCTCACCATCACTTCCAGCTTCCCATGGGTTTCTGTCTCTCTGCTGTGCCAAACAATAACACTGACTGACAATGGTAAAGCACTTCCTTCAGCTTACGGAGTACCAGCAGTAAGATTCAGTTGAGAATTTCTGCTCATGGCCTTACCAGACAAATCTTCAGGAGTCTGTAGAATGCCTCTCTCCTGCATTTTGCCTGCTAGCTAATAGAGGACCCCAACTTTCTCCTCTCTGTTGTGCATGGTCAGCACAGCTGCCGTTGTTTTTGTTTTCCAGCGTGAGATATAGCACACATATTTTGTTAGTCTCTATGAGCCAGTCACCCAATCCTACTCATGGTAACCAAGCCACAGAGGTTCATTGTTGGTCAGAACTCATAACAGATCACATGACACACTTGGTTCCTCCATTTACCATGAAGGAAAGAGAACATCATGGCAATGCATTCAAAGAGTCACTGTTCTCTGGGAAAAGATGGAACACCTAGTATCTAGTCAATTCCATTCTTACACATAAAATTCAAGTTCCTTTATCTGCCCCAATCGAATAAACTGAGATGATTTATTCACAGTGACACAATCCAACACTGTACGTATTTTATAAATCTCTATCTCTTGATTTCTATGTTCACGTTACTCAAGAGTAATTGAATCCAGGCCTTTGAAACTGAAAAGCGATATGCTTTTTATGTGAGTGACCAAAACAGTGCAGCACTCTTGTTGCAATCTGACCAACAATCTCCATAATGTAAAAATGATGGTCTTTGATAAATACTGAATAATTCTACTAATAACACTCACTACTCTTGTTAAATTACTGCAATCCTACCAGACCGGAGGGCTGCTCTTTTCATTAGAGAGAGACAACTGGTGGTAAGTTTAACCTGAGAGTCACCACACCTCAGGCGAGGGACAAGGTTGAGAAGAAGAATGCTTCATGGTAACCTCAGCTAGTGTGGGAATTGAATCCACACTGTTGGTATCATGCTGCATTGCAAAACCAGCTGTCCAGTTATAGTATCTCTACATCGATCATGAGTATTCAGTAATCTATACACAGTAGCAATAAAACTTGCTTCTCAAACACTTAGGGTGTTGTTCCTTGCAAATGATATGTGCATTCTGTATTAATCCTCACAGCTTGGATGATATTATTCAGAGCAAAGTGGGGGAGTTTTGTGATATATCAACTAATGTTTACTGTATGGCTAATACCACAGAACATATTCACTGGTCAATTATCTTATTACTTTTTATGGGGCTACGCTGCATGCAACTTGACTGCTACATATTTCCACATGACAGCAGTACTTCAATTCTTGGCTATGAAGTAGATTGGGTCCTCTTGAAGACATGATGAATATAAGTGCAGGTTCTTTCCTCCCCTTAAAATGTTAGAGTATTTTTACGCTTTGCTACAATTCTTGAAAAGGCTTATCTAAGGAGCATATACTGGCTATGAGTTTGGAAGAAAAATACCAGGTTTCGGCATTACGTTTTAAAATAATTTTTTTCTTCTGTTATCAGCTTCTCTTGATTACTATATAGTCTATTTATGTTCTCGATTTGTACACCTTCATGAATTCAAGACAAAATTAAAAGCTAATGAGGTATTTTAATATCTCAGTGTGCAATTTTCTACTCCCTGAGATGGTGAGAATAATAGCTAGTGTGATGAGTTAATTGGGCGATAGTCCAATAATTAGATTCTCATCATTGAGATGAACTTCTGCAATTAAATTCTCCCTCCTTGGATGGAAAGATTACTTTCTTGCCATCAGGTGGCGAGATACCTACATACATGCATTTGCATCTCATTAATTGCAAAACTCGCCAGAATTAAGTTCACCTTCCCAATTAACTGATACTCAGTTGAGATACCCGACACTTCAGAAACTTGGCTGTATAAACCAAGCATGTACCTGACAATTTTGTTCTTCAACCTCCAGTCCAAGTGAACACACAGCTTTGGCTGCTTCTAACAAAACCTTCTTGATGGCCCATGCCTTCATGCTGTAACCCGTACAACTGCAGTAAATGCACTCATAGGGATCCAGCAGAAAGTGTCACTGGCCCATTGCCCCATCCAAATTGTGAAAAGTAAAACACCAACTTCAGCTTCACAGGTCACACTTTAACAGGCAGCATCAGCCACCAACTTTTGAGTCAAAGGTGGCACTTTAGCACAGAAAGCATGGCTTTGGGACACGGTGAAGCATAATTGTGAAAGCGAGTGTACATGTCACTGTATGACATGGTTCTTGTCAAGTCAGAGGTGGTGCATGTGCCAGCAACTTCCTCAACAAACTGCATGAAGTGCATTGTGATGTGTGAAAGGGAACTCGGAAGATTGCTTACTGGGGCAAAATTGGCCTCCAGTCAGTAAGTACCACCACAATCAGTCTAGGAGCTAAGCCACTTTTCGTCCGGGGGTTGGCCCATAGCTAGTCAGGCAGTTAGTCGAACATAAGTCCAGGGATCGGCTTTGTTTCAATCAGGGGATTGGGCCTTGGTCCTGTAAGTAAAGCAATGTCATTCCTGCCATAGATTTATAGAGTCATATTGCATGGAAACAGGGTCTTCAACCCAATTTGTCCATGCTGACCAGGTTTCCTAAACTGAACTAATCCCATTTGCCTGTAATTGGCCTATATCCCTCTAAAACTTTCCTAGCCGTGTATCTGTCTAAACGGCTTTCCTTGCTGATGAGTCAACCAGGGCCGAAAAGTCTGTCTTGGAAGAATGGCCATTGACAAACAGGTGAGCTATGTAGAATCAATCCATGGCATTGTCAAAGCCGTGGGCAGCTCCATTTGGTCTGCTGGGTTCACTACCTGAGGGAATGGTTACACTCAGAGAGAACAGTTGAAGATAGTAAGGTGAGATCTGATGAGACAGGATGGTCTTTAATGAGGAGTCAAAGCAAATCATGGTCACTCTGACCTCAATGCGGATAGAGTGTAACGCCAGCAATGGTATTTGCACCTTATATGCAACCACTTTTCTACTTAAGGAGGCTGCTTCAAAAGATTTGTTTGCATTTCAGACCCATGGTGCCAAGCTTTGTCTACCTGATATAGAAAAGGGCAGGCAATCAGAGAATCTCCTCACAGGCCTGATCCTGAGTCTGGTGAAGATGGGGATAAACTGGCATAGGTTGTGGGCAGTTGATGAGGTTATTTGGCCAGTCTGAATGCCCATCTTCCATGGTTATTTTAATGGTTATGTCTGTGTCTGGGTGGCCTTGGAGAGAGAGCATGCAGTGTCCATTGGTGCACACAAGGCTTTCTATAACTATTTGGCATGGCAGAGGCTGGAGTGCATTGTTAAATTTCAAAACATATATCAATTTGAAAGTTGTTCTGTAAAACTTGCACCATTGATGTCTGTTATAGTGCCCATTTAAGGATCTGGCACTCTTTTAATCTGGTTTTCTTTGGGTTAATTTGGCTTATTTGGTTTAATTTGATTTTATTTTATTTAACTGCTTTTAGAAAAACTAACCAATACCGTCTTTGTTTCTGAGCCTGACTAAGGTGACCATGAAAAAGTCCAGGCAGCAGCAGTTGAAGGTGTTAATCAGCCCAAATGCCTGCCCCTCTTTCACAGCTATATCCATGCCTGAGTGTACATGGAGAAGGAGCATGTAGTGGCCCTGGTACACGATAGCCTTCTACGCCCGGAGGGCATCAAGGGTCTGGTGTGCATCATTAGGCCTCAAAATTACACTTTTTTTTGATTTTTTAAGTTATATTTCAGATTTTATTTTGTTACAATGCACCTGTGAGGGCTGTTATTTGGTTGAATTTGTTTTAAAGTTGCTTAGAAGAGTAGCTCATACCATCCAATTCTGCCCTAATCTCATGATGCACTGTTTAGAGTATTTATAACTTAATTGGAATCTTATGATCTTTCAAGTCAACAAGAAGTCTATGGAGGATAATGCATTCACTAAAGCCCTGAGCTTCACCTTTGGTCTTCACACAGTCTCTAGGACTGTGAGTCATCACACAGTATCTGCCACATTCACAAACACAAGACAAAGGGTGCTAGGAGAGAGCTTGTGTGGTAGGGTTTGAGGTGGGACACTGTAACAAGGGGCTTCCTGTCAGTTGATTCATACCATTCAGCTGCTCTGGCTTTCTTTGTTGGGCCACTTTGCATTGGGCCAGGATGATAAACACGCACGGGATGAGGTATTGTCAAGCTAGAAAGTAATCCAACTGTAGTAGATTCTAGGCTTCTGTGATGTTGGTGGCAAAGAACCATCCTCTCAAGAACTACACAAATGCTGAATCACATGGAGCACTTAGTGCTTGGGCCCTTAATAAGCAACTAATCTCTGTAAGAACATAGCCAGAATTTACATAGGGAAGGAAGCCTGGCATAATCTCATTTAGCATTCTCACAGATCTGCTGAAAATGAATGAAGCATGGCAGAGGTCAAATCATTGATGTCTTCTTCATAGAGACAGTAAGCTCTGCAGATGCTGGAAGCCAGAGTCAATAAATGTGGAGCTGGAAAAGCACAGCAGGTCAGACAGGATCCAAGGAGTAGGAAAGTCACCATGTCAGGTCAATCCTGAAGAAGGGTTTTGACCCGAAACATTCACTTCCCGATGGCTTCTTCATAACTTACACCGTGTTTTGCTTTTTTTAATCAACTAACCCATGGAGTTAATTCATTTATGATAAGTGAATGATTGCTAAACAATTTCATAAACATGATGTGGTGCAGAACATTTGAAAATATGCTCATGTGGCCTTTCATGCTTGAACAGTCATCAAGCAAGTTACTCTACAGGGGAAACTCATGGCCAACAGCTTCAAAATATACTGAATGCATGATTGCCCTTCATGATTTTTGTTCCATACACAGTCAGAGAGTGTTGAAAACACTGCTTTCTTGAAAACAAACAAATCCCTTTCAAGTTTAACTCACTTGAGAAAGGCAAATGATTATGGTGTGTATGATCATGGTGTGCACTGGATGAATAGCAAGCAAAGAAGGTCAAAGACATATTGTCAGAATAAGTTTAAATTGGAACATAGCAGACCTCACAACAGAATTTAAAATGTTTAAACAGCGCTCAGATTTATAGTTTCTAGGTTCAGGCACAAATTCTAAAATACATGTACACACAGGGTACATGACATAGGTAGCCATCATGAAGCCTGCAAATGTAACCCCTCCAGCATACGACGGTTCACCAGTTTCATATGTATTATCAATAATGATGGATTGTAAATGCAATCAATATGCCTGGGAGCTGTAGATGTTCTACATTGAAGACACTGCTGGGCCAATGATTGCAGGCATACATGCACGCCACAACTTTGCACTCATCATCATCCCTGGAATCATTCAAACATAAACAACACAACAGAAACTGCAGCACACTTTTCAAGAAGCACTTGCATGACCAAATAGGAGAGAAGAAGAGAAACTTTAGTTATTGGAGCCAAGATCTTGACTCTTTACTGTTGAAAGAAAAATGAAAGTTCAAGAGGAAAAGGCTAAACAACTAGCTTTTGATAAATCCAAACATAAAAATGCTATTTCTGAGATGATGAAATCTTTGGTGGGTACGTCTACTCAGGTCACAATGATCTTTGAAGAGCTGAAAGAGAAAGAAAGGAAGAAAGAAAGGAACTACAAACTTCATATCACCAATGATCAGAGTGAAGGGATGAGGAAAATATTCTTCGATCGGAGGGTGGTGACTCTGTGGGACTGATTGCTACAGAAAGCTGTGGAGGCCTAATCATTGTGTGTCTTTAAGACAGAGCTGGAAAGGTTCTGAATTAGTAAGGGGATCAAAAGTTATGGGAGAAGGTAGGAGAATTGGGTTGAGAAACATCAGCTATGATCAAATGGTGGAGCAGACTCAATGGGTAGAATGGTCTAATTCAGCTTATCCAATTAAAAAAATACACCAGATAACAGGAAGATCTGGAGCAACTCAGGTAAAGCAGATCAGGATTAGTAGGAACAGCAATAGAAACATCAGCTTGAGCTCAAAGCAATATTGGGCAAAATGAATGAGAAACATCTTGAGCCATCATGTCACACCATTGCCAGCTATTGGACAATGACCTGTGCTGACAAGGTCAGGGTGCAATCCCATCCAGTAATTCTAATGATAGCACCTTCCCCTAATATCTTTGCCAGTGAAACATTTTTGTATCTACTGGGGACCGCTGAGGCATTTCACAGTCTTCAACTCATAAGTACATCTGGAATATTAGTGATCCCCTCATCACAAAAGGCGACCACTTCATCTCTTTGCTCCTTGACATGATAAGTCAGGTAGCTAGGGCATTAGCATTCACAATCATCACTGATTTCTGCAGATTGAGAGTGCAATCAGTTACACCCTCATACCAATCAGAGCACTCTATCATGAACCAGCTGTCTTTGTGATCAGAAAATTACTTGACTCCCACAATATTCAAATCATTGATGACCACAATAGTCAAATATTGCTGACCTACATTGGATATCCGGTGAGTTGCTTTGACTCATACATCCTGGATCTCTCAGGTGTTAGCTTCAAAATATTATATGGTCTGGAGGAAGCAGACAGGGAGAAACTTCCCATTGCTGGACAGATTAAGGACAGTGGGGGGATTTAAGTTGAATGGCAACCAAACATGACTTGAATAACTTTTGAGCAGTGAATGATTATGAGGAATGGATTGTCTGTGTGGTGAATGCAAACATAATTTTTGCTTTCAAAAGGAATTTAGATAACATTTGAAGAGAAACATTTGCAGGGCTACAGGAAAAAGGTTGTGGGAGCAGATGAGTTGCTGTTTCAGAGCCAGCATTGACGCCTGCCTTCTGTGCTGCAACCATTCAACTATTCTATGAACTATAATCTTATGCGTACTCTTGGTCTGTGGTCAAACAAATCCTCAGATATAAATAAGCTCTATTAATCCCAATAAGAACAACTGGCACAGATGTAATGAACTGAAAGTCTTTCTTCTATGTGATATTTTCTACGGTTGTATCATTTTGTGAAATTTAAAGATTCTGCTATAATTGGGCTCATTCCATGTTGTGTTCAGAAATACAGTGATTGCCTTTAGAAAACTGTACATTTAGTGATCACTGTGATATGTTTTTCATTTTTCCACTCAACCACAGTGTGAATGAAATCCCATGATATTACATTATGATCCCCTCTGGTCTCTCCTACAGAATGCAAATGTGCGAAAGCTACCTGGTAAACATTGTGTAAGATGTGGTGCTGGCTTTTTCTGTTACAGGGAAATTAATAAACGCCTAACAGAAGAGCAAGGTAGAAAGACATTCGATAGAGCTCTGAAGCTGGAACAGGAATTTGGAGAACATTTTACAGGTGTGTATGCATTCACTCCATGAAAGTAAAACATTTGAGAAGAAAATTAACAAGTAATCAATGCAAAATATCATAATTTGTTTTCCTTGTTACATAAAGGGTGGCAGTTTTAATATTGTTACAGAGATAGTAGGAACTACCGATGCTGGAGAATCTGAGATAACAAGGTGTAGAGCTGGATGAACACAGCAGGCCAAGCAGCATCAGAGGAGCAGGAAAGCTCCTCTGATGCTGCTT